>NC_045693.1:12268400-12575424 GCF_003331165.1 Xiphophorus hellerii
GCTTTCTGTAGCGCTCCCGGTGAAGCCTCCGAACCACGCTGGCTGGGAGACGCTGTAGCAGCTTCATGAGCTTCATCTGGACGCGAGAACAAAAAGGACAGAAAGACAAATACATGACAAAGGGGAGACAGAGGCAGACAACAGGCCTTTGTTTGCACATAAAAAGGTGTAGGGTGTCGAATGGAGTATCTAGAGACACAGATGACATAATGGACATACAGACAAAAACAAATATACTGTGAACAGTTTTATCTTGCTCCTCATGTCTTCTTGTGCAAACTAAAATGGCAGCATTTTAGTAAAAAAAAAAGCTGAGTTTCAAAAAGGACTTCCAATTTAGTCCATATCCACAAAAAACTATCAGAAATTGAGCCTGTATGTTTCTCTTGCTTAGTTTTAGCACTTTGTTTACATGTAACATCAAAAGCTAGAGTTAAGTAGCGGAAAATTTCACACACCAAAGCAACAGCCTCAAATAGACAGAACTCATCGCCTTGGCAAAGAATAAAGGTTTGTGTACAAAAGCACATTGCCGTCTGTGCAGCTTCATATCTAGTGCAAGGCATCCTCAAAACAGAAAGGCATGTGGCCGCGCTGCCAGTGACCTTTAATAACTCTGCTGCCGTCTCTCCCACGTGTCCTGCTCTTATTTATGAGCAATGTAAACCTAGACAGTAAACAGGCCCTAGATGCCTTCCATGAGTACAATGTGCCCCATCATTATTCCATGATGCAGGAAGTTAAAACAAATTTCAGGAATAATTTACTTAAAGAGCAAAAAGACAAACATTTCACTCCTTTGGTTTGTAAATTACTGGTTAGTTAGTTACTGGCATTCTCAAAAAACGGTGATTCCCAAAATTATATCCAGTAACTTGGGATTTTATGTGATTGATGACTGTTAAGTGGAAGGAAATAGATACGAGTTTTAAAAATGATTAAATAAATAAAAATAGGAAAAATGTGGAATGCATTTGAATGCAGACCATTTAAATATGATAGCCCTAGATATAATTTATAATTCTCAGAATAAATCCAGCAGTTCAGTGAAAGACCAAGGAGCACAGCAGACATGTCAGGTACTGAGTTTTAAACAATAACCCAAGCTTTAACAATGGGACTGAGCACTGACTCACTTAACACTGTTGAATCCATCATCTAAAAATGGAGACAGTATTGTGCAGACGCAAACCTACCCAGACATGGAGGTCAAAGTAATTCAACAAACTGGGCAAGAAAACCATTAATCACAGAAGCAGCCAAACGGCCCAAGGTAACTGAGGAGGAGCTGTTGGTAGAACAACTTTTACTTGTTTAATCAATAAATCCTGTTTGTGTGGAAGAGTAGCAAGAGTCAAGTAATCGCTGTCCTGTGTCACAAGCAATGTAGGGGACACAGCAAACATGTTGTCAAATTCAACTTTTTTGACTTGAATACAAAACACTACTGGGGGGTGTAATATGGAAGCAGCATCATGATGTGTGGGAATGGCTCAGTCAAAGTCCAGAGCTAGATCAAATTGTAAAATTAGAGCAACATCCAATCAGATTGAACTTGAGGAGTTTTTGGAAAAGGTAAAAATTAGTGACACAGAAATGCATTCATGCAGTTTGGAGTGTTGATCAATCACATAAAATCCCAATAAAATACTTTGATGTCTTTTGTTGTAAAACAACAAAATACTGTGAAAGTTCAATTATAGTTTTTGCGAGGCACAAATTACGGCTGTTTTTGTTCTTGAGACGTTTTTAGTTTTACAGCCTTTGACAAGAAATACACTGTGACTCACCAACCAGCGGCCATGGTTTGATGGGTGGAAGAAGGAGGTGATGCTGTTGAAAAGGCCACTGAGCTGTGCTTGAGTCTGTTTGCTGGGTCCTCCCTGAAATTGCCACAGCAAAGGTCAATTAAAGACGGTGTGGAATAAAAACAGGAAGATTGGCATAATGTATTGGCTTGTGATCTAACCAGGAGGGATGAAACCCAAAGCACCACATGGCTGATATCGTAGGCATTTGTGACATATCGCGGAACCATCATCTGACTGGTCCCAACAGGAAGATTTAAGCTCCTCAAAATTCTTGTGAAAATCTGGAACAGTTGGATGGAAACAACTTTAATCTTCTCGGTACATTGTGAAACCGATCAAAAACACATGATATAACTGAACTCAATAGCTCAGGGATATTAATGTTCATCTGTTGCACAAACTGGTGTCACTCAGAGGAAACAAATATGATGCAAGTCACTCTCTATCTCAGTCAAGGAGTAAATTCAAGAGGGAAACTTGATAGTTTATTTCTGGGACACACAGCAAATGCAACGGCATGCAAATCACATAAACAGATGTGAGCACGCAACAGATTTACCAAAACAAGACCCCGGTACACTAACGGGTAAATAAAGAAAGTGATTCAGAAAAAAAAAGTGTAGCAAACCTTGGGAATGTAGGGGTCCCAGTCAATGTAGCCGATGTTGTCATTGGCTAAGCGGGCAAACAGATTGACCAGGTGCTGTAAATGTGCAGATGACTGTGTTACAAAAACAACTTAGAAGCTTCCTGCTGCACATCTGGAGCATTTTAAAACTGTGAATCTACTCACAACTTCCCAGCTTGGGAGATTTTGCACCGACACCCATAAGTTAATCAGCTCATCGAACCACAACCTGTGAAAATAAGCAAATGTTAGCATGAGATAATTGAATGCTTATGAATACAAAGTGCACACTTTATAGAATAAAACACTTTAAAGTATATTTATGACTTACTAGGACCTTTAATACATGAGGGTTACTATCTGAGATGCTTCCCAGGTATTACTAAGATTAAATTAATTGTAAATAAATCATGCAACTTCAAAACTATCATGCAGTAATACAACATTTTTTGAATGTGAAAAAAGATTTGGTCATGCTAAAAGATTTATTTAATTTTAATCTGTCCGTTTATGAAAACAGCAAACTGGGCCTTGGATCTTTTTATGGCTCTCATCTCAATGGCTTAAAATTGGATACCGCATTTTCACACAAACACTTATTCCATTATCCTTGCCAGGCAGAAGCAGCTATCATGACGTCTGAATCAGCAGCCTTTGTAAATGGCTGACATAACTGACCAAGAACAGCAAGCACGTCACTCTACGTATTCATTCACTCACTTTTTTTAATTTTTATTTATCCGATTCAAAATATATTAGCAGTCTTTTTGAACCATCAAGGTAAACAGAATTCAGACACAAACAATATTTTCATTATCTCATTTATAAGTAGGAGAGGGTGAGATGTTTCTTACTTAAACCCCTTATGATGCAGCGTAGGAGGTAGAGTTGTGGGTAAGAAAAGCTCAAAGTAGCTGATTGCTCTCTGCATGGTGACATCGAAGGGACAAAGGAGAGGCCTCCACTCATCCAGCATCTCCTGGGTAGCACTCTCTGAGAAGTACCTGAAGAAGTAAAGGAAATCAAAATCAGAATTATTTTTGTTACAATATATCAATTAAAAATAGGCAGGGAAAAGAAGGCATGATTCAAAATGATATGAACGAGGTATTGAGTAAAGATTGCGCTCTTTTAAACAAGAATACAAAGAGATGCTATATATTAAACAGAAAGAAGGCATGTGTTATGAATCAACTGGCCCCCAGAGCCAGCAGAAAGTAGCATGAAAAAAAAGCACTTTCAATATTTTGCTACACTTCCACCAAAACAGTTTTGAGACTGTTATCTCAAAGATCCACACAACATGATTCATAATGATAGATTTCATATTTATTCAAACCGATAGTTGAATATTTCTGATAAAGTACCTCTAGCAGCAAAATCTCTGACAAATCCTCCTCCCTAGAGGTTTAGAGAAATGTTGTTTTATTTCTTTCTTGGCTTCTACTTTAACGTGCAGACAGCTGACACCTTACAAGTGTGTTCCACTCAAAATCATGTTCAATCAAGTGAAATCGCCACAATTCAATTTATAGGAATCATATGTAACTGACCTCAACTACCATGAATACTTACGTGAATATTAAATTTAAGTATTTAGATTATTTTTTATTACAACAATGTTTAAACAGTTTCTTCACTTGGTCTTTCCTAACATAAAAGTGTGAATACTTTCTGGTGGCACTGAATCACCAACAAGGCCATAGTGTTGCAGGTTTCCTGTATGTTTCTGGTCACATTATATCTGGATGAAAAATGAAGCACATGTGGTTGAACAATACTGTAGTTTCTAGCATTTCAGTATGGGACTATAGGGTATTCCATGGTAACATTTTTTAACATTACCAAGTGTTTAAAATCAGTAATCTTCTTCACTTAACATTAAATTTAGGCTCTTTCCCCGACTAACTACTGATCCCAAGAGTCTGACCAGCACACAACAAAAAGACTCCCTCTTCTCGCAGTTACAGGAACTCTAACTGAAGACAGAATTAGATGAGGTAATAGGCTTATCTTCCTCCGGTAATGCAAACTAAGGTACGAGTCCCACAGCTTGCCTAAGATACCTGCATGGACACAGCTCTGGACTTGCTGTTGACAACACAAGAAACAAAGTTTGAGACTAAATCCATAAGACACCATTTAGCAACATAACACAGTTTGTTGAAATTACCTCATCAGCCTTTAAATTCACCCCTCAACCAAATCTATAAAGAAACCTAAAATGGCATAAGATGATAAAGATATTTAAAATGGACTTACGGTCTGCAGTTTTTCACCAGTGTTTTTAACACGCTTTCCACTGAGCTAAAATGAAAGAAAACAAAACAGATGTTACTAACTTCTCACTGTAGCACTGCTGTTAGTAAAGCTTCTTTCACCACACAAATGTAGTTTAAATTTTATTACATGCACAACCTCCCTCCCCCAATAAATTAAATCACATCTAATCAAGATTTTGAAAGAATTATATAGGATAAAGTAATTAAACATAATTAATCCAATTAACGACATACACAAGATGATGTTCAACCATCACACAACTGTGATGTCATTTTATAGCCTACTGCTAACAAGGCATGTGTTTCATAGGGTGACTTGAATATGAATGTGTGTGTGCAGTAGTATTAAAATATCTACATTAAAGAACAGAAATAATGCAAATTCAACATTTGGAACTACTCAACCACTTAAGTATGGATTCTGAACTAAACAATATGACAAGTGTTGGATTCAAACTACCTCACTTTCTGACATATACTGTGTCTCAAGGTCATTCGAGTGACATAGATAATAACCTTGGCTACTAAGCAAATCCAGAACATGTTTAGTAAAGCAGGAATAGCAAAATTCACTGCAAGCTAGCAGAGCATATGTGACCTGACAGAACACACACAATCATTATGTGTTCAAATGGCAAGGTTATGTTATCTGTAGATACACCAATCAATAACCCAGAGATGGGAATCAGTCAATGTTCCTATGATTGACTGAAATTAGGTATAAAATAATAAAAAACAATTATTTTACTATTAACTCTACTGTTTATTGTTATCCAAATTAAGGTAATCTGCCATCAATAAACATGTCAATGCACTGGATGTACTATTATGCACTTTAAATTTAGCACAAAAATGCTTCAGATTTGGAATAAGCGTTAATACTTTCATGGACATAATTTTGTAATTCTCATTTTCTGGATTCAAAACTATTTCCTGCAGCACATTTCTTGTCTTATGAGCTTAATGTTTTAAGACATATAAAGCAAACCAGAAAAAATATCAAAATTGAAATCAGCAGGTCTGACTGGAGTGTCTTTACTCATCATTAAAGTCCCATAATGTGCCATAAACATTAGCTTCTGCATAGTATTCCATATTTTGTTGCATTACATCATTGTAGTCTTTTTAAAACCTAAAAAGACTTTAGAGGAAATCCTAGAAAAAAGTCCCTAAAATTCTCTAAAATGCTGCTCAAGAGGACAGATAAAAATAAAACATGTTAGCTGCAGTGCGACAGTCTCCGATATGAGTGAAATGTTAACATTGATGAATGTTTTTTTTCTTAATAATAAACTAAATATAAATAAAATATGGTGCCTCGGGTTTTATTTTTGCATGCAGCATCTACATAGCAACATCCAGCCATTTGTAAAGTAAAATTTCAAAATAACACACAAAGAAGTATTGTTCTTACCACCTCTGAACCAGTTTTAACATTACGTGTTTAGCAGAAGAACGAGGGGATGGAGAACTGGATGTAAAAGAAGACAAAAGCATAAAGAACAATTGGAGCACATGACAGGGAGCCAATTGCTCAAAACAGAGTGATGAGAGTAATCTGAGTTTTTTTTGTAGATTAGTGTGATTTAGTTTTTTTTGGAAGGTGTAAACAAGCAATCAGCTAAAGCAGTTTGCTTTTTCAGTAGTTTGTCATAATCATACAATGTTCCCATAGCACCATAAAAGAGCACCTCGCACTGCTTGCCATGGAGCACATCTAAAGAATATTTCATAAGATTATTCAAAACTCATACTTCTCAAAAAACAATGTGAAATCCAAGCTTTATAGTAAAAACTGATCATTGTACAAGGCTTAGGAAGGAATCTCAGGGAAAACATAATCCAGTTGCTGCCATTCATTTGACCCAGTTAAGGAAAACAATTGCTCTTTATTCAAACGGCCAAATAATGAATTTGGGTATGAAAAGATTTGCTTATGAAAGTTCTAATCTTAAAATATAAGCATATTTACAATTTAGCAATTTAAAAAATAAATTATAGAACTGTAAGAAGTTGCTAAGAAAACAAGATTACAGTGAGATTTTAATGAGATTGGTTACCTAATGCAGAATCAAAGTCTAAAAATAAAAACGGTACCATTTAATTTTTAGCTAGTTTGACAGATGGCAATACATCTTAAAAATCCAATCTTACCCATTTCTTAAAGAACTTTTTTTATGACAACTAACAAATCACTGAACTGATGCATACTTAGGGAACCAGTTAAGACCCAGATGTTCTGTCTTTGAGAACAGAATCCGGTCGTGCAGCTCATACAGCGGTCTCCACGGCAGCTCAAGGTCCTCCCTCGACAGCAGCTCTTTTTTTCTGTCAGATCAATGAAACATCGATAAGAATATCAGTGCAGGTGACACATATAATGGTTCAAAATTTGGACATAGATTTCTGCATGCATCATCTTTGTTGTGCTGACAGTTCTTAGGATATTGTAATTACATTGTAATTATTATGAAAACTATAGAAGAAAATATATTCAAAATTATATTCACTATGAAATCAAAAGAAGAGAAGAACATGCACATTTGTCTAAAAACAGATAGCACCAATTTAGTGCTGGGAAATAAACCAATTTGTATAACTCATTGAAAATGAAAAAGTCAACAATAATTGTAAAGGTAGGTCTTAAAATTCATTAAGACAGACAGCATATATGACCTAACATGAACTATGCAAGGCCATAATTTAGATACCTTCCTCAAATGGAGAACAGATTGGAAATAGTACAATAAACGTAACTTGCATTATTTTGATTTAATAAAACATATTTGCACTTTTAAATAGTTAATGTTCCATAAACATATTGCTAGTTGAGAAGGTTTCATTGCGATTTTGTCCAGATCTCCTGGCTCTGCGCCCATTCTTACTTGAGAAGGTTTATAAGTAGGCGAGCAAGGCCTTGCATCATGCTGATCTCCAGCTTGGGGATCGTCACTAGCTCATACAGCAACTTGATGAACAGCACATGGTCTTCTTTGCTGAATTTCCGTCCATAAAGTCTCATGTACCTTTAGATGAAGGACAAATTAGAAATAATTACTTTAACGTTTAACAGATTGTTAGATGACTCAAGAGTGACATTCAAATTAAAATTGTGTGCATATTTTAAAAATGCAGTCAAAAAAAGAGAGATTTTAATAACTAACAAATGACTATTCTACTATTTAAAATAATCAACTAAACAGAAAACCAAATGAGAGCTCAGTAAAAATAATAATAATCAAACTGAAGTAAAACTCGGGTTCTTGTGAGCTGCAGTATAAAAACTGCTAAAGTTCTTTTAATAAGATACCAGAGTGATCAGGGATTTTTCCACCTGTGTATAGCATAGAGTAACACAGCACTGCCCTTCCCTAACTTGTTGCTGCACACTGCTGGTCAGCTGGCTATAGAAGGGCTATTATACTTTTCCCTCGCTTACAAGAAAGAAAAAATCTGTCAGTTTGTAAATATTCCCCATCAAAGTAACCCCAAAGAGTGGAAAATAGAAGACTGTCACACATTACTCCTCTAAAGGTAAACAGCTTTACCTTTAGAGGTAAACAGCCAACTAAAGGCAGGTGACAAGAACTGACAAGCATGCCAACAACAGCAGTGAAATAATGTTGTTATTCCCAACTGTCCCTAATAATACGTGTGTCACTTTCTAGAGATTATAACAACAAATAAAAGTGTAATACATTCGACAGTAAGCACGTAAAAGCAATGGAAAACAATGCTTACCAAAAACATTTTTGTTTAAGTCTATTTAAACATTTGAATAATAATAATAATAAATAAATAAATGTAAAATATAAATGTTTCAGTCTAGTTTAGTTGAAACACCAATGCACTGAAAAGCTTTGGTATATTCAAGTCAAGGTATTGTGCAATGAAAATCTATACTGGCTGTTTACATGTTATACTTTCTGATAAAGTTTGGATTCTTTGGCTAAAAGGTGGAAATACAAAAGTCAGAAATGTATAAATATTTAGCAAATATTTGCTTAGATGAAATTGACTAGTAAACTATTAACATATAATAAAAGGAAAAGCGAGTTTTAGAGTCAAAAGATGCTGTCTTCCCACCATGATGACGCTGCAAATTGAAAACCTTGTTTATTTTGGATGGAACCATGTGGGGAAGTTTCAAATGAAGCCTACAAGTCAACATTCAATTGGGTGAGGGGTCACCCTTGTGGGTGATTCAAAAAGTAATGAGCAGAAGAATAAATGATCTAAAAGCACAGCGAAAGCTACAATGACCTAGTCCCTCTAGACTGGGTCATGTAGAGTGTGTAACAGTCCCAACCCTGATTATGAAACCGGTAAGTATCCTAATCAGACGCATAGAACACATTTTCTTTATTTTGAATTCACCGCTGTGGGACATTTTAGATGTCATAAAAGAACGCCATGCTACAAAGCGACTACTTCTAAAGTTGTATTGCAAAATAAACTATTTGAAGTCGATCAAAGATCAGAATTAGTATAAACGTTACACATACCAAACAACCACATGCATGCTGCACACGGTATATTGGTTAGTTATAAGAAGAAAACATAGTTAAGTGAAAAAACATGACTGTAATATTTGTGCGGTACTTACGTTGAAAGTTTTCTTGTCCAAAATAACACACCGGGCCATATTTCTCTTAGCAGTACAGCTCGGCCCAAGTTCCCCTTTATTCTGCTCAAAATCTCACTGGATTCATCATCTAGCCTGTCCGCGTACGGTAAAAGTTTGTTGTATACGATGTCTTTTTGAGGAACAAAACCTAATGTGTCTGACTGTGCCTTCTTCATTTTACAACTTCCAGCCGGCTAGCTTCGTTATGCTAGCAATTTCTCTTCCCTTCGGTCAAGTTTTCGGAGCACGTTGGTTTGCTACCCGGTTAAAATAATGTCTATCGGCTCCCCAATAGCTACTTTACCGGCTGAAAAGTGAGGT
This sequence comes from Xiphophorus hellerii, assembly GCF_003331165.1. NCBI lineage: Eukaryota > Metazoa > Chordata > Actinopteri > Cyprinodontiformes > Poeciliidae > Xiphophorus > Xiphophorus hellerii. Next base: position 12,278,070 of record NC_045693.1, read on the forward strand.
TGTTGTGGCCCGCACAGTACCAAGTTAGGAGATTCACAAGTTGATGACACGCTAGCTTGTCATGTATCTTAAGTTAAACCAGCTCCCTTGAAAAACACAACACTACCGGCGTCATTTTAAAAAAGATATAAATGTTACTGAAAACACAACGCTAAGAAAAATAAAACGCCCCGTCACCGGGTTTCCTCCCGTTCAAGGAACGTAATACCAAAACCCTGTTACCAAGCTAACGGTCTAGCTAAAGTTAGCTCTGTACTACAAAAGCACTGTCATATCCCAAGGTCTGTCAACGTCAACTGATTCATCCAACTACTGCAAAGCTCACTGCAGACGAAACCTCGCTGCTGGTGTTTCGTCGAAAAAAGCGACCCTGCTAGAAGAAGAACCACGAAGGCCCGTTTCATACCATTTAAAGTCAAAAGTGCCACACTGAGTTGTGCTTAGGCGAGGTCAACATTTTTAATTTAAGTCTGTTTTGGAATCACAAAATTATGAATAAAAATACACTTCATTCATAATGCCAGAATGTGCAAGACCTGTAATATCAGTTTGCCTCTATAAATTACATTTCCAAAAGCAATTAACACCCTGAACGCTCACATGCACTAATTATATGGTGGTTATATGTGTATGTATATGTAAATGTAATTGAATATTATTGTAAATAATTGAAATATCACCATGTTTATGTTTACATTTTATATATTTCCTACATTGTTTACACTGTTGACTTCTATGTACACGTGTACGGCGATAAATAATTAATTGATATATTAACAATATTTTAATCTAAAAGCGTGGGAAAGTGCTTCCGACTGCAGGCTGGAGGCATGGCGAGAGTCCGAGATCATGATACTGCATTTTCTTTACTACATATTGTTCTTTCTCTTTTCAATTTTTATCTTAAAGTAAAGTTTAACAATAAAAAACACCGCGTGCGTTTTTTTTTCCAAAAATAACTTTCCACTCACTGCATAGCGGACGACGATGAAGTGCTTAGTTTGTCATGAGTACTTTTTTCAGCACAACACCGGCTGGCCCGACACCGGCTACACAATACATGCGTCATATCCGCCTGCTTCTACATGAACTACGCTTCCCAGTACCCCTCTCTCTATCCGAGCTTATTTAGCCCTTTAGCCATTTCAAACAGGATGATCTACTTAGGAGCGTGTCCTCCGATGTCTTTTAAGCTACGGAAATGTGCATTTTTTTTGCAGCATCATTATACAAAGTTATTTGTCTGAGACAAGCGAAATGAAAAATCTCAAAACATTTCTAAATAGGTATTTAGCCAAAGTAGTGTACGTTTTCATACAGTAAGTAAACAACAACCAACTACAAAAGTTATTTATATAGAGACATTTTCAATATATATATATATATATTTTTTATTTTTTTTATTTTGTGGGGAACAGTAGCAAACAGAGTTCGTTGATTGTTGACCGCTCGCAGCCACTGATCTCTTATATAAATCTACAAAGTAAACAATAAACAGTTGATGCCATCTTGTGGTCAAACAAGGAAGTACAAGTATAGGTGTGATTAAAAGATGTATCACTTTGACAGTATTTTCAAACAAGTTTAATATAAAGTATAATGCATGAGCAAAATAAATTATTATAGTGGACTACGTTATAAACAGCACGTAAGTGCCCTTATAAAATGATAAAAAATTTATAGTTTGAAGAAAACGAAATAATCAATCCACAAGGACGTCCGCCTGACGTAGGTAAATATTTTCTTACCTAGACGATCTTTCGTGGCGGAAGCGTGTCTTAGCAACGCTCAATGTCTCTTCGTACTCTCAAAACCGCTACCCAACAAAAATGCCATCTTATTTTTGAATGACTTTAACCGAAAAATACATCTCTGAAACACAACAAGAGCGAGGCTGAAATGATTAAGGAAAAGTTGAGTTTTACGTGTGATGTACTCCTGTCACACCAACAGCTCGCATGCTGTGACTGTTACTGTGGTATACCTCACCAGGGCAAGAATGTGCTCATTTACAGCAATAAGGAGACACAACGAAAGGTTTGTTCACATTTCGTTTATTATGTGCAAGAGGAATTTAACTCAAACAACTCAGTTAAACGACTGTGACTTAGAACATAAATGTTATGGATGCAGTTTATATATGTTTATAAAAATCTTGTATTCTTCTTTACAGCCACTGCTACTAACAGGCCACCATGGTGACATCAGTGCCATGACTTTCGGAAAAAGAAGCAGTCCTGTTACCTTATGTTCTGCCTCTTCTGAGTATATTATAATTTGGGATATTCAGGCATGTCAGAAAAGACAAGAAGAAGGTAAAAGTAGTTCTGTGTACATAAATGTCTGCAGTGCAGTTCTGTCATATTTTCTTGCAGCTTTTGTAATGCTAGCCTATCAATTTTTCACAAAAATATTCTGTTCTTTCACAAATCTGTTTAGTAGTTTATACAGCCATATTTGTTTCTTCTGTGTCTCTTGCGGTCTTGGACTTCCTTAATTTTCAGTTTAAATAAACGAAATAAGTTTGTGTGCAGGTAAACTTGCTGCTGGAACAGTGATTGGTACTTTACTGGGGAATGTTGTGCATCTCTCATTCTGCTCCGATGATGAACTGGTAGCTGTATGCTCAGGAACAACTATTTATGTCCTCAATTCAAAGGTACATCAGTGTGGACACAAATAATATTTTAATAGTAATTAATAAACTATTCAACATGAATAGCTATGTGTCAAGAAGAGCACAAGCGCCTCTACAAATTTTAAGGTGCCTAATTTTCTTACATAACTCATGTTACAATTATGTCCCATGCATATCTTGCTCAATTTACTCTGAATTAATGTATTTTTAGTTTTATAACTACTGTAACAAATAGTCACAGACACTCGTATCTCTATTTAAAAGACAAATGTCCCATGTGTTGAATGTCGCTGGTATACAATTGCTCTTTACATCTGACTGTTAAAAACTGCATATTGTTGCTTCAAATCTGATTTTTGCTGTTGTCTCCTACATCAGAGACAGGAAGTGATTTTCACATTAAATGGCCACCTTGGATTTTTAACATCTGCAGAGTTCTGTCCATGGAACACAAATATTCTTGTCAGCACCTCAGAGGATCGGACTTTTAAGGTGTTTATGTGTATATAAGCATGACTACATGTACCGTTTCTTAAAGATTTCTTTACCTGATTTTTTTTTTTTTTCAGGTTTGGGATTTAAAAACTGGAGCTGTTTTCTACCAATCCTTTGTCCTTGGAGGTAACATACATTTCTATATAATATAATATTATATTATATTAGTATATAATATAATATTTATACTTACATAATATTTTATCACATATTTCTGTCCATATTGAAAAAATTGTATGGTATGAATAGAAATCATTTTTATAATTTTGACTCATTGTTCAGTTGACTGTAAGTTACAAGGTTGTTATTTTATTTGAGCAATTGAATTAAAATGGGGAACCTATTTATTAAAGTATGACTTAAATTCTATTGCAATTCTGTGACATGATGTGAAGCAAGCTGTTCAACCCTCCAATATGGCTGAAGTAAACACATTCTAAAAATACTTGTGGGATGAAATTCTTGCACAGTGATTTTAAAAAACTCATTACCAGTTATCAGACATGCTTAATAGCAGTTATTGCTGACAATGAGGCTCAGGGGATGATTACTTTTTATGTTTATTCTTAATGCTTTATTTATTGATTTTAATTTTTATTAGGGACTATGCTGTTTTTATAGTACTGCTTGTTTGTTCCAAGCAGTACTATGCTATCTTAATAAAGACCTTTTATCTTTATTAAGATAAAAAATAAAGTATTATCTTATTACTATCTTATCTTTTTCACATAGGGCTTGGTTGGTTTGGATAGTTTTTTCCTCTGACTCAAAGAAATTGTTGTAACAAAAATATATGTTGTACTTACTCTGGTTATCTTTGTCTTAGAAGTACTGTATCAAAGCATTTCAAAATAATTGAAAATAAACAATTCTTTAACCTTTTAGGGTCTCCTCTGCTCAGCGTGCTGTTCTTGGAGGAGGAAGAGCAGCTTATTACCGGCTCAACTGATGGACAAGTTAGTGTCTGAGAAGAATTATGCTGGCTACCCAAATATGAAGATTGAAAATTCCAAATATGAAAATTCCCGTTTGTTTTAGATGTGGTGCTTTTCTTTTGATGATGACTACAAATGCCATCTTGTGAAAAAAATGGACCTTCAAAAGATGGAAAAAAGATATGAAATGCGCCAGGACACTCTGAGCCAGCCACAAGGTAATACAACCACTTACTAGAGGAAGAGGGTCTTCAGCAGTTTTTTGCTTTAGGGATCTTGTGTTAGTCAGTGTGTGAAGTGGTAGGCCGGGGTGGTATTCCCAAAGTTTTAGGAAAGGAACCAACTGTAGAGGGATCAAACCGTAAATTTCCTGGGAAAGCCTACTCAATAATTGGAAACAATGTTCAAATCAATTGTCTAAACTTGAATTCATTGTGGTTTTCATTCTGGCTTGGGGACAATGGACTAGATCTTTATCCTTGCAGAATTGTGTAGGAGAACATAAGAGTTTAGTTGCCTGGTCCAGAACCGTCTTGTGATCTGGCGAAGGCTGGATGGATGGATGTCATTTTGAGAGGTGTATGTAACTTTTTTTGAGCAAGAGAATTTCAACAATTTGGCTCTTTTTATGTATTTCCAGATGTTGCTGAACAATTGGTTGCTAATAAAGTGGAGATCTCAAAGCCTGTCATCCAAATGGCTTCATGTGGCTCATTTGCAGAAATCCAGTTTGGTCAAGAAATGTAAGTAAAGACAGTGCAGCTGGAGTAGTTGCATATATTTGAGCAATATGCTAACGGTACCGTCATGTTCTCGATGATCTGGAAAATGATATTTGCCTGATGATATTTAGTTTTTCCATGTCTGGATAAGCATAGCAAAATTGTTGCATTTTCACACTCAGTCAGTACAGTGTATTGTACAGAATTTCTAAAAGTCATAAGCATGTAAGTAGTGATAATTACCAAATTCTATCCACCATTATTGCGATTTTTGTTAGGAAGTTCACAGATAAATGGAAATGTTGATGATAAGGTCTTAATTTTATTAAGCTCTCAGTGTGTTGTCTGCTTTTCTTGTTGAAGAGGTATGAAAAAGTACAAAGTCCAATGCCAGGTCTTACGGGGCTTATTACATTGTGTGCACACCCAGAGAAATACATCACATCAGGCCTCAGTCACACAGCATAAACTATTGCAGTGAGCTGTGACAGAATGTAGACACTTAAAAAGACATAACTCCATATTTTGTAGCCCATAGGAATGGAATTGACATTAATACCTCATTCCTGTTAGAAAAGCATATAATCCCGCAGCAGCAGTTCACCATCTTTACTTTTAATATAAACAGAAGCATAACTGTAAAATCCTTCTCTGTAGCTTTATGTCTCTATCCGGCTGCTGTGTTACTGGCTTTTTTATGGTGACCTTAAACAAACAGAAGTGTTTTCTTTTCTTTGGTTAGATATATAAAATGACATGTATGCAGTTGGATCCGTTAACTGCTTTATACCTCGCGTTTCAGCTCCATTACAGGACTTTTTGTATTTGTTAAATGGTTAAAATAACTATACTATATTTATAATGAAAGATGTCATCAGAATCAACACAAGGCTTTTTTGTTGCCTGAACATCTGACTTAGCACCTATGCTTATTTAGTTTGCCCTTGTATCAGGGAATGTGTCTGTTTTCCTCCATAAATAAAACATATACTTTTGAAGCAAATTAATTGGTGTAATTAACAAATTTATGTATGAAAATTCCACTCATAATAGCTGCAATTATCCCACTATGTAATAGAGCACATAGTGAGCTTCCACATAATGGTATACTAAAATGTAATTGCCCACAATATTGTAAACTTAGCATGTGGTCGAAATAGGATAAAATAAAGACTCTTTCTGCTCTGAGAGGCTTTCCATCTTCCTGGGTGTACACTGTCTAGACTAGACCGTATGTAGTCACAAGAGACTTTACTAGAATGTATAGTCTTGTGGTGGTTCTGTCTTGTCACTTTGTCAGTGCAATGAGTTTTTCTTTACTATGCGGTTTCGTTGTCATTCCCAACTAAAATGAAAAAAAAAAAAAGTTTTTACGGAAAATTGCGTAACAGTGGTTTTCCATATGCTTCTGTGTGGGCTCCTGCAGAGACAACAGCTGGTTTTGTGTAGGAAGCTCCAATGGTCTGTATGTGGTGGAGCTTGCTACCTCAGAACTCCTAATGGTGCTGTATTTCAAAGGTAGGCTGCTGGGGGTTTCATTTCTCCAGGTTTTTATTTTATTTTATTTTTTTTCAGAAATATGGCAATGAATACCGGATTTTAAAATACAACACAGAATTATAGCAAAAAGGTTAAGCACATTCAGAGCTATGGCTTTCAAACTACTGTACATGTACCAGTGGTGGTTTGTGGTTTTTTTTAGTAGCCCTCAGAAAAAAAAAGGCACAGTTATTTCCAAGGTAAACATAAACAAATGAAACTGAGCAACAATACCTAAAGAGACACATTGTTTAGTAGCATTGCTCTTTTGCTCATTGTCACATCCTCGAAAGAATGCTGTTGCTATTTCTATTCAATACAATACAGTGGGACTTGCAAATGAAAAGGCTTAGTGGACTGCTAGCAGTACTGTTATGCACTTATCAAATTTGTTTAGTTTCAAGCACTTTAAGAACATATTTGACAAAAGATCTCGTACAATAGTTTGTGTTTGACTACTTTAATGAATTACAAATATCCACAGTTGTCGATTTTGCCAGGCTTAATATAAAAGGCAACCCTTTTGGACATTGAGATTGGTGTTGGTAAGGAACCAACCTCTGATTGACCATAAATTATTTAATGGGCAAGAAAACATGTTTTCTTTTTTTTTCCCTGTTCATTGTTATTGCATGACATAGCAAACTAACATGCACGATATATGGTATCCCTGTTTTAAAATCTCAGTCAGTTCGGTGGTATTTGGAAAAGTCTTGTATTGGTACTTTTTATAAAATCCATTAGAACTACTGCTTTGTTAAGACAGTTTAATTACACCTACACATTCAGAACTGCCAGAAGTAGCTTGTAGCAAAGTTAACCAAGTGATGGTTTGAAAATATATGAAATGATGTTTTTTTTTATAGATAATCCCACCCTGAACATGACCATGGCTGGATCATGGTCAATCTGTGTAGGATCTGATAAATCTGTGAGTAATTTCAAAACAATGTTGCTAAACAATGTAAAGTTTCTATCAGACCGTACATAGTCACAAGAGACTTTACTAGAATGTATAGTTAAAGTAATTTAAAAAAATTACTTTTTAAATTTGATTGTTACTGAAAGATTTTTTTTTTTACTACTCAGATGATCGTTCTAGTGAGCTCTTTGTTTACTCCATGTGTGGTCTTGCTGGAGTTGTGTTTGAGTAACCTACGCAGGACAAGAGAAGAAGGTGGTTCAGGGTTTTCTGTTTTTCCAAGGTAAGCCACGAGTTAAAAGTAAACATTTACCCTCCTTCCTACCTACCTACCTACCTACCTACCTACCTACCTACCTACCTACCTACCTACCTACCTACCTACCTACCTACCTACCTACCTACCTACCTACCTGCTATTGAGGAGACAGTTAAATGTGTGTGAAATGTTAGTTCTTCCATGTTTGGCATCACTACAGTACATGTTCTAGGATTGTGGAAGTCTGACCTAAGCAGCAGTACTCCATGACACAAGAATAAGCCGTATTTATTGGTTCACCTCCTTTCTAAAGGTTCCTCTCACCCTGACATTTCCATATTATATCTAACCATTGCAGCCATCTGGTTTCTTATGAGTCAGCAATATCACGGTACTGTAAATTAGAGCGACTAATAATCCATAACGATGGAAAAATGCTGTACTCCACTGTTTCCAGTAACTCCGTGCTCCTGTCTCCCCTCCTTCCTTGTTTCCAGTTCTCCTCCACTGCTGGAATCCCCTCTAAATGCAGAGTTAAAGAGGAAGGAACCCAGCCATCCGAAAAAGAAAGGTTTGTTGTAGGTTTAATGTTTGAACACTTGTTTCTCTTTCTTTTAGTTTTTTTTTTTTTTAAGTTTCTCTGAAATAGTTTTCATACTTAGTTCTGATTAGCTAAGCCAAGAGCTTCTGAAAACATTTCCATTATCTATACACATACTGTATATAATGGATGAATGTGGTTCTGCTTCTTGTGTTAATGAGGCCTTCATTGCATTCTCTTCAGTTCAGATCTAAGTTTCATTGTACCATTCCTGTTTTTGTTGTATTTTTCTGTATGTCATCTGATTGGAACACTGAAGCTATGTGTCTGCGTGTGTTGAGGCTTATATGTTCTTCAGAGAGTTTATGCTGAGAAAGCCAGTCCAAGCTGGATTCTCCACAGCTGGAGTGGAGGGATTTGCCAATGTACGACTATGTAGGGGATTTTATGTATAATTGAGAAGTGCTGTGTGACTACAACATCAGAGCAAAAAAAAAAAAAACAACAAAAAAACAGCCCACAAAAGTTTACAGGCTGCCATTCTTCCCCATGAATCTCCATATTCTTAAAGGTATTTGCAAAATTGCAGACAAATTACGCCATAAACCCCTGAGACTCCTGGAAAGGAAAAGGTTTTTTCATCGTACGTCTGGCACAGATCTGAAGGAGCTCTTTCAAAAGAGCTGTTAGTGCAGATTTAGGGGCTATATCTCATTTCATACTATGAAAAACCAGGATGAGCGACTTTCTAGCACAATTTTAATGATCTGTCATTACTTTTTTTGTGATTTACAATATTAAGTGTTCACTGAGGACAGTAGGCTAAACTAAAGGTCTAATTTGTAATATGTTGTAAAACTTTGCAAATTCTCACAGCCAAAATTGTAAAATATGACCAGAAGTTTCCCAAATCAAGTTCAGTGCGCTACAACTGTTCTTTTTAACATTTTATCGCATTATAACCAAAACCGTTTGTGTATTTTATGATAATCTTGCTGAGCAAACTTTTGCAAAGTACATTACACTTTCAGATGTAAATCATGTTTCCTTTTGTTTCGAATTTATCATTGGACTTGTACGTGAATTACCATAGATAGCCTCTCACACACATTTAACAGTCTCCTCTAACTACCTTGAGACAGGCAACTAGACAGACAGTCAGACTGATAGATAGAAAGCTTTATTATCATGAGTACATGGTTTAAATGTGCATGTACACATTCATACAGAGCCTGTTATGAAAAGGTTAGTTTCAGTTACTATCTGTAATGGATTTTTATTTTTCCAGCCTTTAAATGATCTTTTAAACATTTTTAAACATTAGATTTTGGATACATTATGAAAGACCATATTTAACAATATAATCCTTAAACAGAGTAAACTTGCTGTTTTTCGGTGTTACCGCTTTAGTTCTACTAATGATTATTGCTTTTGTTTTTTTCTCTAGATATGACATAATAAAAGTCGTAATCAAGTTACATCACAATCTGCTATAATTTCTTTTAGATGTAACCACTTGGAAATTTGTCTGAGACTCTCACAAGGCTTTAAATGGCTTCTAATGAGATGTCAGCTTAAATTATGTGAATTTTATTGCCTTATAAAGCTAAATGGCCATTTTATATCAGTAGGGGGTCAGTGGAGTTGTTCAGCGATTCCAAGGAGTTGCATTGCCAGGCAGTCTTTAGTCTGAAAAGGTTACTTTTTTTCCTCACAAGATTTTGGATCAAAAGCTTCTTTTTTGAAACACAACAGAGTAGATAGAATTGCAACCTTAAAAGAGGTGCCTTGTTAAGTCTGTTAAGGTGATCTTTGAGTTTTAAACTTTTGAGGGTCTGTGGTGATACCATTTAAAAGCCTGGTTGGTAAAATAAAATTTATTTTATTCACAAAAATGGTGTAAAAGTTTTTTTCAAATGAAAATTGATATAACTGAAGTAAAAATTAATCAGGATTATGCAGAAACAACAATGGACAAAGGCATCAAAAACATTTTTTTGAAGCATGACATACCAAAAGAGGCTAAATTGAAGTTTAAATTTCAAATGTAAGATGAGTACCTGTTAATGTGATGCCCTGCATCCCTAATCAGGTGAATAATCTTCTTGTAAAAGGTGAATTATGTGCTGACATTATATAAAATACTTGTTCATATTTATTCTTACTGTTCTAAGTGTGATGGTTTCAATTTAATTGACTGTCTTTGTTGCATGCATTTGCAAGAAGAAAGGTTTTTAGTAATCCTCACATATTTTAACAGCTGTGGAAAAAGTGAGCTCATTCTAATATAATAAAGGCATTGACAAGGAACAATGAGGAGCATAAAACATCCCACAGGTTGTGGCTGTTCTCTTAATGCTTGGAGCACTGTGAGATCATCCAGTGCTTCTGACTCACCTCTTTCTTGTATAATCCAGGAAACCTGCTGTAGAATAACAAGTTAAGGAAGAAATGTTCTGCCTTTTTTTCACAAATTCACCTAATCCTGTGGTCGTAAAGAAATGGCTGTAAGCATTTTTCGTCAATATACTACAGAACTGTGCAGAGATTTTCTTTTAAAATGTTTCTTTGAAAAAAGTATTTAAGTTCAAGTCATTTCAGTAGGTACAGCCTATCAAATATTGGCATTCCAGATTCTAACAAGTGAAAAAAGTACTAGCTCATTTCTTTTTGAAAGATTTTGCTCTTTGCCAAATATTAATACTGGATAAAACATTTTTAACAATAAAAACGTATCTATTGAATATGTAAATACTTATTTTACCATGCCAATTTCTTCTTTTTTGTTTTCCCTTTATACTTAATTATCTCAGCACATCACTTTTTAATCAGCCAAAGATAATCCTACTTAAAATGTGATTTATTTAGCAAAAAAATAAAATTCATGGCTGGTTCAAGAAGAAGGAGCTAGGAGAGCAGAAAGAGAGTGAGAATGTGAGAGAAAAGGGTTCCAGGAAATTATGGATCTTAAACTCCATCTGTTCCTATCAGCATCAATTAGCTGGAACTCTGAAACACTGACAAATTAGGATCAATGACTTTTGGCTGTAACATGCAAAAACCAAAATCTCATGGTGGTGCCTGCCGTCAATGCTTGGAAAGAATAGGTTATGAAAATGTTTTTGTAGCCAATCTCTCACCCTTACCTGTAGACAGAATATCCACTGTCCATTGAATCTACCAGTATGTTGATTTTAAGTATATCGCTCTTTCTTTGATCTTGCTCCTCTTTTGAATGTTTTGCTAGCATGTTCTTTTAACCATTCAAATTACAATGAATTTAGCCCATAGATAAAATAAAATTATTCTTTATTTCCTTGTTTGTTAAATACGATTATGTCTTTATACATAAAGTTTACATAACTTCATAGGTTTTCTGTGAAAACACTTGTAAAGTATAAAATGTACAATAATTAGCCCTGTTTGTCAGTCTGTATCTCATCTGAGATGTTTTTTTTTTTTTTTTTCAAAGGAGGAATAAAGGAAAAGCCGCTAGTTTTTCACTCAAAAGTGAAGTCATCTGGATACAACACCACCCCAAGGTATGATAAGGTATCTCAGTGCACTGGTTATTGCGTGACATATCTTTTATACACTATTGATGGTCTAAGAAACCTGTTAAAAATTACAGCTGAAATATATTGTGATGAAACAAATAGTGTTGTGATTAGGGCCCTGAAAATAAAGTATGATTAATTGAATAATTGAGTCGTTGCTTGATTGGTTATATTTCTCTTTATTTCTCTATTTCAGAATGACTATGTTTTCAGCACAAACCAATGCTCAGAAGAAAACATCACCTAAAAAGTCAATGAAACATTTGTAAGCAGTGTACTCTACTGTTTTTACTGTGCGTATGTGTATGTGTCACATAAGCTACAAAACATGTTTTTGTCACTTAGGGGCTTACTCCATAGCAACTACCCAGAGGACAGTGCAGCACCAACTGAACCACATACTGCTCTTAACATTGCCAACAAACAAGTCTCATGCCTTCAGTATTCAGGTGAGTTACTGATGACAGCTAATTTTGACAAGACATTTACTTATGCCAAAAGACAAGTCGCAAGAACATTGTGATGCGTTAATGTCCTTTTTTTTCTGGGGTCTGATTTTTTGTTTTTTATTTGAATACTTAGCTGTATTTTTCAGGTATTCTCATTTATTTGACCTGTATTGTCATAAAATTATAGTTTGTTGTGTTGTATTTTGTATAACTAAATAAAGTCTAGTGACCTACTCCAGAGTGCAAAAATGGGGATCATCTTATACTAACTTTCTTTATTAAAATTTCAAACTGTCCTTTCATTATCTAACGCTTGATTCACAAAGATTTTTCAATGAGTATTTACTTAAAATCAAAGCTTGTTTGATGGCTCCTGGGAAGTAATGAAGCAGGTATGAGGTGCTTAAAATTTGACCATTGTAGTGTATAGTTTCATTTACCTTTCTGTGACAATACCTATAAAATTATTAATAATACAAACATGACTTAAAATTTAAACTTTATTGCTGAATTTTTATCTAGATTAAAGTAGATTTTACATCTTAAGAAGTAAACTATGCTTTTCTTTGTCCATTCTCCACTGAAAGGGTGCAAACACATGAGCTAATCATTTATGAAATATAGTATTTAATAAAGCTCCACTATGACAACAACAAAGCTAGGATTTAAAATAATGAGACTTTTTCCAGACTGAACTCTTAGTTTGAAAATAACTGATCCAAAAATACCTCTAAAATAAATCTGTGGTTCATTGTATTTCTCAGGTGATGGAAAAAAAATCCTGTGTGGTCTTGGCGACCGCTCAGTATTATTGTACAACTCCTGCCTTACTGGTAGTCCAACTGCATACATAGGTGAGACATGATCCAAGAACGGTTATTTTCTTCTTTGCTGTTTTTAACCTTCACACTCATTGTAATGTTTTCTTTCTGGAAGTGGATTTGTGTGCCATTTTTAACTGTTACCTTTGATAACAGCAATAGATTAAATTATTTTGAAATAAAGTTATTGCTGTTATCTATTAAGCAATTAGCACTTTAAATAGTTATTGATTAAATGAAAAGTATCTAATACTTAACCAATGCAAAAAGGCCTACTTTATCCTTAAATAAAAAAGTATGCTTCCTTATTGAACAAATATAGCTCTGAAGATGTTACATGTAATTAAAATGTGTTGCTTTACTTCACATTTGGTGGTTTTGCAGCTAAGTTATGACTGACAGTTAGACAGAACATTCACTATCCGATTTATTTAGTAGACTACAGCTTCAATTTTGAAGGAAAATGTCCACAAGAAGGCAGCAGAGATAAAGGACAGAAGTTGAGGTGACATGTAGGTCAGCATGAACCTTCTCTCTTCAGCCTGTCTCTCTGCCTGAATAGTTCCATAAAGGAAAGTTGTGACTGTACACTGATTTACCAGGTTCATTTGAGACTTGGGTTTTGAATGTAGGTCATGACAAGCCAGTGACCAGTGTGAGCTGGAGCCTCTGCAGACAATGGTGGCTGAGTGCAGCAGAAGATCTATCATTACGGATCTGGACCAAATCCACCTCGGAGCCTGCCATTATCTTGGTAATAAACAAACAAACTTGTATTTAATACACATCACTTGCAAACTTTCAGAATCTTAAGCTTTACTCACTTGAGCCCTATTGAAACATCACATAATCTTTTTTGTTAGTTGTTTTTGTAATTAAAACACTAGTATATAAAATATGTAATGTGATATGTCACTGTCATGCTGTAAAAGCAATGCAAAATTATTTTAGTCAAATAAAAAAATCTGATGGATGGATCAGACTGGGGCAGACATTCAACTTTTGACATGACACTGAACATACAACCAGGGGTTGATGATTTAGATGAATCCAAATTCTATTTGTATTTTTAAGTAAAATTAGGAAGGACTTTGTTCTCCCAGAGGTTTTCCCATGTCTGATGCTAAGTACCCTTAGTGTGCGTCGCTCTGTGAATCTCTATCAAAACTTGGCTTAATCTATGCCAGGGTTTCTCAGTTCTGAACAACTGCCCTACATGTTTTAGGTTCTTCTCTTCTCCCACACACCTGACTTGAATAAGTGGGTAATTAACAGGCTTCTGCAGAACTTAACGGCATGGAGATGAGATTATGCAATCATTTGTATCAGGTGTTCTGGAACAGAAACACACCTAAAATATGCAGGGCAGGGGTACTTGAATACTGGAATTGAGAAACACTGACAAGCCATGCGAATGTTTTGTATGTAGCGAATGTAGATTATAAGACATCTTGGGAACAAATGGAAGTTTTTTCACAGAGGAAAGGAGAATGCTGATGTGAGACAGATCTACATTTCCGTAGTTTAACAAAAAAGAAATGTACTGGATTGACTACAACATGTAATACGTGGTAATGTTAGTTACTAGGCTTTAAAAATGTGTCAAATTAGTTACAGCACATTGTAAATGACAGTGAAAATTAGCACATAGTGAAAAAAGTGTCCCTGAGGAAGATGTCATAGTGTAGTTTATACCGATATTTTCATAAAAATGCTTTATTGGAAAACAATTATATGTCATATTTAAATATGACATATATTGATCTGAAGTGTTTAAGTAGAGGGAAAGTGGACTTCCCCTCTTGTTTCTGAGAAAACCAAAACCTGAAAGGTGGGTTTAAAACTGTGCCTGGGATCCAAACTGACAATACATTTTAGTTGTCCATTAGTATAATATTGAAGCCAGTTTGATCAGAATCTATTGTTATAATACCCATAAAGTATGTCCTGATTTGTATCACATTTAAAAGTTTTGCTTGTTTCAATTTAAGAACAGATATTTTATTAAAAGATTAGGTAAGACTACAAAAGAAAAATGAAGTTCTCCTTTTATATGCAGTAGATGTCAGACTTTCTCTCTTTTATGTTTTGCTTAATTTTCTGTATTAAAGATTCCATTTTATTCCAGCTTTATTTATAAAGTTCTTTAAAAACAGCAAAGTTGACCAAATTGCTGTACAACCTAACCAGAAATAAAAAGAAGCAATACAAATACGATAACAGTAACTGTAAAAACCAACACTTACCGTGAAATATCTACCATTCAAGAAAAAAAAAGTTTTTGTTAGGGCTCTTGTTATTTGATTAATATACTATTTAATATCCAAGTGAAGATATTGGTGTGATATTTATCTGTCTTACATCTTTATTTATCTTTCCATTAGGGTGACACTATGTTCTCCAAACCCATTAGAGGTGCTCAGTTTTATTATCTTGACAAATTTCTAGTCCTAACATCTGGACCTTCTATATACTTGTACCTGTATAATGTGGACCTCACCCGCGATGATGTAAAAAGGTAATTACTATGTTTTATACTGTGTAAACACATACGGTGACTTGTAAAAGTTTTCAATTGTATTATTATTATTATTATTATTATTATTATTAAGTTGTTCAATACATATACCACTTCCTAGATTTTTATTGGTAAAGAAAACAATGTATCGCTTTATTTTTACGTCACCATTAATAGCTATGTTGCCTTAGTAATGTAACTGTACTTAATCACAGTATTGTTAACAAATAATGGCAAATATTCTGGTAGACAGAAGATGGTTTTTACCATCCTCTGTCTACCAGGTTTTAAACAACCTCTTAAAGGTTTAAAGGTTTTTACAACCTCTTTAGGAGCCAGGCTTTATTGCAGGAGAAGCTCGGCATTTTTAGTTCTACCGCAGACACTGCTGTGCTGACACATTAAGACAAAACTGCTCAGGTGCTCACTGCAAACTGTCAGGACGTGTCTGGAAGCACATACAACAGAATGATGGACAGCATAAAATAATAATAAATAAATTATGTCCTATGACTGTATTTGACTACGACCTTTAAGAATAAGGTCATGATATTATTATTTTTTTTTTCATCAACTTGACTAAAAATTATATTATTTTCTTAGATATAAGCAGCGGAGCATCATCAAACTGGCAAGTTGCTTAACGCCATCAGCCTCGGACATCACAGCCCTTTCTGCAGTCAATGATTTCCTCTCAGGTATCCTTTTTAGGGTTTTATAGCTCTGGCATCAGGAAGTGGAAAGGTAATATCACGTTGGTGCTGGCTGAGTGAGTCTACACGCTTTCCTCAGAGAATCTGGTCTGACTATTTCCATGTAAACCACAACAATCTCATAAAGACTTTGCACATAGCTTAAGGGCTTCCACTGCAGATTTTAGTATTTAGGTGTCCTTAGATTTTTTTCAGGAATGTCTGCGTTCCAGTCCACTGTTAGTCTTTACAGCACATTTACTCACTCCAGTAACTCACTCCACAGAATTTGAGTTGGAATGGGTTTGTTCCTGTCAGAAGCTATTTTATATCACAGTGCTTTCTCAAATGAACTCCAAATAAAAATGCATGTATAGTGATAGCATCAAAACATGTTTTTTCTTAAGAACTTTGGGGGGAAATTTGGGGGATTTTTCACATTTTTCACACAATTAAAACAATATGATGTGAAATTACAAAACAAAATTGTTCAATTCCTCTCTGCCATGGACTAGAGTCTTGTCCAGTTTGTATGCCGCCTCTTGCCAAAGACTGCTGGAAATAGGCACCATGGTGACCCTGCAAGGATAAACGAGGATAGACAACAGATGGATGGATGGATGGATATTTAGTGTGAAACACATACAACCTAAAAAGTAGTTTAGTGAAATTGTTTTGTGTCATGTTTTTTTTTTTGTCAGTATGTTAATGTTTTAAAAGTAGTAAAATAAAAGCCTTAGGAAAATGAATGCAGAATAGGAACTTTTAAGTAAAACATCTTCACAATATACTTTCAGTGTATGAATAAAACTGGTTATCCACTGATAAGACCCTTGATAACATTAAATCAAATAATTCTTAACAGCTTTTTTTTTATTCAGACATTGTTCTGGTGAGTTGTTCAGATCGGTCCATTCAAGTTCTGGACATGAACAAAGGTGCAGTTGGCTCTGTGCTGCCTGACGCCCACAGCAGAGCTATCCACTGCATCACACAGAACAAGGTGAAGCATTTTAAATGTGACAGAATAATAGCACTGAAAATATTCTATGTACAAGATGTATGGAAAATTAATAATTTCTGGTAAAGCAAGTTCGGCACTGATTATCTTTGCAAAAATAATGTAGGCAATGAAATGGCTGGTTAAGTATGGTTTCCTTCCAAATTCTTTGAGTATGTTGCTGGTTTAAGTCCCAGATTTGTTTATAAGTTTCAAAAAACGTTCTCTTGTCCAGCTGTTCTAGTAGGAAATGGAAAAGTTAAGTCAAAGCACAAATCCAAATCATCTAAAGAAGAGGAAAATGCATTTTTAAATGACCTAACAAATGTCCAGAACTAAATTTGGTGGTACATTTGTAGAATAATCAACCTGGTGTCACAACCTGATACATCTGGAGATCCTGTGCAAGCTTCCGTGAGCAAATATTGTCAAGCTCAGTGAGGCTGATAGACTACTACCAAAGTAGACAGATGCTGAAACTTAATTAAAGAACTAAGTATTAGTTTAAAGCTGCACACACTTTTGCAACTAGATTATACCTATTGTCGTTTATTTTTTCTTTCAAACAATTTTTTGGGAGTTGTTGACTTTGACAGGATAAATGCCACATTAACTATGGTTTGGCATGCTGATTGTTGTCCAACAGGAGTTTGTGCACTTTTTTTGGCCATTTTTGTAATAGCGCTAATAAAATCTATGTTTTTTTTTGTTAATTACATTTTAGTTAACATACATATAAAGATCCATGCTGTAAGCTTTTTTGATATTTCTTTTTACATGTACTTTGTAGGGGGTTTCAAATTCATAGTTTTATTAAATCTTATAGAAAACCTAAATCCTTTGCGAATGGATTGAGACTGAGACATTTCATCACTTTACCCACAGACTAAATTATTTGTGGATCAAACCCACAGAGCAAAGAATTTGCTTGATTTGGCATCTATAAGCAGTGTGAGCCCTATCTTCCATCTTACTCCTGAAGGGTCGGTTATTTGGCAGATGTCACAGGGTTACATAAGACATCAAGGACTACTTTTTTATGTGTGTTACGTAAGGTACAGATGGTCTTTGAGGAAATAAAAGTGTTAGTTTGTGGTATGAAAATAAAAGGTCATCAATAAAAAATCCTGTGGTTAACCAAAAGTTTCCATGACATGATGCAAATTCATTAGTATAATTCACCTTGAATGTAAGTTACGGCTGTATCGGGATTAATACTTTCATCTGTGACAGCAGGAGGACAGTCAGGCTGGAGTTGATGACTTTGGAGAAAAGCCGTTTCACAAGGCTGTTCCATTATATATCCTTATTCCTTCCTGACTGTCTAAGACTTATGTGGACCCAGTTTGACAAGCAGATTTTGCGCATATCCATTTGCTTTCCCCTGTATCTGTAGACATTTTAGTGTTTACAAATAAAATTCCAAACAGTGTAGCATGCAAACTTAATACATTATAGAACCATCTTTTGCTGGAACTAGTCTTATCTAAAGACTGCATTGCTGAGTAGCATAAGGTTTGGTATTGGATGGTGAATGTTTATGAACAACCATTTTCAACTCTTGCACCAGATTTTTAATTGGATTTAGGGATAGATTTTGGCTGGGCTTTTCAAACATAGCAGGTGTGCTGGGCTAGCACACCTGCAGCATACTGGGAATCTTAAGCAGAGTGTACATGAGCATGATTGACAGCACTAAGACTTTCCTCCTGGCTCTGATAGGTTGTTTCAGACTGAGAGAGGTGTATTTCTGGAGATGACAGTAGGACTGAGGGATTTTTTCACAGATTATCTCTCATGTTATACTGTCACAACATAGTGACTGTTTTAAGAAATATATAAAAGACATATTTCTTTGGTAAAAGTTGCCTACTGCAGCTTTAATTTTGCAGTGTAATGTATAAATATCATAGTGCTTGCAAACAATATTCCAACATGTTTCTTTAAAAAAAGCTAAAAATAAAGGTCCATCCAAGCTTTTTATGTAACTTGTTTGTGACAGAGGCTGTGCTCAGTGAACCTTGATTGAAGTAACTTTTGTATAGTTTTCTCTACATGCTTGACGCTCTGGACAGTCTGGATTAGCTACATACACTCCCACTATTGGCATGGATTAACCCATTCAGCTTCAGTTCACTCTTGCACAGCTGACAATATTTCTTTGGCCCAGATGTGCATGTTCTTTGTCATCACATCTTTTGTGTGCAATACTCTATGGGAATGGTCTAATTTGTTGTTTCAGCTTGGCTATTGCATCAATGAGGACTTCTTTTGACTAGAGCCTGGGGGCCTTTGGATAGTTTGGGGTTAGTAGCCATGGATCAGAGGGATTGCAACTGGCTGGACACTGCATACATAACATCATATCTCCCTCCACTTCTGCTTTGTCGTCCCCGAGCAGTCCAGACATCAGAAATTGAAATTTCCGTCACTTCTCTGCAAAATTCACCTGGAACTCATCAGACCAGAGGACTTCTCGGAAAACTGGAAAGGCCGTCTTGAACTCCTGTTCTCACACTCTTAATGGAAAACTAAACAAATAACACCCCCACAGCAGCACTCTCTTTCTCTCCCTTGCTCACATGTCTAACTTTATCATCTGATAACTTGGTTTGGAAGTTATGAATGTAATTTATTTGTAGATATGGAGTGGAAACTATGTTTTTGTTGGAGCCTATTTCAGTGGTATACCTAAAGTTTGGGAAATTATGCTGAACATATTTTACACAAATTTTGCTTTCATTACTTTTTTATTCTGCACATAAAGTAAAGCCCCAAATCATTCATCCTGTCAGATTTAAGTCTAAAATTATTTTCATTTAACCAAGAAGTTTGTTTGTAGTTGGATAAAAGACAGACGTAACTCAATAGATGTGTGTACAAGCAGTGTGCTGTGGGGCGTACTCATAGGAAATTTCTCCTGTGTTGGCTTTTCTCCACCTGCTACATGTTAATCTCAGAATTCAGTTAAAAATCCTATTCATTACTTACAAAGCCCCCATTGACCCAGATCAATTTAACATAAAACACCTCATTACTCCATATCATCCAACAATAACCCTTTGCTTGTCTGTTTGTTGTTTCAAGAATACTCAGATCCAGATTGGGTGGCAGCACTTTTTATTTAAAAAAATGAAAAAATGCTTCATTGGCAGTTGTTGCCAATAATAGCACAACTAAGTACTAGGTCCAGGAGTTATTTTCTCTTGCACACAGAAATCAAGCTGATTTGGGTCATTTTTTCCCCTTAATAAAGTCAGCCTTTGAAAGTTACTCCTTGCTCTCTGACATTTGTACAATAATCCGAAACATTTTGTTCTATTTAAACATTCAATATGGATGTAGAAGTTTTGTTTGTTCTTTTACTAAAAGTTATTTTATTGAACATCTTTTGTTTTATTCTTTTTTTGTTTTGCATATTTTAAAGGGATCCACATTCACCTCACAAGCTCCAGAGTCATACAACCTATTCCTCACCAGTGCAGTTACAGATGGTGTGAAGATGTGGGACCTTCGCACAATGAGGTTTGTATAAATATGTTTTCTGAAAGACAACTTTATGTAAAACAAAATCAACCAAACCTTTGCTACAATTTTTGCTGTTTGTATTCTACTGTGTTTCTGTTTATGCTTTTCAGGAAGGAAACCTAATTTAGAACATTAAATCAGTTTCACTGGTGTGTACAGCAATATAAACCTGTCCATGACATTTTAAACAAAGCTGATGCTACTATTTAGAATACCTGTCAAAACTTTGTTAAATATAATCTTTATTAGATGAATGTTTAGTCAAGAACTGAGCATTTTTACCAACTTCTCCCCCATTTGTTATTCTCTAGATAAAAAATTAACCTTCCTTTTCAACTGCATAATGATTTTTATAACACAGGCATTCCTTATGTGATGTTTGAATTAGCAAGTGTTTAATTTCCAAAGTTAATGCCTGAGGAGACATATTAACTGACTTTGATTCACAGATGTCCTTGTAAGGCAGATGATTTATCTAGACCTTTTTGGATCCCATAATGTTCTTTTTGGCCTCATAGAAGACATTATTAAGTTTTGCATTCTTTCAAGTCTGAGGCTCCTCTCATATCAAATTCTTCATCCCAGACTCTGTCAAAACCCACTGCCTGACAAATATTTCACTTTGTTTCTAAGTCAACTCCTACTTTTTACAACCATATTGTCAAGCATTCTCATGCAGATGATTATTATGATTATTATATTATGTATGTATAATTTTTTTGTTATTCTTTTTGTTTGTTGATCATGTTTTAATTTTTCAATCTTTTATTGTTTGTTTTTCTCTTTTTTAAGCATTTTGTGATTTTCACCTGTAAAAGGTGCTGTAAGCATAAATGCTTTAAATCGCTATGGTTATATCGACAGGAAGCAAACAGAAGATGACAGATGAGCTGATAGTTTGTCTAAACCCAAGTTGCCTATCGATGTGTGTACTATGTATGAATGGGTGCACGTTTGTGATTGTGAATGGGGCTCTAGTGTAAAGCGTTTTCAGTGGTCCGTATGACTAGAAATGCACAGATTTTCTAAAATCAGTACATTTACAATTTCCAGTTCAGCATGAATGTGAATTTATTTAAGGCTTTTTGTATATCTTGTAGAGAACATTGTAGCTTCTTAGTTACAGCCAAAATGTTTCTGAGGTGTTTGCTGCATAAACTCCAACATCTGTTGGAGATTGACGCACAAGCATAAAACAAGTTTTAAATTTGTCAGATTCTTAATAAAATGACAAATAACTGATAATGGTTGGATATGTGTGTATGTATTCTCAATATGAGAAAATGAGTGTAATAGAGGCAGTGTCGCAGAACTAAAGCGCACAACCCATGTATCTAGACTTCAGTCTATTACGCGGCCATCACAGGTTCGCACACACTTTCCTGTCAACTGACTGTCAAATAATGGCCACTAAAATCCAAATCCAAAAAAAGAAAAATGTAAAATTAATAGAATTTATATTACTCTGTAAATGGATCATAAAAATACTTTCACAAAATCATTCCAAACAAAGTATACAAAGTTTCACATCAATTATGGACCAAAAAGCAGTATTTATGCTGATTTGCATTTGTTTATTACATCGATGACTGACACTGTGAACTCAGGTGAATTTAGTGACAATATAGGCTTCTACTTAGAGGGATCAGAGCCACTATGGCAGTCTGTGTTAGTCATCAGGAAAATTCCATATAATCATCACTCACACAACACGGAGAATGTGGCTTTGTGGAACTCATGTCAGCACCTTTCCTCCTGAACCATTCCAGCCACATTCTGACCTAGAAATAAAATGAGCTTTAACCCTGATCTGTTGAAGCTATTTTAATAAGGTGTTTTGATAAACTGTTTTGATAGCGCCATTGAAGATCTTTAAAAACTTTGGGTACTTCAAAATGTTTGTTGTATATGTGGCTCTTGACATGTGAATACACAAAACTTTGAATATTAAACAATTTTGTTTGTGCTTTAATAAAATTAAATTTATTTAAGCACAAATATTAAAGTATTAAATTAACTATCTTGGTGATTGGATTTTGCCCTCATCAAAGCTATAATTTGTACTAAAATTTTTGTCATTATCTTATTTATTTGACTATTTAGGTTGATAGCTACAAACCTTTTTTCTTTTGCACATTGCTTAACATACTTAATATTAGAAAACGTAAAGATTTACACAGAAACCTACTGTATTGTGTGCTTAAATTCCAAAGACATGTTCACCATATTTTGGAAACATCCTACTAAATAAAGTGAGGCACTTACTGAGAATATAAAAAACTGCTCTTACCCTAAATCAGTGTTCTGACAAAGCTTTAGCTTCATCCCACATAAAGTCTATTTCCATACCTGGCTGCTACTGCACATATCTAATTTCTCAATGGTCACAACTGAATATGACCTTCTTTCAGTCCAACTTAATGACACAAACATGTGAATCTCAAATACATGCTTTTGCCAAATCCTTTTCAAGCACAGCCCTGCAAACATGCCATCCCATATAGGATTTCTAGGTTAGCCAGCTGTTGATGGTATTATGGCATGGTAAAGACATTACATGCTGCTGCAGACCAAATTAAGTAGCCCAAAAGTTACACAAGGGACCCATTCATCGTTGTCTTTTCCCTGTTTTCTGCATCTAGACCTGAGTCATTCTAAACTCTTTGTGTTCAGCAGATTAAGATGTCTTCAAAATGTGTAGTTGCTGAGTTCTGATCTTCTTTGTGCACCAGTGGTTTTTAGAAGTTAATGAAACCTGTGTCTTCTTCATATCAGCCTGAGTCTTTGCACTCAAGTGAAGATTTTTAATATGTCGACTGTAAAAAGGATAAGTGAAAAATATATTAATCCTCCACATTTTGTGGGATGGGTTTATTGATCAATTAATTATTCAAGCTATGACTCACTTCACTCACTTTGAAGTGACTCACTTTGTATTACTGTGTGTATCTCTACTACAGATGCGTGCGTCGTTATGAGAACCATGTGAATCTCTGCCATGCATGCTCCTCAGCCATCTCACCATGCGGCCGATTCATTGCCTCTGGCTCTGAGGATAAATGTGTGAGTTATGTTTATGCAACAAACATGTAAACTTGATTTAGTTTGGAACAAAGGATGAGTATGTAGAAAATAAACACCTCATGTTGTATATGGTGGAGGAACCATAATCCTGGGTGCCTTCTTCTCTTTCAAATACCCTGAGAACCTCATGGTGTTTTTCTCAAATGGGTCGTCATTGGGTTAATCAAGAAGTGCTTCTTTATTTTTAGAACAGGGTTCTACAAAGTATTAACAACCTTTGATCCATATTTGTGCCACCAGAGATACAGTCTGATTGGAATATTTATGCAATCACTTATTTTGTGTTTCATATTTTTGTTTGTCATTATATCAAAGAAATCAGGTTTCAGTTTGACATTAAATGGGTAACAGTTCTAACACAGACTACTTTTTATTAGCACTGTAGATGGAAATAGTTTTCTGAAGAGAGCATTGTTAGCTGAAAATAAGACATTTCACACTGTTACCGCAAAAAGCCACAAAAAGCAAGACAATTTTAATTTATATTGTACTGAGAAATTCATTGAGCTTTACCACTTATTTTGTTAATACACAAAATATGCTGCATACAGTGCATTTTGAGTATTAGCAAAATTTTATAGATTGCTTAGTTTTGTATGATTTTTCAGAGTGGGTGGTTATGCTGCTTTGATGTGCTATGATACTTGCTTCCCAAACCACCTTATGAGACAGCCAGGATGTCATCTCATGTTTCATCATGATACCTAAATACATTTTAAGCACTCTACTTACTTTAATTTACTGCAGTGAAACTAGTTTAATGAGCAAACCTCTAATGAAACAGCTACATCACTCAACTAAAACCTCCAGCAAGTGAAATGTTACATCTTTTGACCACATCAAAAATAGCCCTCCTTCTTTACTCCTTATCTCTGCTGTCTGGTTCATTCTGATGTGAAGGTAGACATTTCTGTCCAATTTTGTTCTTTTTAAGGTCTTAATTCCACTACTCTATTTTTCCTATTTCAGACTTTTAAGTTTCCTGTCTGGATGGGAAAGCTTTTTATTTTCCAGCACCTCAAGTTATTCATATCCAGACTGTATCATTATCACCTTTATGTCCATTTAAGCTCATGATCATTTATGCTGGACATTTTTCATTTGTAGTCAAGATTTGTCCCAAAGAAAATCAAACAGATCACTCATATATTTGTAGCGCTGTTTAATTGCTTTTCCAGACAGTGTCTTACCCTTACTTTCAAGTCTTTTTCAGAAGAGACAGACTCCTTTTTCTTTACCCATCTCTCTTCTGTTATATGTATTTGTGGAAAGCAGTGAAATAATCTATCCATTCTGGTTGATGTTATTAATTATGGGGATTCAGCACAGCATGGACATTTAGAGCATCTGAGTTAAGATGGGACATTTCCAACTTTTCCTGGAAACTGGGAGAGTATTTGTAGTGTTTTGCAGGGTATTTATTTGTGGCTGCCCTGAGACATCTATAAGCCAGGTACATTTATACTTGTCATAATAAATCAAAAAGCAATCATGGTCAAAAAGAACAGGAACATTCTTGAAGGACTCACTAGATTGTTTTACACTTCCCAAAATCTTGATTCAAAATCCTCCAGGAGGATAATTAGATTTTTACAAACTATTAAAATACACAGGTAACGTATAGATTTTCAGATTAAGAACATCAAGCACGTGCAAAGGGGGGGGGGGGGGAAGGGGGCTTGAGCCCCTGCCCTTTTTATCCTTGATGCCCCCAGTGCCCTTTTTGAGGTTGTTTTTTTTTTTCAAAAAATGTATTTTTTATTTTTTTATTTTTAATCTGTATGTCAGAAGGCCTGTTTGTGCCCCTCAGCAATAATATTTAGCTAAATATAATAATTTAGTAAAAATAAACTAGTCTGGCTGCCCTCAGTCTAATAATGACTCTCAGGGCCTCCATGTTGTCCAGACTCTGGGTCCATGGTAAGGAGGGGGGGGGGGCGGATCTGTGCCCTCTAACTATCAAATTATGGGCAACAATATTTTTTCATACACTGGTTTGTGAATAAAAATGGATCTGATGTTGACGTTAGAAAAACTGTTTCTATTTATATTTTATAATCGTCCTTGCAATAGTGGGACAAAACCCTCCTCGCCCCTAAACTCAGAAATGCTTCAGCTGCAGAGAAAACATCTGGCTTTAACTTAATCATTCTGCTAAATGTCCGGTTCGCTACAGGCAGCTTGAGTCGGTCCACCGACAGATAGAAAGAATGTCTGTCTTTATATCATACATACTGAAATAAGACACGGTACCGACTGTCACCCCGAGTCGCAACGCAGATCAAAGCCCCAGTACCACCTGGTACCACCTGCTCTCTGTTCGCTCTGCTTCTCCTTAACGTTTCTACAAGGCGGTTTAAAGCCGCTGCTGACGGGATCTGGGCTAGAGGTTCGCGGCTATAAATAGAAGTTATTGCAGAACCTCAAGTGTTAAAGGAAGATTCGGCCCATTTAGAGTTCACAAAATAAACATCAGAGAAAATATTGTAGCAATAATTAGAACCACAGCACAAAGCCAAACATGCCACAGTGAAATGAATCAAAATGTCTCCAAAGCATCGGGGGACTGACGGGGGCCACCGGGGGATTCCAGGTAGATTCCAGGTAGATTCCAGGTAGATTCCAGAGATGCGCATTGCAGCAGCTGTTCCTCCAGGGCCAGCCCAAGGTAATATGGGACCTTAGACAGAACCCCCCTCCCTCCGGAAGCCGTCCTAGTAAGAACCTCAGCATCGCTAACATGTTTAAATATAGATAAGGTGAATCTGTGAGAGGGAGACCAGGTTTATTGGCAGAGTTTAACATCAATCACTGATTATTGGTTATTTGCTGTGATGTATTTGTGAACAAACCCAATTCAAACACAAAGATTACACATATTGTAGCCATGATGACACAACAATCATACTATCAAGATGATTCTTTAAACTTTTACAAAGTAAACTTCCTAATTAAATCCTAAATTTACTATTTATTTTTCTCAGCTGAATGCATTAAATAGAATGTAATAACATTGTCATTCTCTATAAATGATGCTATAGGTTTAGATCTATGGTCTGTGTTACAATTAAACCATTTCTAGGGGCCCCTGAATGTCTGGAGTCCCCTGAATGGCCCCTACCAGCAGCTACTGAGTTTTCTTTGCCTTGATATCTCAGTCTTATAATTCTAGGTCTCAGAGGTACTGACATCAAACTATTATATAGAGTTAACCCCTTTGAGTTTTTGATCTATAAAGCAGTCTGCAGCCAGGTTGTTCTAGAGGTTAAATAGATATTATTAGGGCTTATTTAGTAAAATGGCAGCAATTTTGCTTATTTCATAACTTTATAACCAGCGACCTTCTCTCCTCTGATCTGTTTAACAGCTACAGTCTCAGATCAGCTCAGCCCTCCAGGACTGTAAGCAGCAGAAACAGAAACTTTATACCTGTTGGGGAAAATATAGACTATATTTGCTTGGCATTTTCCCGCATGATGGCAATGATATAGTAGGATCCAATTGGATTCTTGATTAATATGGGTTGTTGCTATGTTGTTGTACGGAGTTTTTGTTCAATGTGCCCCTTTTTTAAATTTGAGCCCCTGCCCCTCCATCGGTCTCTGCACGGCCCTGAAGAACATCACTGATGGGTTATGAGTTCTTTCTAACCATTGTGACCAATAAATATGTCAACAAAAATCAGAATTTTCCAAAACCTTTTTGTTGACTACTGAATTGTGTGGTAAAACCTGGTAAGGGATATTTAACCAAATATTAGCGAGCATTTGTTTATTGTTGAGTCTGTATGCTTACAGTACTGTACAAAAAAATTCAATAAATTCAAACTTGATCCCAGTTCTTAATTTTGAATATTTCTGAAGTTGTGTGTTATTATTCAGTATCCTAAAAATGTTTCAGATAAATCATTGAAAGCTGAGAAGTTATGACTTTCATGTCCATAATGATGGTGTATAATCTTCTGAGTGGTACTGTGGCTTTCTTTCCATGTTTCAACATTCTCCTGCATCTGGGCTTCAATGGATGGTAATAGCTAATGTTTTGGTTGTGTCATTTCAGGCATATGTGTACGATATTCGTGCCAGCACCTATCTCCACAAACTCCAGAGACACTCAGACACAGTACTCAGTGTGGCTTTTAACCCTGCAACACCAGAGGTATCAGTAACCTTTTACACATTTTTTTAATCAATTTTTTCATTAAAAAGTCAGATTGCACTACATTGTTTGTAATATTGTACCCTTAGCACATATTCCTAATATAAAACATGACGGCGGAGCCATGCTTTTGGCATACTTTTCTTCAGCAAGCACAGGAAAGCTGATCACAGTTGATAGGAAGATGGATGGCACTAAATACAAAGCAATCCAGAAAAGAAAAAAGAGACATGTTAAATGCAGCAAACGACATGAGACTGGGACAGGAGACCCTAAACACAGCTGCAATGGAATGATTTAGAGCAAGGCGTATGCAGGTGTTAGATTGGCCCAGTCAAAGACCAGGCCAAAACACAGTTTTGAATCTTTGATGAAACTTGAAAATTTGTGTTTGCTGAGAATCTCCAGCCAGTCTGATTAAGCTTGAGCTATTTTGCAAAAAAAGAATGATCAAAGTCTCCAGTCTTTTTGGAGGATTCTTACACTTATATGTTTTTTACTCTATTTTATTGTTATGCAGTTAAGATAGAAAACCTTTAGAACTTTGACATTGACAACATTAACAATGATTTTTATTTAAATTTCCCTTAAATATATGTTTAAATTTTAATGTTTAACAGGCGATCTATAGTTGATCATTTAAATCTAACTGGCTCCACACTCGTAGCAAACAACAACACACACGCATATACTGTATATAACATGTATATATTTTTTAATATATGTAATAGTACACCAATTTCTTTATAAGATGATTTGTAGAGTTGTTTGTAATGCCTCAGAGAAAGGGAATTTGCACCTGAACCATTTTTAAATATGTACCAAAATCACAACCTCCACATGATGACTCCTGAGACTAGTTGACCGCCCATTTGACTCACAGCACGTTTTAAATCTGCACATCCATCTGTGTAACTCCATTTGGAGAAAACCTTTCATCACAGCAGTGATATTTTCAGATTTTCTAGTCCGAAAATGGAAACCTTGGCCCACAGCCATTCATCGGCTACAATGATCTGCACAGTTTAAAACCACACTTAATCGGTCAGAGCAAACTTGTTCCACCTCAGCTCTTCTGGATGTTCTATTTTATTTGATAAGACGCGAATTAAAAGCAGACACTGGTTTTTTTTTGTTGTTGTTGTTTTTTTTTTCAAATAATGTCACATTAAGTTAAACCTTGACTGTTGTTTTTTACGCAGATGCTTGACATGTTGCTTTGTTCTTGTACATCCAGAAGAAGGTTGTGATAACAATCAAATACAAATGCAAGTTTGTGCCATTTGGGGAAATATATGTACAATGTCCGCCACAATTTATTATTTAAAGTGTTTAAATATTAATAGATAGATACTTTATTATTTATTGTGTTAGCGTAGAATTACACAAAAATCTATTTAATTTATTTTTTACTTATTCACACATACTGATTCACCAGCTTGGGTTTATAGACATTGTATAACACCATTTACCTCTACTCTTCACCGCTTGCTTGTTTTCCATAAGTTTAAACAAAATTACAGCATAATTAAGAAGACAGAAATTATTTTTACATTCTTCTCCAAACAGTCTCATCTTCTACGCACATGCATTTTCAGTTCTGCCTGCAGGTTTTCTGTCGAATTTATTTGGAATGAGCTAAGGACCTTTTCTTCTGGTTAATCGTATCTGTGTTGATTGGTAGACCATCCTATATCTGGTGGATTGCCGATTTGAACCCTGCTGCATCCGTCTCAGTGGTTGTGTCCTTGAGCAAGACATTTCACCCACCTTGCCTGCTGGTTGACAAATCAACAAATAGAGAGCAATCACCCTATTTTCTTTATTCTTTCTTTAATGTGGGCAAGGTTTATTTATGTCAGACTCACCTTGTGATGCTGTGATGAATCTTAGTCTAATCTGATCAGAATACACAGGGCCACTTAAGATCTAAGGCATATTTAGCAAATTGCATATTGTTACAGTTGGACTAATAAGATGACCTGCGAAAAGATTCGGACACTAGGTTACTAAATTTAAACTGTTGGTTAAAATCTTTTCCCAACCTGTGCTCATCTTGCTGTTTAGCCACATTTCAGGACCAGCTGTTTTCCATATTTGCTGCTGTGAGAAGCTTTTGATGTTTGACACAGGCAGATAGTAATGCATTCTGCCTCCAATCATTCTCCACTCATGTTTCCCACCTCATTACTTCAAAAATCATGAAAACAACTCTTCTTATAACTGTGGTCAATGGAAGCATTCTGATTGTATTATAATTTCATTTTATTTTTATTTATGGGCTTTCACA
Source organism: Xiphophorus hellerii (assembly GCF_003331165.1). Classification (NCBI taxonomy): domain Eukaryota; kingdom Metazoa; phylum Chordata; class Actinopteri; order Cyprinodontiformes; family Poeciliidae; genus Xiphophorus; species Xiphophorus hellerii. The sequence continues at coordinate 12,308,218 of NC_045693.1, forward strand.
GTGCTTCTGCTTTATAACCTTACTAGTGTATAGCATCTACAATTAAATATAAAACAGTAGTGGTGTGCCTCCAATCTTGTGCAAAACCTACACCTAATAAAAGAGTTTCCTTGTTGTATTAAAATGAAGCTGTTAATCTAAGGAATTATATACAATGAGAGAAAGAGAAAAGAAAAAAATATCAGTATAATCCTAATATGGCTGATTAGTCATCGTTTTCTGTTCTGGACTTTTGATCATGCCTTTCTTGTCTCCATTATTATGAATCTCAGTGACGGAGAGTTTGCGCAGAGCTTTGTTCACTTACCAAGACAACCAGCTGTATGTGAAAAGTTCACACACAGTGTCATCCAAGCTTAGATGAGCAGAGAGTGAATCATCTGAATGACTTCCATGCTCTCACTACTCTCCATGTCATTTTGTATCATCTTTGTTCTTTGCAGCACAGTGCAGCATACAGCTGGGGTCCCACCAGGTCTTTTCATTGTATTATTCATTTGTGGCCTTTTAGCATTTTAAAAGGTAAGATGTATTGCTTAGCAGGGATTGACTGAGTCATAAAGTTTGATCCAGAGCACAATGCCTTACAGCAAACCTAGCAAAGTTAGACTGTAGTGATTGGTTCATCCATGCACTTGTGAATAAATAGATATAAATATCTCCCAACAGATAACTGTTTGAGGTAACTTTTTTTTTGCCACATTTTGTCTTTGGATTATTTAAATTCACCGGATCTGGGTTATTGATTGAAACTTAAAGAGATCACCTTATATTTTCTTTCATGTTACATTCTGTGTGATACTGCAGTTATTTATAAAAGAAATGCTTTGCAACTGAATTAATTAACAATGAAAGTGGTCAGTGTTCAGAAATTAGGGTACTCTGGTTTCAAAGTCGACCCAGCAAAATGTTGTAATACTAGTGTCAGTATTAGAATTGAATTTGCTTTTAAAATATTTTAAGTATGAAAAGGTCTCCCGCACCAGCACACCATAAACAATTGCAGCACCTTCTGCACTCACTGCCACCTGCAGTGTACAGAAACAACATTAACATATTATTTCATATACATATACATATACATTTTTTTGAATTGCGAAATAAATCGCACAGTAAGAAATACCTGTGCCAAACTAACTGGCTTCCTTCTGTCAATGTATCATGCAGCTCCCCTTTTGCTGTTAGTGTCCTTGTATAGGATTTCACAGTGCTGGAACAGACAGAGTAAGGAATATTTTTTTCATTCCTCTTTGATCAATGTCTCTTAAGTCCAAAAATATATCTCTGACCATTTTGCTACATATTGGTTTTATTGCTTTGTTGGTATAGTGAAAGCTTGGCCTTGTGGCTGCCCCTCTACATTTCCATTTATCAAATCCATCTTTCTTCTCCATTGGGATTCTTATTACAGATTAGTCTTTTATAGTGCTATTAGTGGGTGTTGTGCTACACAACTATAAAAACATGTAGAAGGAAAAATCTGTTCTAATCATATTAACACAGTCGTAAATTTTCAACAAGCTGACACCTTCTCTCAAAGATTCCAATATTTAAGAAAGGTACCCATTGAAAATCTAAACTACGCTGCATTTTTAAGTGTCATATTTATTCCTGCTTTGAACTATGGATTTGTGCTCTGTGGTATTGAGCCGTCATGGCTGACAGTAACTTGGATTATGTAACGAGCTGTGCGTCTCCTGCAAGTCCACAATCTGATTTCGCTTAGCATTCCTCAAAGGTTTTGAGTTTAACTTTGATCTGTAAAAATACAATAAATCAACAAAAATTGCAAGACTTATTTTTTCTATTTTCGTGTGAATAAAGGTTTTCCAGATTGTTAAAGGGCAAATAGTTTCGAAAAACAATCTATCCTCTGCTTGTGCAAGAGTTGCGTAAGCAACTCTTGCATAAGGACATCTGACTGTGCAAATCAAGTCATTAAACAGAAACCCAACCTATGAAGGTTGCTTTTCTTCAAAGTGCAGCTTTTAAGAAAACTCGATAACTCATTTGAACTGGTGCTCCCTGACCCCACCATGTATTTCTCCAGTAAATCATCTTGCAATAAGCTGACGTCTGGCCCTGGGGGTCACCCAAATTCCCGGTTTACGATTTATGTGTCGGGTTGCAAACATTTGCTGGAACCAAAAAAAGTCTATTACTTTTTTCTTTTTTTTTTTTAATCAAAAACAGTTATTTAGTTTTGATCTTCCATGTTGGTATAAGATAAATTGAAGTTCTTTTTCCATTTCATTTAAAAGGTTGCAGTGACTTTTAGAGTTGATCTCTGACCCTGTTGAGTTTAAAATAGCTGCTTTTACAGTGTGGGAGGAAAGACCTAAACTGTTAAGTTCCCCGAGTAAGATGACTAAAAGGCAACTTCTTAAAGGTTAAAGACACTGTAAAGTGAGCTGCTACATCATTTAACAGATACCCATATACAGACATGATGTTCTCGTTTTTACCTGGCTACATTTAGAAGAAACATGCTCGTCTTTGACCTTGAGGTACACTTAGAAATCATTTGTGTATTCAAAGTAGACTGAAACCTTCACCCTTCAAAGACTGATAAACTTCTCTCCATTTTATGATGCTTGAGTCATCCTCGGACCACAGCATGTGTGACTCCCCTTTCCAGCACAGTCATCAGACTGCTGGTAAAAGATTTCTCCAGCATAAAAATGCTGTAGTGTACATGGAAAACAATGTTGGAAGACAGCGGGGCCAAATGTCTTGTTTTTACCAAGTAGTTTTCTTCTGTTCCTGTTAGATTTCTCTGAAACAACCAGCCAGCACCTCCAAAGAAATTGCCATAAAAAATATCAATACAGTCACTGACAATTAAACAACAATCCCCAGAGAAACTGTTTATTATTTTGAACGACTTGTAAAGTTATTTTTGTCCTAGAGTGTAATAAAGTTTAACAACTACACCTGATTTAGATGATGCTTTTAGACATTAAAGTAAAATTTTGCCCATTTCCCAACTTCAACTCTCTTTTAACGACTGCAGTCTAAAAATATAGTGACTTGTAGAAGTTTTATTACCCAATGAGTTTAATCAGGGTCAGGATATGAAACAATATCCAAGCATCTTATAGAACGCTTTATATTTACAAATTTGTATTGCTCTGTTACATAAAATACATTCAAATTTGTGATTGTAACATATGGAAAAGTTAGGATGTATGGATATACTTGCAAGTAACTCTATTGTATTTAAATTACAAGTTTCCTATAGGGAATGCCCACAAACATTACACTAGAATACATTCTGGGATTGTGAGAGTTAAGTACCTGTCATCTCTGCCAAAGAGCAGTCAATAGGTTGTGGAGAAAGATAGTGACAGACGAATAGAAGAAAAAGCAAATATGGAGAGAAAAGGCGAGGAAGCATGGTTGTGTTTACCTTAAGAGAGGTTATGAACCGTTTTTATTTCTCAGAGATTTGGAGCTTGAGCATAACTTGGCCAAAACTAACAGTTACAATGTTCCAGAGAAATGTCATTTTCTCACCATCCAACTGTAGCACCATAATGATGGTTATTTTCACAGCCAGCAAATGTGCTGTAATGCAAATGCTGGTAGTAACTTTTAGATAGATTAAAAAATAAGTACTCTTCTGGTTCCTCCATGACTTTGTTCTCCAAATGGTTATATAATTTGGTAAATGCTGGGATCTTAAACTCAACACATATAAAACTTTTTTTTTTCCTAAGGTAAGGCCTGGATCTGGCATAGTTTTGCACAGTAGTTTCAGCTGGCACATCAACCAACAAACTAGTGCACTAGCACTACACTGTGACATCATGTGGCCATCCCTACTGGCATTGGTGCTGTTTGGCATTGAAAGTGTTGCGGCAATGCTTCATTACCACTACTTGGTCTTTTGGCTTACAGAAAACTTATGAATAAAGTGCACTTCTCTAGAATCAAAAAGTGATTATCTTTATGTGTGGCTCTTAAGTATTGAATAGAGGCCAGAGTGGAGATTGACTGTAGCTTACTGCAGTTTCAGTGTTTTATATGTCACATATCAGAATTTAGATTACCATTTTTTTTTATAATAAATGACACATGGAAAATCAATCATTTCTATGGGAAAGGCATCTTTGGTCCGGAGCACAGTGGAACAAGGAAATCACGGCTGTTTGTAACTCCTTTTATCAGTAGGTTGAAAAGAAGTGTCTTGAATGACATGCTTGTCAAGAAAGTTCATCCAGAAAGGAAAGTTAAAGCTGACACTGATGTCATTCTTTCTCCCTCTTTCCTTCTGTCACTACTCTAGTTGTTAACAGGAACCTTGGACGGGAAGCTACGACTGTTTCAGTCAAGCACAGGGTCCCATTTGTCCCACGACACCAGCGCTGCTGTTCTTTGCATCTCTAACGTGACTGCGTAATTACAGCTGGCTGCAGGAAACACCATGCAGCTTTCATTAAGGGAGCTGAAACCCACAGGCAAGGATTTTATAAGAAAGGAAGAATTTAAGTATTTTGTTTCTGTTGCTTTTAGCTAAATAAAGATCAAAAACACGCTAAGCGTTACTGCTGATTTATGTTCTTTTTTGTTTGCTATGAATTTTAAAAATGAGCAACACATTGCAGTTTGTTCATCTTGGCTAATTGCCCAGTGTTTACTTATTTCCTTCTGACTTGGAATCAGAGGAATGTCAGAGTTAACCACATTAATGCGGTAAGTCTGTATTTGACAATAGTAGATAAATTTGCCAAAAGCATTATTATAGATCATTCTAATTTCTTAAGCATGTAGACACTCAAGCATCACAATAACTATTGTTACTTATGTGGAACAGATGTATAGTATTACAGGCGGTGGCCACTATTTACCAAATCACTATGTCAGAGCATGACATCAACTGGGTGCAACCTTTTTGACTGCCAGAAACACATATGCTCCTACTGTTCATACTAACAAAACAGGCTTCAGTTATTGTAGCTTCATGGTAAATCTTTTCTCCCCGAACCATGAGTAATGACATAAATATAAATGTTCGCAGGGTAAAGACAAAAAGTTGTTTGAGTTCCATTTTATGCAGATGATGCACTAGTGTAGTCTATTAAAAACAGTCTAAAGGACATGAGAATGTCTTTAATACAAGATATAATCCTAAATGCAGATTTAGCTCTGTGATTATAATTTGTAGCTAGAGCGCCATAATACATTGAGTGCGGCCCCAGAGACTCCTCGTCGCGGACGGCTGCCGGACCCTCCGAGGGTCCTGCCATCGGCACCGCGGACGCCCGCTGGACATTTCCCGTGGGTTCTGCCTCCTGCGTCTCCACCCACCCGGGTTGGGCTGGTTGTTTTGTTTTTGGGGGGGGGGTTTCTGGACTCCTGGCCCTTCCTGTGCCTCCGCCCACTCTGCTGGGTTGATTTTTGTTGTTTTTCGGACTCTGGCCCCCCGTCCGGCGCCCCTCCGCCCACCCTTGTCGGGTTTTTTGGTTTTGGGCGACTGGTAGCCACCCTTGAGGGGGGGGTACTGTCATGGTTTGAGTTTTTCTGTGTATTAATTTTGAGTTTCCTCTGTTTCTGAGTCTCCGTGTTATCGTGTCTCCCTTTGATTAGTTCCCAGGTGTGTCTCGTTCCATGATTACCTCTTGTGTATTTAGTGTCACCTGTGTCTCTGTGTCTTTGTCGGATGATTGTTGTGTGTCAAGCCAGTCGTCTGTTGTCGTCTGTGCTGCCTAGCTGTTTGTCAGTCGTCCATTCGTTTCGCCAGTTGCTACCGGTGCTGAACCCTGGATTCTGTTCTGCCGTGCTGCCTGGTTGTTGGACTGTTTGTATTTCGGACTTGCTCATCATTAAACCAATCACTTTACTTCTACCTGGGTCTAAGCGTTCTGCCTCACCATCTCCACCCACACAACGTGACAGTTAGCTAAGTGTAGCTGATTAATGCTATTTATAATAATAAATAACATTAAGACTATAACATCCCTGAATGAACACCTCACTGGTCCATTATAAGCACTCAAATTGGGTTATAGTTGTTGATCCAACTATATAAGTTGTTCACATTGAGAACACTAGGATTTATATCATACAAGTGAGGATAGCAGTAATCACAGGAAGCTAATCATTAACCCAAAAGTCTGCCAATGGGACATTTTATATTTATAAATGTTAACCACAGATTTAAAATATGTTTTTATACTATTTTAATTTCTTTCTTTGAATAAATATTGCTGTAAATACAAATACTCATAAATACTGTCCACCAGCAATGGATTGCTTGAACTTAAAATTGATTAATTAGGGACCTTAATCTGACAAGTCAGATTGACAACTGACACAAGTAATCAGAAACAAAAGGAATAGAACAGGTCAAGACTGGTTCTTCCAGACTAAACTAATAATGGCCATGATATGTAGACTATTATAAGCATTAGAGATGTCTTCTCCCCGGGGCTCCGAGACTGGAGGTGGAGGCCTAAGTGAGGACGGAAGCCTGAAGGAGGCGAGGAAGGGGCAGAGGTGGGCTGAAGCTCAGGTGACGAGCAGATGGAGTCATGGATGGAGCACCTTATAAATGGAGGCTTGCTTGGTGATTGGCTATGATGAGGTGAGGTCCAATGCTGATAGGCTGCAGTTGAATAGCAGCGATTGGATGATGCAGGTGAGGCTGAAGAGAGTCTTCCAGTTTGAATTTTTGCCTTGGCTTTTTTCTAATCTAGAGCGACCATGAAGCACTTTAGAAGGGCTGACATGAGGTTGGTGGTTGCCAGTTGGAGCAGAAAATCCTCTAATCTGCAAATAAACACACTCCTCTTCTCTGCTTAGATACAAGAAGAAAAAAAAATTATATTTTCTTCTGTTGATGTTACTTTATAAATCATATCAAACCGCTTGCTTCTGTTTTCTCCAGAAAACGTCTACTACTGGTATTTTGCAACACTTAATCAAATCTTCAGAGGCTTCAGAGGACTTTACCTTTCTGGAAAATATTAAAGTTTCCATCTTCACTCATCTCCTATCCATTAGGAAAGATATTGTACTTGATGCTGGTGCTGAAGATGGAATGATAAATCCTCTCCTGGGTTGCTGATTCATAGGAGTTCTCATTTCTTTCTTGTTCTCTGTCCAGTAGTCTGCTTTTGATTTATACTGTCTTTTTGGACTACAGTATGTGCTTTAATTGATTCCAAAGCCAGATTGCCATCTGTTTTATTATTTTGATTTCAACTTATATATTAGTAGCAGCCACATTTCTTATCACAAATTCTGGTGTTGGGTCTGTCGAGGATTATGTTTGTCTGTAGTATGTGGGATTTGGTGTCTGTTTTTGTGCTACAGAGACAGATATGTACTGGCAGTGCTGGGTTCATCCTATCATGGTGAGCTTTAGTGTTCCTCCAAGCAGAAAAATAGGAAAACAAAACATAATAAATTGTCTTTTTTGACTAAATTTATGAAGCAGCATTCTCCCCCCATCTGCATGCTGGAATGTGTTTCTAGCTTCCATTAAATGAATTAAACTGCTGCTTTTATAAACTGAGTACATTTTTTAGACAAAGGTTATACATTGCCATATGCGCACATTCCTCCTTTGTGTGAGATCTTTTTTTTTTTTTTTGTATACTCCCAGGGTTGATCTCATCAGAACAGAATGGGGATGTAGCTGAAAATGGCCACACCTATAAACCCTCATTTATTCCGATAAAGAGTTAAATTTTTCATAAAATGTTTTTTATTCTGTTTGTTAGAAGAACGCTGTCTGGACCAGCACGTGCACAAATTTAGGACATCGGGTAGAATTTGACACCACATTCTGTTTGTATCCCAGTGTTAATGCAAATGCTAAAATATCATACAATGTTGTCTCATTACCCCTTTAAATTTCAGTTTACATGCTCTTGAAGCTATATTTTGGTCTTAAATTTGTGAGCAATCAGCTGAATATTCCACAAAATGCTACAATGAGCTCAAAGTTACAGAAAGTGAATTTCTACAACACTTGAAAAATGTTGATATCCTTTGAAATTTACTACATTTTGTCATATAAAATACACTAACTTCAAGTTGTAGACAGAATTAAAGCAGGATTTTGCTGTAAAACAATGAAAGACATTTGTGTCTCTCTTGCTAATTTTCCCTTATTGGGAGCAGAAACAGCTGGACAGCAGATAGGACTTTGTTTTTTCTGGCTGATTAATTAAAAAGGGATTTGGGCTCTAAACATTTTACTACATTGTTTCAAAACAATCGAATGGAATAAATTGTACCATAAAACCAGTCAATGTGTGGTTTATTGAGCAGTTAAGATTTGGATGACTAAGGTAATGATGTAGATTCTTTGAGAGGAAAAGGGAGATGTCTAGGAAATTAAATAAAGCTCTGTAAAGCACTAATTAAGCACAGCAGCAAACAGAAAAAAAGCCAGGTATAAAGCATCAAAGTGCTGAGAAATTTCTGCTAGTCTCTTACTGTTAACACAACCAACACAGGCATCAATAACAGATCATAAAATCAAATATCATAGACAAATTCCACACAAATAAAAAGCTACTTCTCTGTGAGGTGAAATTCTATTCATTCAACTATTGTGACGTTTTTAATGTATGCCAAATAATGAAAGGACACACAAAAAAAACCACCAGGAGAAGGCCTGTAACACAAAGTGGCCAAGAGCAGCCAGGGATTAATGGACTCAATTCTGGAAGGTCATAGACAGACACATGCACCCCGTAGAGCAGCCACAAATTAGTTTGCTAGTCAAGCAAAGGAGCATCCACCTCCAAGCCAAAGAGACGGTGAAGCACAGGACTCTGCTCCCTCCCTCAAGGCCCCAGGCAGCAAGACTACCCAGCATCACACAAAGGATGTACCCCGCACCCTCCCAGAGCCCAACACGCTGGGCAGGCACCAGACTGCTGGGGCTGCTGTAACTCAGAAGGACCGAGGAGGGCACATTACCACCCCTCGGGGGCAACAAACACCACATGGGGCCTCTGTCCATTAGTAAACAGATTAACCAGTTACCAATCCATCACATGGCCAATACAGACCCGAAAAACCATTAATGGTTGCATTACACATTCTGTTTGAATTATGTTAATAAACCAAAGATCCTTATTGAACTGCCCTTGCACAGAGAGAAACTGAGAACTGCCTCAGCCAAGACAAGATCTTCTTCCAATGATGTAACGGGAAAACAACTCTGATGGCATGCTTCCCCATAGCACATTTAATCTTGTTTGTTCTTTGCATTCACAAAAACTAAGCCAAACATTATATCCAGCTCAGATGCCATATTGCAAAGCTTAATAGTACTGCCAAGAAAACGGGCTCTCTCCTTCAAAAACTACCACCATATAAACATCAAAATGTGATGGAGACGTTCCGGCATTTGTTTAGAAAATAGACATAATTACAAATTACGTTAGCTGTGCACTCTAAAACATAGTAGGTTAAAAACTGTTCAATCTGGGTTACTTTGTTTGCCTGGTCCTGGTTTAAAAATATGGCAACAGAGCTGGGTTGTGAGTTTATGTTTTTGATCAGTGATGACCATAACTTAGATTCCAAAAAGTATTTGGGCCGAAAAGATAATAATAATTAGATTAGAAATCGGAAATGACCATTTGTAAGGAATGCCAAAGCTGCTTTCAGTCTCTTTTCAAATTCAGAAAATTGGGCCACAGTTCTATAAACAACGTTTGGTTCAAATTAGCCAAACTCAGTCCTGACAGCGTAACCCGGCAGTTTGTTTTTGATATATACTGACTTTAATGAAGGTGTAAAAAGCAGTTTGTGTTGCTAACTACTAAGGTTAAATGCTAATGTTGGCATAAGTGACTAAACTTATGCTAACACTTGTGTTTCTAGTGGCAACCCATTTATGTTACAGCTGTTATACACAATAATTTTACCATCTTTTTTCTCTTATTTCAAATTATTTCTGATTTTAATCTGCAATAGAGGTGCAGTAAAGTCTGATCAGGTTGTTTTATAGTTCAAAATGAAGATGATGAGGCCCCTTCTAGACTTATTTCCATGAACTGGATTGCAATTTTTAACCATCATTTGGATCAGTCTCATCACAATGATCTCAGCTTTCAGGTTAAGGAAAAAGCCATTATATTTTGTGTGTTTGGGGCCTATCCTTCATGACAAATTCTTGGTCATGAAGTATCCTACTATTATTAGTTTCCACTGGTTTACCAGATAGAGAATAGTTTCTCATTCATATAAACTAATTTGATTTATACAACCCACTGACATTAGCATCAAAATGTTAACATTTTACTATTTCTATTTTCATTTTATATTAGCAGCTTGGTGACATTTCTTCAGGTTGTTGTAAAGTTCAAGAGGGTGGCGTATTGATTTAGAATAGGTACCCTTTACCCTCTTTTTGGCCAATAAACGGGGTTACAATTTTTGACCCAAGGGTTAGTTAAAACTACCACCTTCTGTCAAAACAGCATGAAACAATCTTTTTTAGTTTAAGACATCACCCACAGTTTTCTGTTTGTAATGCATAAACCGTTTCAGCTTTCCTTATCCATTAATCATTCTTAGCAGACAATTGCCTACATGGTGCATAAAGAGTGAGTAGAAAAAAAAACATCTTTTGAAGCACAGCTTGTTTTAGCCTGAATGCAGTAACATTTATTTAAATTAAAATAAAGTATAACACAGAAATACACCCTGCTTGGTGTTTGAGTTATTAATTATGGTGCTAGATTTTTTCAGTTTTAAAGTACTACATACCCTTAGCAGCCACTAAATGTGTGTGACAGAAATTAGAAAATGTTACTGCTATGCACATAACTGATGCCCAACAGCGTTGAAAATCTTGGAAAAACATCCAGATGGAGCCACACAGGTAATGAGACTGAGAAATCAGTGTCTCCATCTTTGACTGTGTCCCAAGCAGTTCCAGTTCTGCAGTATGCAGACGATGACGGAAATACAGATTAGTAGCAGATGGTGTCATCCAGGGAACAAGGCATAAACATTCGGGTGCTTAACACTCCAATAAATCAACACAAGACCCTTGTGGAGTTTGCGGGAATATGGGGAAAACAGGAGCACATAGCACAAGCTTCCAGATTCCTGGATTAAACTTTGTTTTTTTAAGAACACTGTTTGGTTTCTGAAATTCAAAGGAAAGGCATGCATTGGTCTAAGTAAATGTTGTATTACGATATTTCTGCTGCTCTTAGTTTTTAAAGAGGAGCCTGTTTCAGAGTTTAGTCTTCCCTCGGGTTACTCTGAGGTTAAAACATTCGTCAGCCCCATTAAACCGAGGTGCAAGGAGGAGATAAGATAATAGTTTGGCATGCGAGTCTAAACCATCATCTGTCTGCATATTTCTCTAGAGTATTAACTCACCCCATCAACCTAAACTCAGTCCTTTCACTGAACAAAGATAGTGTTTCAGCATCTACCATTAGTAAATTCCTTTCTTTTATGACTGGATTTTTTCCTCGAAGAGGAAATTTTATGTTTTCCTCTTAAATTATGTCTAACTAAGCGGTGGAATTAACAGCACATGTGGCTGGGCTTCACTACTTTGGATTGATGCGATTGGTATGCATGTCTGTCTCCAATGGAGCTTCTTGGACTTTCTGCTGTCTGTTTTAGAACACATTGAGCATTGGTTCTTAATGTTTTAGTGTAGTAAACCCTTGTGTTGTCTTGCGGATCAAAAGTGACCCATGAGCATGTTTAGCTGTATAAAAAATACCTTAAACTATCTTTTTCCAACTTGAAATTTTATGACTTGTCCTAAATCGACCCCATCATTAGAAAAAGTGATACTTTGTTTTTGTTTATGTTTCCATTTGGGCTGTACACCACTAGGGCACAAGGATTGTCTTATGGGTCATTTCTGACCCGTGAATTATAAAACCGTTTAAACAGCAGAAAAAAGTTTAAAGGTCACACAGAAACTGTCTCTCAAACATACACACACACCTACACACCCAAAGGTCACACACAAACTGTCTCTAATACATACACACACACACCCCACACGCCCACGCCTGCACGCACACACACACATCAAATAAACTGGATTGATGTATGAATTGAACTTGTATTTGACCTGCACCTGCAGCTTACCCTTCACATCATACAAGCTCCCAAACACAACAAAAAGCAATCTCAAACATAAAAACAAATTCAGTTTAGAGGATATAAAGGTGCCTTAAATCAAAGTACCCCTAGTTGATTCCTTGCTGAAGCCGTGAGTAGATGTTTCAAATCTTGACCATAAGATTTTGAACATAAATCTTGCAAAATTATTTGACATCCTGCAAAATAACTTTGTTGAAGGATGTTGTATGAGGGAAGTATTTTCATAAGTGACGTTCTAAACAGTATAAAAGAATGAATTGTTGACAAAAGTTACAGATTCTTGACTTTTTTTCCCTTTCAGTATAGCTAATTCAGAAGTAATTACTTCACATTTATATAATTACAATAATTAACCTTTATTGTGTAAAAGAAAACTTATGACAGTTGGTTTGTTGTAAAAAGAAAAGAAAAGTGTAATACTGTTGATCGTCTTTTTGTGTTTTGTAACAAAACAAAATACATGATAAAAATGAATTAAATTGAGTTGAATTGATAATTAACAGATTGTTTCATCATGCACAATAGATTTTGGATTTCAAATTCAAGTAAGCTGTTTTATTTTGGGGCTTTTGTTAGGGTGGGTCATTTATCACCCGTAGGACAAGGGGAGCAAACAGAATGTTAAGATCGCACGAAGGTTAAAGGGAAGAAAACAGCTGAGACAAAGATGTGGTTAAACTCACTGTTCTAGTTTGGTTTTTAATGGAAATTTGAAATTCAACAAGTCTGACATACATAAAAATAGTGTGTCATTCTTTGCTACAACTTTGCTTTCAGGTTGTCTTGTTACCAACGAGCTGCAGCCATCATTTCCTTGGCTAAATAAGATTTAAATAAAAAATAAAAATAAAAATATATATATATATATATCAAAATTTAGGAGCCAAAATTTCATGTAATACTTTGCCAGGGTTTCTCCTCTCTCTGTTAGACTCCAGTTCTTCCACACAAGAAAATGTCCAATTCTAATCCTAACTAGACACTGAAAGTATGTCTTTTTGCAGGAAGCCATGGCTGTATCTCAGTAATTTGCCCTGAATGCTTAAAAATGTCAGTGTGTGGAAAGGATGAAGATGCCAGCAACAAAACCTGGAGTCAATAATGAGAAAAAACATTCTAACTGGAACATAGCATTCCTGTTAACTGCATTTATCCTTTCTGTGTGCGTGTTTTAATTCTTTGTAGGGTACATTCTCTTCTTATTTTGGACAGTATGCCCCTTTTAGATATTCTATTTTATTTATTTATTTTGGTTGCTATCGACTCTACATTTTATTCTTTTATTTATTTATTTTTATTTATCTTATTGTTCAATAATGTGTGGAAATCCTTTTATAAAAGTATTTTCCTGCATATACCAGATCACAGTTTTATACTTTTTTGTTGCTAACTTAAAATGAATAATATTGAAAAATCTATTTCTTGTAAAATAAGTACTTTGGATAACTACTTGATAATGCATTACATACTCACTTTGTCATTAGTGGTCCATTTTTTAACAACACTTTTATGTGTTGAAGTGAAGGGTTCTATAAGGTATATATACTGTATATACTGCTTAGCTAAACTTTTCATCCCTCTTTAATTTTATTTTACATTTCTGCATGTTATAGCTTAAAGATATAAAGTATTTTGTACAGACTTTTGGAAAAGAAAAATCAAAAGAACTCTCCTTTGGAGATAGAGTGAGAAGTTTGGTCATTCATGAGGGACTCAGAGTAGAGCTACTGCTTCTCCACATTGATGTGGCATCTGGCTTGGACGCCTTCCTGGTGACGTGTTTCAGGCACAACCCACTGGGAGGAGACCCAGAGGAGGACCCAGGAGAAATGTATGAATTACTAACAAATTATGAAGCAACATGCATATCTACTCAGACTCTATCATGTGGATGGAGGGCATCTATGAACATCAATGTTCAAATCTTCATTCACATTCTCAGTTCAATTTTGGTCCTAACTTTGACTGGGACTTTCTTAAACACATGTTTGAATGTGTGTTTGTCTAAGCTACTGCAGGTTGTTGTCCTGCTGGAAGGTAAACCTTCAACCCAGGCTCAAGGTTTTTTGAAGACTCCAACAGGTTTCCTTCCATGATTTTCATTTTATTCAATGAACTCAGTCTTAGCTGAAGAACATTCTTGCAACAAGAATCTTCCACCATCATGTTTCACCATAAAGTGACACATGATTTCAGTGGGAATGGTATGTTCAGGGTAGTGTGCAGTGTTAGTTTTCCTCCACAAAAAGCATATTACTTTGACCAGAGCACCTGGTTACTCATTGTTGCACCCTGCAGATGGCTAGTGGTGAACTTTGAAATGGACTTTCTATCAAGAGGGGCTTTCTTCTTACCACTCTTCTCTGAAAGCCACATTTGTAGAGTAGATGTTAACAGATCCTCCCATCTGAGATGTGGAGCTCGGCAGCATCTCTATTTTTCAATGGATGTCTCCTATAAATCAAAATTTGAGAGGTAATTTTAGAATGCAAACCTGCGTTAAAGTTCTTAACGACTTTATCAAACATCTGCTGTCTTCACAAATAATTACACAAATTCTGTAAATGACATCTGACATAAATGTCTTCTATACAGTACAGACCAAAAGTTTGGACACACCTTTCTAATTCAATGGGTTTTCCTTATTTTCATGACTATTTATAAGGCAAGAAATCCCACTTATTAACCTGACAGGGCTCACCTATGAAGTGAAAACCATTTCAGGTGACTACCTCTTGAAGCTCATCAAGAAAATGCAGAGTGTGTGCAAAGCAGTAATCATAGCAAAAGGTTGCTACTTTGAAAAAACTAGAATATAAGGGGTATTTTCAGTTGTTTTACACTTTTTTGTTTAGTGCATATTTCCACATGTGTTATTCATAGTTTTGATGCCTTCAGTGTGAATCTACAATGTCAATAGTCATGAAAATAAAGGAAACTCATTGAATTAAAAGGTGTGTCCAAACTTTTGGTCTGTACTGTATATGCACCCCCATGCCGTTCATATTTTACATTTCTTTGAACTTTGAGTTGTATGTTCCTTTTCATTGGCCTACCTCATAAAATCAATGTACATTCAGAGCTGTGGTTTTATTGTGATAAAATGTGGAAAAGTTCAAAGTGATAGGAATACTTTTGCAAAGCAAAGATTCATTGTAAGAAGTTATTTTGATTAATTCATTTGTGTACCTTTGAAGAACGACTTTCAAAGAAACAGAATGTAGAACAAATGAAATTTTAGGAAAAATTTCAGACTTCAGGGAAGTACAAGTGTTACACATTTTCTTTAAATACCTTTGTTGAGCTCTTCACCGCTGGTGTGAGAACCTTGGCTGTAGAACAGATGCTAATTATTGACTCAAGCATGACCCTGTTTAGCGCACCTGAATGAGCAACAATGCAGGATGAAGTTGTAAAGGGTGAGGAGCTTCAGCTATGCTGCAGCACCTTCTGTGCCCAGGGACCCAAGGCCAGAGCTCCTCCTCCTCCTCCTCCTCCTCCTCCTCCTCCTCCTCCTCTCCTCTCCACAGAAGAAATCTCACCCTCACTTTATTCCCTCTCTCATATAATGCTGGTCATGCTCCTTTTCCTGCATACACATCGGAGTTTTTGATGACTGTTGTCTCACTCAATTTTTGATTTTCAAACCTGTTAAGACACCTATTTCCCCAAAACATTAACCCACATTTCTCGCAGCTCTTGCTCAGTATGGTCTGCCATAAGTCCTTCTATAAGTCAAAGTACAAAAATGAACATGAGGATCTGGAAGTCTACCTAATGATTGCATCTCAGAAATGAAAAGCTAACTGTGAAAAAAAAACATGACGAGAGGCAAATGAGCACTCATGTATTCGCCTAAAAGTACAATTTACTTAACTTTCCTTCATCTTTTTTGATATCTCAATTTTTTAAAAAGTCAAGTACTTTAGCCCAGCTTTTTACTTTCAGACCTAAAATTTGCATAATATGACTCAGCTCTCAGTTCAAAATACACATCTAGGAATAAGTTTTAGCCTACTGAATTAAATGAGGCTTGATTGAATCTCTACTGTGGTTTGCTTTCATTAAACAAAGCAAACCACAGGCAACCTGCATCCTGGGACAGTCCTCAATATTCCCTCTCATTATCTTTACACCAAGGATTTTGGCTAAACTCACATTTAAAGACAGAAGCATCCATTGGATAACAGTGTAGCAGGGGTACACTTTAAGCTATGTAAATATCAGCTTCATTATATTAGGAAAAACAATGGGAACTAATACTTGCCAGGATCAAGAATCTGTTGTATTATAAACACACTTAAGTCTATTTCCTAATAATTCAGCTATGTAAAAAGAAATCAAAAAGCTTAACAAAACAAATATCACACATTATACTTTGCAAAAACAAGGAAAAATGGAAAATTTCCTTTATAACACATGCATGCAGGAGATAAAAGAGGGAGTGCTTTTTGGGTAAAAGTGTGGAAAGGGAATTCAAAGTGGCAAGCCACGTTTTAATTCCTCAGCTTCCACCACCAGAAATCTAGGAATAGAGCAAGAAAACAGACTCCCCACTTCGTTCTCTGGAATCAGGTTGTTGGCTCACTCAAGAAACCGACAGGATCATTGCAGTTGTTCTGTTCTCTCAGCCCAGCATCCCGGCTTGGCTGAATGGGAAATCTCAGCCCAACAGCTGCTGCTCAGGCCAAAACGTTACACAGACAAAACGTCTCTTAGTTATAGGTTCGTTTTTGACATTCAGTTATAACCAAGTGAGGCTGGATTTTTCATAAAAATTAGACCAACATAGCAAAGTGTATAATGTAAGCAAAAATGTTTATTACCTGCAAATCTTAAATTGTGGAAGTTTTATTCTAAATTGAGTGGGTATGATTTCAGGCTGGTTCTCTTTCTGTGTTTTGATTCTAAGAACTACATTTGGAGTTAGCAGCTTTTGGAGAAAGCTTTGCTACGAGGTGCTCATTAAGCAATCAGAATTGGACTTAGGGAAATGTGTGTCCACTTACAACAGCTGGAACTGTTTTCACATTCAAGATGTCCAACATGTAATTACTGTCTTGAAGAAAACATATGTATAAGATTACACAGATTAACACATAAATTGCCATTTAAAACTATGAATAAGTCTGGGTTATTTCAAAAGCTTCCTGATTTCCTTAATGAGCAAAACAGGATCTATGAGACATTTTAAGCCATGCAGTCAAATATTCAGACAGGAATCTTAGCATAACACTTACAAAAGATTGCCTTAATGCAGCTGTGATCCTATGAATAATGTTACCCAGGAAATATTCTGTGGTGTTCAATTTACTGACCATATATCAACAACTACCACCCATGCAGGTCACCTATAAACCTTCAAGGGGAGAATAAGTCAAACATGAGCTATCTCCCTTTGATGAAATACCCATCACATGCCAAGGTATGTGAGCCATTTTTATGTTATAACTGGAATTAGGCATGGCGAAAGCCAACATGTGGTACCCTGGAATCTTTTATAATGCAGACGTTGCTGATAGCGCTCAGATGTTTGTGAGAGGTTTAATAGTAAAAGTCTCCTCCTGTTATATTAGTTTCAGCTTGTTAAGGAACTGACTGACTTACTTTGTCGCATCTGTGGTAGAATATCCCTTAAAACCCAGAAAGTCAAAGTGGTCACCCTGCAGTGTTACGATATTTTGAATGATGCCATGTGGAGACTGGCTTGAATGTTTTCCACTGTTTTCTAGCTCCACTGGTGACTTCTCAGTTCCCTTACAAAGACTACAAGTATAATTTAGGGAGCTCTCTTGTGGAAAATGAGCACCCTGTTGAGTGGTTTGAGTGTTATATACAACACGTGACGATCCAGCTCAACTTGGGTGAAAATTCTCTGTGACCTGTTAAAAATAGGACTGTGATCTCCTATTTTTAAAGTGGGTCTAAAATTGTGAAAGAACTTTCCACTCCAAGCTCTGTTCTCAAGTTTTAGTTGTCCACAGGTTTTGATTCAATGTTTCTGGGATGTGGCTCTGGACAGCACCTTTAAATCATAAACATTGCCCTTGGGTGAACCTCGTTTATGTAAAGCAGCATGACCTAATATGTTTACGCTGAGAAATAAGAGAAACACCCAGTAACAGAGAGTAAAACAGAGCAGATGAGGAAGAGGGACAGAAATTACAAATCCATACATAACATTTAGTATTTCCATCTTCCCTCTTCTTCCTTGCTGTTTAATGTTTGTCAGTAACTATAAAAATACAATGGCTTTTAATATTCTTATCCATACACTTTTTTAAATAAAGCTTATATTTAGATATTTTGCACTTAAAAAATATGTGCAAGATAATATTTGACCTTTGTTCCACCTTTTTGGTCACAATTAAAACTGTTGTAAAGTCTTTAAGCTTTGGTAAAAAGCCACTTACTACATTTATGCATTTCTGCCAACCTTCAGTGGGAAGTTTTCTTGTCTTTCCCATTTTGGAAAGTGACCAGTAGAAGTGGTCACATCATTTTCTACTTTAAGGGAACACATGTTTATTGACTACAAACTAGAAATTCTTAGACTGAGTCAGATTGATTGGGAAAGCTGTTTTTCATTTAGCAAATAAAATCATGTGAAAACTGCATTTACTTTGATTATCTTTATGTTATTCTGAAATTTTTTGATGACTTTATACATTTTATGTCTGGTTAAAAAAAAAAAAAAATTCTGTAGGAAGTAGTTTTTTCATGACAGTAGAGAATTTACATGGCTTTTATTCATGTTTTATTTTTATTTATTTTTTTACGTTTATCAATATGAGAAACCTTGGAGTAAATTGTGATGTGACACCTTTAAAGTTTAAAGGTTTAAAATGTTGCAGCTTTGCTCCTCAATCACTGAAGAAAGCTCCTGAGACCAGAGGCATGTAGGTTATTAAAAACAGTAGCGGTAGCTGATTTAACGCAACACATTGTAAATCTAGATTCTCAATGTAAAGACAGAAGTATGGTTACAATGGCTATTCAATTTCGCCTTATCACAAGATGCACCCCTGAACTCAATGTTCTTAAGGATGTTGCTTTCCAGCTTTCGGATGTTGATGTTCTCAGTTGTAGATATCAAATTTCACCATTTGATATCTACATGTTGGAACCTCAGTTCTGCTTTTTGACTGAAGTCCTTGACCATCAATAAAAGACAGACACTAGAGAATATGTGGAAAATTATTTTTGAGTTGATGAAAAGAGGACATTCAGAGCATCACTGATTTATTAATAGTCTCATCTAAAGTTATGATTTATTGTTATGAATACAGAAGTTGGTAAATGTGAAAAACTGTGACAAAAAGAAGTTAAAAAAAGCTTATTTTAAACATCAACATTATTGGAAACCAAAATGGTGAAATTTTCATGCAAAGTGATGGAAGCTTTCATTGCATATGAAGGGCTTATGTAAGCATAGTTTACAGTGCCAGCACTCCAAGCCAAATCTGTTTCATGGGTGTTACTCAGCTTTTGGCATGATCAACATCAAGGGGATATTTACTGAAAATTCTAACCAAAAGGAGCATTTATAAGCACCCGTTTTATTTTCACCATTCCCAAATCTGTTGTATTCTAGAGAGGTCCAGCTTTCAGGTCTCTCTTTTAGATTGTGGTCTTGAGTCATACAGAAAACATTTTCTGTGAGTGAAAAAAAAACACACACACAAAATTTTTGACAGTGAAGTCACATCCTGGAGAGAAGAGCTGGAAAATAAAGTTGTTTATCAACCTAACTGACATCCATCACCTCCATTTCAAAGCTGCTCCAGATATCCGGTGTTTGCTTAGCATTATGAGAGAAGTCCACAAGGGAGTGTGGATCTTTGTGCAGTCTGTCAGGTAAGCTTTGGATAGAAATGAAGTCCAACTGATGCGGGAGACTGTTGAAAACATTTTTAAGAGTTATAAAAACATGTTCTGAGAATTTCTGGGGAGGAATTTAGGGCAATGCATCGTTGTGACACTTTATTCATGTCTTCTTTTTTACTGATATGGAATCAAATCAAGAGATGAAGTCATGTGAAGAAAAATAGAATACCTTGTGGCAGCTAGGTATTCTATTTTTATGTTAGACCAAATGTGTTCTTCTAACACATTTGGTCATGTAGATGTTGAATATTTGTATTAGCGATATGGAATATCTAAAGTCATATAAATAACAACAAAAAAACCCCAGAAGGAAATACTTTCCAGAACTTTCTTACAAAATGTTTTTTAAATCTTTCTGGTGAGCACAGTACATCTTCTCAGTTATTTTACTGTACAGACTAACAAAACAACTGCTGATATCTGCAGGTTTGGCCTACCAAGCATGTGTATTCTGAGAGCAGGCCACAAGATGCTAAAAGTAGTTTCCAAATGGCTTTTCCTATTGTTGAGATGAAATGTCTGTACAGTCAGAAAAATGGTACGTAAGGACTCCTCCTTGCACACCTTTTATGGGAGGTTTCCAAGAAGGAAACCTCTGCTCTCTTGGAAAAATACATTAAGGCCATATTTATGTTTGGCAGACAAAGACGAAAAACTTATTGAATAATTTCCTTTGAACAAATTAGTCTAAAACTGAAATACTGGGCAGAGAACAAAGGACATGTTTGTCATAAACCACAAATTGCATTTAGGAAAAAAAAGAAAAACTCATAACTGTGAAGCACAGAGCTGAAAGTGCCATAAGAAGTGACCTGGGGTACACACATAGCAGACATGAAGAAGAAGACCTGAAAGAGACTGTTCTTTATGAAAGTTCTCATGAGGAGCAAATCCCTGAGAGACTGCTGGTGTCCTTTCATTGTTGCACCGTGAAGAGTGACTTACTGTCTCTGCTCACCGTTTTCCAACTGCACAATAGCACAGAAAAATTAGCTCCATAGAGCATTAAGGTCACACAGCGGGAAATTGGATAACCTCTGCAAATACCACCAGAACTTTATAGTTCTCGCTGTTTGAGGAACATCAAGAAAATCCTCCAAGTCACATCACACCCAGGACATGTATTGCCTTTTGGGCAGATGTTTCAGATCTACAAAGTCAAAAACCAACAGACTAAGAAACATTTCTTACTCACTACTCATCATCATGGTGAATAAGATAAGATAAGATAAGATAAGATAAGAATGCTGCTATGTGGTCAATTTGACCTTGTGTATTTTTATGTTTATAATTAAGTGCTTGAAGTTAACTTTTCAAAAGGCAAAAGTGCAATATAATGATGTGTTTATTTTATAGTCTAATTTTTTTTTTAAGTGAGACATTGTTTTAACAATGTTTCATCCAATGACAATAAAGATTCTATTCTGCTCTAGTTTTGAGACGCGTTACTTCTGTATGACCTGACCAGTTCACGCTCAGGGTGCATTCATTGTTCGTTTCCCCATTGCTCTGGACATTTTGCGTTGGTGTAAATACAAGCAAACCCTGGTCTAGACCAAACAACTGGACTGAGACCCACTTTTTCAGGTAGCCCTTGTCCTCTTCTAAGCAAAATGTAGTTCAGTTCACTTCTGAAATTATACCTGATCCACCATTTTCTGCTTAGCGATGCTGCCAGTACATTGTGGATCTGGACATGCAGAGCGTCTTGTCTCATTAAACTTTTTTTTTTTTTTAGAAACATCCCATTGCGAAACCAGCATTGTACGAACTGTTCTTGACATTCAAACAGCACCTCATAGTCTAATGACTATGCAAATGTGCAGAACAGAAATACAGAAAGATAGTGCTTGAGGAAACTCTGAGAACATCTGTAAAATACCTAAAGCTGGAACAGACCCTGCAACATGACAACGACACAAAACCCACCAGCAAACCCACCAAGAAATGGCTCAGAGTGAGGAAACTGAAAGTCCTTAGAAATGCAGGAACCCCTCAAGCAACCGACAGACAAAACATGAGGACTTCAGAAAACTATCCACAGACCAACAGACACTGACCGATAACTACAAGAGAAGCGTATCACTGAAGTTACTTCATCCAAGCAAAGTAAAATGGGTAGGCATACTTAACGTTTTACAAACAAAAAAGCATTTTTGTTTCTACTTTTTTGTTTAAGTGCAAATCAACTTCTTTTTCAGAGATTAACAACCTTGTAAACAACAGAACATTTGCTCTTTTTTAATTGATCAGAAACACAAGTCCAGATACATTGAACAATGTCTGTGGAAGAAGTCAGAAAAAAAAAAAAAAGTCCATCGTAAACTTTGGATTGCAGATGGAATCCAAAACCTAATAAAACTTAAGTTCAAGCAAACTGAGGGGAGACAAGGAGGAAAGCACAGGCCAATACCAAAGGAAAGACAAAAAAACTGACAATGAGTTCAGTGAAAGCATGGCTACCTTTAATGAAATTAAGACTAAATGGATGCAGGTGTGACAACCATAAATATGAAACAGGTGACGGAGGAAAATACAAAACAAACTGAACAGAAGGCATAAGAAATATAAATAGAAATGAAAGTAAACACAAGACACACAATGACACATAGTGCTGGAAACAAAATTAAAACAGAAACAGATTCTGTTTTATATATGCTGTGACGTTCAGCTGACATTGTACAGAACAGGTTAAATAGTTATTGTGATATTAGAAATGGCCAAATTTCATTTTTATTCCCGGAAATATTTTTCATCTTCTGGTTGAAAGCGTTCTGTTGGTCTGCTGAACTCAGGTAAAAGACATGAAAATAATCAATCCAGTAGCTCTATTAATAATAATTAGAAAGTAAGGATAACAGAATGTAGTTACAGTTGTACAATGGTTTCAATGCAGTTTACTTCTATAGTGTCAATTCAAGACAGATTTGCCTGACTGTGTTGTATCAAATGTAAAGTTTAGTGGATAAGGGAGGAAGGTGTGTGGCTTCCTGTAGTTGGGTTTGGCCTCTTAGTTCCAGTGAAAGAAACTCATAATTATTTTGCATACCAATACTGTCAAGGTCCAGTCTCCATGGAAATAGTTTGGAGGTAAACTGTTCAGTTCAGTCCCAACATGACTGTGCACCAGTGCACAAATCAAGGTCTGTTAAGACATGATTTAAGAAGTTTGGTTTTGAAGAAGTTGACTTACCTGAATCTACAAACCAGGGCAACATTAGTGTTTGACCTCACAAATGCTTGTCTTCAAAATGGTCAAAAACACTCCTAAACCTTTAGGAAAGCCTAAATGCAAACAATTAGCATTCATAATGCATTCATAGCATTATATGAATTAGCATTCGCATATATGAATGCATTATATGAATTAAGATTCATATAATGAGCTCATTATATGAATGCAACACTGGTAAAAAAATCATTGTTAAAGGTTTAGTAAAGGAGTCATATTGACTCCCTGAGTGTCAAATAGAGCAGTTAAAAAAAAAACAGAGGCTCAATGCCAAGGCATTAAATTACAAAGTCAAATTTCTCTTAAGTCATATTTTGTATAAATAGCATTTTTATAACAACTCGGTGTAGCATATATCCAGTATAGTTACTTGATTGTTCTATAAAAAGGCACTTTGTTCTTGAGTAATACATATTGATGCTCTTTTAAATCATCAATTATAATCAAGCCAGTTTTCTTTTGGTAATCTGAGCTCAGTTTCACTAATCACACTCAACCTTGATTACTGTCATTACTGTCACCTGTCATGTAAGAGAACCTGTCCGATAACACGAAGAAAGCTAAAAGATTTCTAAAAGAAACACATGCTTAAATCTAATGAAATTCAAGAAAAGATGAGTAACAGTCATTGGCAAAGTGCGCACTTAAATCCAATTGAGGTGCTGACATGACGTTAAACCTTCAACTCCAAGGTTTGGATAGATTTTTACCCCTAAGTAAAAGAAACTAGATAACTCGGGTTATATTTTAATGCCAATAAAATATATTCAATGATATGAAGCACGTGTGACAAAAAAGGAAGGAAAAAAAAGAAGAAAAAAAAACAGCATTAGCCTATGGGGCGGAAATAGCCTACTGTTTCTGGCGCTGTTTTAGCGATGTACATAAAATCAAATCTGCTTCTCTGTTTATTTTAAGTGAGCTCCTTTCAGAGACGGTGACTCAGCTGCCAGCACAGTGGGAATGAGGGCTTTGCAGGGAGGGAACCAGCTGGGCATCAAGGTGGAAGACATCAGGGGAGGGGCCACGTGTCCAACATTCAGGCCCTTCGAGTGCGGATAAGATCTTTACGCAATAGCTGTCGGAAGATTTCTTTTATGTAACTGTCTCATGACAACCCACCGCAAACCGTTCATCCTGGAGAGACGGTGACAGACGAGCTCTCCTGCAAGCCTCTAAATATAAGAGGAGAGAGAGAGAGGAGCGAGAGCCCCAGTCACTGCCGTGCCTCGACTCCTCCAGACTGGATGTAGCGGAACAAGGTGGACTTGGAGCGGTTTTTTTTTTACGCACGGAGTTTGCAGGAAATACCGCATCTCATTCATTTCGTCCTGAGTTCTAACTATAAAATAAGCTGCTTCCGTTTCAGTTTTAGCGATTCGGCTTTTGCTTTGCGGGTGGATATAAGTCCGCGTTTGAAAAAAATTTTAAAAAATAAAAAATTGAATTCATCAGGTAAGTTAAGCTTCATGAACGGATTTATCTTTAACTCTTTTTTCTTATGGTTTGATTGATGTTTTAATCTTAAAAAAAAAACAACCGAAAAGCCAACTTTTGATGCTTTTTAGTAATGAAAATTATTTCTAGACAACTGTACAGTTAAAGTACTTTGGAATATATTTAAATATAACCGCACAATTATCCATAGTTACTTTTCCTCTATGTCATTCTTTCTTTTATAT
This sequence comes from Xiphophorus hellerii, assembly GCF_003331165.1. NCBI lineage: Eukaryota > Metazoa > Chordata > Actinopteri > Cyprinodontiformes > Poeciliidae > Xiphophorus > Xiphophorus hellerii. The sequence continues at coordinate 12,333,127 of NC_045693.1, forward strand.
CTAATAGAGAGGAGGACATCAATACATTAAAATTATGTTAAATGTAATTTTATTTCCATAGATTTTTGAAATAATCTTCCATCTACTGCAGCATACTGTATAATTTCTTACCCGAAAAGCTGACAGAGATAAAATATTTCTCATCAAACTGAATGTTAGACTAAGTAATCACTTCAAAAGCTAATAAAATATCTTTGTTTTATGAAGGAAATATGATACTCAGGAGAAGTCTCCTCTTCTTATTGTTCATATCCACATTCCATCAAGTAACACCGCAAGGTAAGTAGATCTTTATAAATCATCTATTTATTTTAAGTTATGCACACTGATTTAATTATGTGTAAAATTAATATTAAGTCTACAAGACTTTGCTTCCTTTTGAAATGAGTTTAAGCTTGTGATAACAATTAGTTATTCTATTATTGACCGGTTTGCTGGTTCTGATTAGAATCCGTAGTTGTAAATTTTAAAAAACTTTATGGACCTTCATTAATCCCCAATAGTAATTTGATTTTCTATTTTCATCCCTTCCTCGACTGATTTCAAGATGGAGAGCAGGAAGATGAAACATCATTTGACCTGTTTGAAATCAGCCACATTACGCGCAAGACTCTGGGGGCCAAACAGTTCCGGGGTCAATACTCCGATCTCCCTGCCTACCGCTTCATCCGCTTTGACCACCTGCCCCCAGTCAGTGCCCCCATACTGAAACAAATACTACAGCAGATCCAGAACAACGAGGGCTTTGTGTTCATCGCCAGCATCCGGCAGGATCGCTCCTCAAGGGGCACCCTGATTGGCCTGGAGGGCCCCGACGGCCGGCGGCAGTTCGAGATTGTCTCCAACGGACGGGCCAACACCCTGGACCTGGTGTACTGGGTGGACGGTTCGCAGAACGTGGTCTCATTCGAGGATGTAGACCTGGCCGACTCGCAGTGGAAGAACATCACACTTCACATTCATGGGGAAAATGCAAATCTGTTTGTGGGCTGCAGCTTGATCGACAGCTTCATCCTGGACGAGCCCTTCTATGAACGCCTTCAGGCCGATGGGAGCCGAATGTATGTGGCAAAGGGATCGATTCGTGAGAACCACTTTAGGGTAAGATGAAGAGAGTTTTCCGAGATCAGAATTATGGTCTTCTTGCATGAGAAACAATACCGGTATTGAAAGAAGAGGGTTAATGATAAAAAGTTGTGATCAGAATTGGTAAAAACTTATTATACCTTTAGAAAGAGTTCTTCCACCAAGAGATTCAATAACCAGAAGTTGTTTTTTTGTCTAACAGGGCCTCATTCAGAATGTGCGCTTCATCTTCGATACATCAGTGGAAGACGTCCTCCTTAGTAGAGATTGTGAAGTCACAAGACTAGGTGAGAGACAAGTGTTTATTTGGAAAAAAAGAAGAAAGCCTTATAGTATTTATCTAAAGGTTCCTGGCATTCTGTGGAAGTTGAGATCTTTCATGATCTTTCTCAATCCAAAACATTAATCAAATTTGCAGTTCAAATTTATCAGAACTGCAAAGTGTTTCGAGGCTAATCCTTGCAGATGTGCTTTGGAGACTCCTTCACATGCAACTCCCTTCCATACAACCACCCTTACATGTGATGTCTGTATATTTTGTTAAATATCCACCGCAGCAACCAGTTTACCTCTACTGTATGAATCTAAGGATTTCCATATAGGTCAAAAAGAGGCTCGCAGATACGTGGCAAAGATCTCCCGCCGTTGCTTGTGGAAACAGCGGTGCCGACGCAGTGGCTCGAGGTCGAGCGGTGAACAAAAAGAGATGCAGATGCTTACATTTATTTCCATTGGCAGTGGACTTGGAATAATATCCTGGGAAAGAAAATAGAAAAAGTGAAGGCAACACTGCAGATCACAGAGCTTCCAGCTGCTCGCATACACACACACACACGCATTTGTGGTGAGATCATAAACTGGCTGCTTTAGTTGCTTTTCTCAGCTGAAGCTTGGTCCAATTTAAAAAAAGGACCTCATGATCTTTAGCAGGACTCAAGTACCAGCTATGGAGAGCAAATTGAAACACAGGTACCTTTTACAACACACTACAAGGTTTCCAGGTCTGGAAGTTGATACTTTGGTGCGTTATTGCAAAGTGAGTCCACTTTGCAATACTACATTACTACATTGAGTAGTAATGTCCTGTGTTCCAGTGGTTGTTGGATATGTGTTGCCACAAGAAGTGTTAAATTCCAGCTAAAAAGAGTTTATTTGTTTAACAAATGTCACCAAGGCGTTTAAACACACTCACTGGTGCCAGTCGAGCTTCCACCCTGGCAGAGAGTTTAATGCAAAACGACACCCATAAACCCACACAAACCACTCTCATAAAAGCCAACACACCGGACATTAATGAGTAGCGTTAAAATTAGCCCCCTCATTTCGCTCTCTGTTGAAATCTTTCCTTGCTATGCTTTGAAAAAGCACACCATGTCAATCAGGGAGAGGGGAGAATGCATAAACGCTTTCACAGACAAGCCCTCCTGAAATTTAAATGGATCCAGCAGACTGGGGAGGAAATAAAACATTGTGGGACATCACTGGGCAAGTCGAATGACTTTTTGATTTAGAGTCCCCGATCTGCTGTTAATCTTCACCAATTTACATCGCCAGATCCAAGCAGATACGTGCTTGTGTGTTGGCAGGATGACAGGTGTTCCATAGAGCTTTTTGATATTCCTCTTGTTTATTCTGGAAATTACGCATTCGCAAACTCTGCTGTGATATAATTAAACTTCCGAGTTTAGACAGGCAAACTGAGGGAAATGTAGGTGTAAACTGAGGGAATGCAGGTAGCTATTATGTTATAAGGTTCGCTGCAAACTCCTCCCAGAAAAGATGTCCTTTCCTGCTGTGTGGACTTGTATTTCTGCCTCCTTGTCCTGTGACCTGTCTGTGCAAAATTCCCAGCTGGTAGACACGTTATGCTTGGCTGGGTTTCCTGCTGCAGATGTGTTAACGGTGCAAAAAAAACTTGGCAGTTAGCCTCATTTTGCCCTTTAAATTGGCCAGTAGCTAGAAGGTCTGAAGGATTAGGTTCTAGTGGCTGTAACTGAGAGATTTTCACTAACTTAACTAAGATTATCTGATAAAATTCAAGTAAATTTGTTGGAGAGGTCTACCTATTTCAGAGGTCTTCTGAAGCAGGGCCTTGTATCCTCCAACACTGTTGGAGGATACAAGGATGCACTGTTAGAAATCATAAAGATTCATAAAGCTAATTCTTGTTTAAATCAAACATGGCTACAAACTGCACATCTGGTTTTAGCGCATTAAGCATCGCAGTAGCTATATTGTGCATTACATCGTCTGTTGGCCTGCTTCTACAAAACAGGAAATCACATTGTCTGCAGATCATAAACCCCATGTTTCAACAATGATCTCAAATGTGTTTCCCATCACCAACTTGTAGCGGCTTACATCTCTTCTGCCACTCTCTTTTAGACGATGACAACGGCTTGAGAGAGAGTGCAGAGATTGTGGATGTAAGCCCGTCCATCACCACAAACATCATAGGTCCAAAGACAGACGACCTGGGTGCAGATATGTGTGAACGCTCCTGTGAGGAACTTAGCACCATGTTCCAAGAGCTGAAAGGTCTGCGTGTGGTTGTCAGTAACCTCATTGACGGTTTGCAGAAAGTGGTAAGTGAAACTGATTGGACCAAGGACATTCCTTTGTTTGCTTCCAAAATTGTATTGATTAATTCAAATTACACGTGTGTAAGAAACAAACTAGGGCAGCTGTCCCCTAGTCTTTAATGTGGCATCCATAAAGTAAGACATTTAAATTGGGTTACTGGGTAACCTAGTTTTGTCTGAAAGTAAACAGCACAAAGCCGCAGGACTGTTTATAGAGCGGCCTGTGATAACTGAACCCGTTTGACTTCTGGTATCTGTGGCAGCATGAGTCAGACAGATTTTATGACATGTTACATGTGGACATAGGAAGTGTTCCCCTGGCAGTGGCTCGGTCCAGTCTAATGTCTGACTTTGTTTAAACAGCTCTTGCGTTTCCTCTGGGAGCCTCCCAGCAATAAGAGACTGTGGGCATGAACCTTAGGGAAAAAAAGTGGTTGGTATGGGAAGGGTCCCTGAGGCTCTTCCAGATCGAGTGGTGTCTTACACTCTAGTGCTGCACACTGCTGTTTCCCGATTAAAGAGGAAGCTTGCACAGTGAAACACTCAAATCTTTGGCAGCGGTTAATCGACTGACAGTTCCCAAAGTTTGAAGGAGTCCAGCCACAGATCCCCTGGTCTCCAAGTGGGTTGGAGGTTGTATTGTGCAAAGGAAAGCAGGAGGTTTTACTGCTGTGTTAGCTCAGAAGCAAGAAAAAAAAAGAAGTCTAGTGTTATAACTGCGACCGCTCAGCTGGATGACTGATCTTTCTCACACTCCCTGATTTACCCTAACACGTGTTCCTAACATAATCGTTTTGTCTGTATTTGATCTTCATACCTACAACAGCCAGACGCACCTTTATATAATGAGCATGCCTTAACTGTTTGTGACTGATGTCCTTGACTGCAAATCTGCTGGTATGTGTTCAGACAGAGGAGAATACAGTCATGAAGGAGGCCCTTGGGAGAATGAAGGACACTAAAGAGAAAAACATGTGCTGGCAGGATGGCCGCTTGTTTGAGGACAAGGAAGATTGGGTAGTGGACAGCTGCACTAAATGTAAATGCCAGGTAATTCCAGTTCATGTGGAACAGTACACATTTACTGCTGATGTCTGTAAACTCGATAGACTATGATCTGCTAATTCCAGGAGTCCAAGATAGTGTGCCACCAAATTACATGCCCTCCAGTGGCCTGTGCCAGCCCTTCTTTAATAGATGGAGAATGCTGCCCCGTCTGCATGCGTAAGTAGATCGCGCAAACTCTGTTGATGCAAACATGAACCCAACTTGTTTTCTGCTCTATGTTCTTTCTTCTAAACTAATGCTGCCGTGTACCATAAAAAACAATATTCCGTCCATGTTATGCTTTAATAGCACAGGACTCTTGCAGCCAGTTTGTCTGAGGGAGTAAACCACATATTTATTGACACTAAGAATGGCTTCTGTGGGTTCTTCAGATGAAGTCATTCGATAAACAGAGTGACATAAAGAATGAAAGCAAGAAGTTATGATCTTTTTCCAGTACTAAAATGCAAAAAATAAAAAATAAAAAAAATACAATGAGCAGATGTGAATTTTTCCAGCTAAAGACAGTGAAGACGGCTGGTCGCCTTGGTCGGAGTGGACAGAATGCACGGTCACTTGTGGGATAGGAACTCAACAGAGGGGTCGCTCATGTGATGCCACCAGTAACCCCTGCACTGGACCATCTATCCAGACTCGAAAATGCAGCTTGGGAAAATGTGACAGCCGTGGTAAGTAGCTTGACTCATTTTTTCTCCAAATTGCTCTCATCCAGAAGTGGCTGCCTTTGCGATGTGATATTGCTCTGTCTGTGTTGAATTATCTGCGCTCCATTACCACTTTGACTAATCGAAAACAAAACATTTGCATGACATGTGGGGAGGTGAGAACATAATGGAGCTGCATAAAAAGTCATCTCAGCTCATTTATGAGATGAGACTAAATTTTTCATAGTGCAAAACGCTGAGCTTTCGTCTTCATAAGTTTGGATCTGTCACAATATGTCTGAGTGTGAGTGAGGAACTGGGTCTCATCGTTGACTTGAAGGGTGTGCCCTGTCAAAAATAATTCCAAATAAATCATTGGCAATGAGGGTGTTCCACTGTGCAATTACTCACCACTGGCTCCCATGCAAAAATATATAAAAATATTGGATTTTTTTACTGGGATGTTCTTTGTATAATGCCCCCTTAAAGGTTTCTGTTGTTATTTTGCTTTTTTTTTCATTTGACATGTTCAGATAACCAAATCATTGTTAATATCACACAAAGAAAACTTGAGTAGATATAAAAATGATTTTCAAATGATGGTGGCATTTATTAAGGGAAGAAAGCTATCCAGCCCAGCGCCCCTGTCTAAATCAATCACTTATTTATCCCATTTTTCTGAATCAAGAATGCTTGACATTAAAAAAATTTAAGAAGAGTTGAGAAATAAACCTCATTGACATACACAACCATTTCTAGGGCATTGGGACACTGAGAGCCATTGTGGAGAACAGAAGAAAACTTGAAATAGTGGTGGCCCTTCCCACAAGTGGCTAGTTAACTAAAATTACTCCATGAATGCTTTGATCACTCATACAGGAGTGATCCTTTTTCTTTGGTTTGATAAAAGACAAAGGATTGTTGGAACTGATAGTTGAGCATCAGATGATGCTCAAACATTATTGTTTACACAACTGGACAGCAATGTGGAGCACATTACCCAGAAATTATCTTTTTTGAGCCTCTGAAGGGCTCAAAAGAAAAAAATCCGAATTAAGGATTTGAAGTGGCTAAATCAAAAGCCTGACTTAAGAGACTTCAGTCATGCTGGAAAATTCTCCAGCACATTAGTGAATTAAGACAGTTCTGCAAAGAAGTTGGATTTGTTTGGGTAGCTTCTTGCACACAATAAATGAATTAATCATTATTAAAACTGCTTTTTATGTCACATGTGCTTATCTAAAACATGTAGATGCAACCATTTTTTTTTCTTTTTTGCAGATATTTTTCACAGCTTGATTTTTAGTATAGGCTACAGTTCTCAATATGGGATTTGATTGGTTATTGGACCATCATCTGTGATTGCTTTGAGCTACCATTATTCAGGATGTATGTGAGGCACTAAAACTGTCTAACCACAAGAAGAGGAGTTTGACTATGACAACATAAATAGTGGTGTAAACATTGCATTTCAAAGTGGGCAGCTTTTTCCCACTATCACACAATGTTTACCGTTTACAGCTAAACATGGGTGGAAATCTAAAAGGCAACATAGAATATATGTGTTTTGCTGATGTCTGCATGATAGGTGTTCCTCTCTATCCCCAGTTCGCCAGGATGGGGGTTGGAGTTTGTGGTCGCCTTGGTCGTCTTGCTCGGTGACCTGTGGAGAAGGGCAGATCACCAGAATACGGCACTGCAACGCTCCTGTACCACAGCTGGGTGGGAAAGACTGCGAAGGGAGCGGGAGAGAGACTCAGAGCTGCACTGCCAAACCTTGTCCAAGTGAGTATTTTAGCTAAAGAAAAGATTTCTCAAAAAGAAGCATCTTTGTTAGAAATGTCTGCTGTGTTCACATGTCCAACATTCAGTCCTTGGCTTCCCTCAGGGCGACATTCCCCATGTGCTCTGGACTGAGCTGCTGTCAGTCTGTCAGGAAGCGTTGAGCAAAATAAGCTCAGTTTGTTTTGTTTTGTAGTGTCAGGGTCCATATTTCTGTTTCTGCAAAGTTCTTTGTTTCAAAAGGAAAAAGGATTAGAAAATGATTAAGTAATAAAAGGCAGAGTTGAAAAAAATTCACAGCACTCATAAAATTTGTTACACAAGTGTTTTAATGGGCATTGTATCATTTATTCTATCAAAAGAAAAGAAAAACGTCGTAGTTACCCTTGCAACACATTATTTGCTTTTAACAAAAATATCTGATGAACAGAAAATTATTGTACATCATTAAATTTACTTAGGTAATACTTTTTAGAGTCAGCTTCTGCAGCAATTATAGCTGGAAGTCTGTTAGACATCAGTATGACTATAAATTTGGCAGATCTTGTCACTGGGATTTCTGCTCATTTATCAAGGCACAGCTGCTTCATCTTCATCAAGCTCGATGGGTGCAGCTGCTGTGCAGTAATATTTAAATCATACCTCAAATTTTTCTTCAGCCTGTGGTCTGGGCCATTCCAGGAACTTAAAATGTTTCCCTTAAGGCTGTTGCATTAGCATTATGCTTGGGTGCACTGGTATGTTGAAAGACAAATCTCTGTCCCAATCTAAGGTATGTGGAGAACTAAAAAAGCTTCACCTCAACAACTTTCATGTATTTAATAATATCCATAACTGATTTGATTTTGACCAAGGTCAACTTGTTACCACACTACAATGCTGCCACTGCGGTGCTTTTGCCTAAGACGCTTAGTTTTAGTGATCTGTTTTATTAGTGCCAAAAGTGCTTTCTTAATTGAGTAATTATCAACTTTTTTTTTCTTTCTTCTATGAATTCAGGCTATTTTTGTGTGAGCAGAAAATGTTCTTTAGGCTTTGCTTTCCATATCCTATTAACAAATTTAACAGTGTGAAAGTGGCTTCATAATCAAATTGATGTTTTTTTTTACCCACTGCAAATGCATAGTGGCTTATTTATTAGTAAATTAAATAATAATTAAAGAAATGTTTCATTCCTTCTATGAAGGTTGAGGTTAGTTTTTAAAAGCTTGGTAAAGATTAATGGATTAATGTGAAAATCCTCAGAACTGAAGAGGGGGACTTAATCTCTAACATGACTGTAAACTAGTTTGTACAAAGAGTAACATAGGTGGCCCAGTTTTACTTAAAAATAACAAATAATCTGACATTAAATTAGAGAATAAAATCCTAATTAAGGGTGTCTGAATAAAGGGAGCAATATGATTTAATTGTATTTGTATATGGTGTAGACAAAATCTATTGTAATGCCTTAGAAAAGGAGAAATGAATTAAATTAGATATTTAAGCACTGTATATCTAATCTGTGATTTATTTTCCCTTGTAGTTGATGGAGGCTGGGGACCATGGTCTCCTTGGGCAACTTGCTCTGCAACATGTGGAGGAGGAATCAAAAGTCGTTCCCGTGAGTGCAACAGTCCTCATCCTCAGTATGGTGGCAAGAAGTGCATTGGAGAGGCTACCGACAGCGACAGCTGCAACAAGGAAGACTGCCCTATCGGTGAGCTCAACGTAGCATTTTTTCAGTTATTACCACAACAGGTTTCAGGTTTGCAAACAACAGAAAATGTCTTCAGATCATAACTTTGGGTTAAGCAAAAATGTCTCACTTTGCTGGAGGTATAGCAGTTGATTTATTAGAACAATGTGGTGACTAGAAATTCAGGTTGTGTCACAAAGATACTACCAAACTTCCAGGAATTATCAACAGTCTGTTATGACTACTACAAAAAAGACATGTTTGCAGATTTATTTTCAAATGTCACATTGTGCTGTGTTTGTTTCCATCTATCTCTCTTCCCTGACAGATGGATGCCTGTCCAACCCTTGCTTTGGAGGGGTTGACTGCAGCAGCTCAGCAGACGGTTCCTGGGAATGCGGCCCCTGTCCTGCTGGTTTTCGTGGAAATGGTACTCATTGCAAAGACATTAATGAGGTAAAACCCAAAGACAGTCTTTAGTACTCAATGGGTTTCTCATAATTACTTTATTTGGGTTCTTTTTTTCATTTTTCCAATGCATTTTTTTTTTACCTTTCTAGTGTGACATGGTGTCTGATGTTTGTTACAAAGTGGGTGAAACACAGCGCTGCATCAACACTGATCCGGGTTTCCACTGTCTGCCTTGCCCAAAGCGCTACAAAGGCACACAGCCCTTTGGTATGGGTGTTGAGGCAGCCAGGAAAAACAAACAAGTGAGTTTTTGTTGCACTCATCTCTATTAGGATGATAGATAACCTCGAAGAAGTGAAACAAGAGAAGGAATGGATTTCCAGAAGCAGATCCCTGGTATTTTGGTGTTGGATCCAAATGTATAAATGACTAAAGCAGCAACTATACGTGAATATGACTTAACTTTACAAAAAAAAATAATAATAATAATAATCAGCACCAGTAGAATATTGAGGATAGAGGAGAAGATGAAGTAGATTGGAGTAACTCCTAACAATAAGCATATGTCATACCTCTCTGGTTCTGGTAAGATCAGAAACAGACTGACCCAGTTCTTATAATTGTTTTTGAGTTTGATATTATAAAAACAAAGTCACAGCTGTTACATTTTATCTCTAGAATAGGTATTGGGACATTCCATATATAACACGCTCCACTGGAACACTGTTGTTTTTGCTGTTTTGACCCCAGAATTTATGGGAAACTAAAAAATAACAAATAAATCAAGATCCTCTTAACATCAGTCATGTTTTATTTCCTTTTGTAATGCTCTTTATGCTCAGCAGATGCTTGTCTGATTTCACATTGGCTTATTTCCAAATGAACTCATTTTGAAAGCCATCTTGTCATTGGGAATAAAAATGCTTCATTGCACATATGTGTTTAAAAGCTGGATCATGCTATTAGTTTGGCCTCGGTACACTCACTGTGTGGTATCTAAAATGGATGAAAGTTCATCCTCTGGTAATGTGGTGTGCCTGTGTGCTGTATTAGGCAACAGTACTTGCTAACATGGAATTCAATCCAAAAGGATCTCATAAAATCGATTGTACCTGGAAGTGAACCCTGCTTTGGGTTGTTTATAAACAACAGTGATTACAGAGATTTAATCTGATTTTTTGAGTTACTCCAGCAACTGTTGGTCTTTGAAGTAAACTTGAACATCTGTATTCATAAAACTTCTCCACTTCTTGTTCGTTTGTGTTTTTCTTAGGTATGTGAGCCAGAAAACCCATGTAAAGAAAAGACCCACAGCTGTCACAAATATGCTGAATGTATATACATCAGCCACTTTAGTGACCCAATGTACAAATGTGAGTGTCGCACTGGCTACGCTGGAGATGGCTTTCTATGTGGAGAGGACTCAGACCTGGATGGATGGCCCAATCAGAACCTGGTCTGCAGTGCCAACAGTACATACCACTGCAAAAAGGTATTTTGTGTGACTGGTTTGGAAGTTGCCCTCCATGCTGTGACACGAAACTCAGCTGATGAATCTTGTGAACTTCTTGTAACCATTTCAGGATAACTGTCCTAACCTACCAAACTCTGGACAAGAAGACTTTGACAAGGATGGACAAGGAGACGCTTGCGACAAGGATGATGACAATGATGGAATTATGGACGAACGAGTATGAGAATTTTATAAACTTTTACTATTTCTAACAATTATTATCACAAAAAACGTCAGAGAACTCATGATAATTTAGATTAAAATTGACAGAATCCAGTAGTTTATTTTTGTCAAACAGCAACCTCACATTTCTGCTCAGGTGAGCAACGATCTAAATGAAATGTGAAAGAAAGGGAAACTTTGCTTAACTTAAATTTATCCACAGTGCATTGTGATGTGGATGGTATCTAGTTTCAATAAAATGCAAGACATTTCTGTGGTTCTGAAGAACTAGAGAAAGTAAGACTTCAAGCAGATAATGAATTAATGTCTTTGGATAATCTTTAGATTATTCAAATAAAATAAGCATAAATTATACTGCTCTCTAACAAATCAATATAATGTTACCTTTGAAATCAGAAACAGGTCTTGTGAGGGTTGTTCTTTTATCTTACATTCTATGTTCTGTGTCTAAATAAGCAATAATATATATTAAGAGCTTAAAGATTTACAAAAAAAAGACATTAACAAACATGCTCTTCCCTGCACAGGACAACTGTCCCCTCCTTTACAATCCCCGCCAGTTTGACTTTGACAAGGACGAAGTAGGTGACCGCTGTGACAACTGTCCCTATGAACACAACCCCGCACAAATAGATACTGACCATAACGGTGAAGGCGATGCCTGTGCGGTGGACATTGATGGAGATGGTAAATTGACCATGCTTGTTTTTGAACTGAAGCACAATTGACTATTAAATCTATGCACTAAAATAAAATTGTATGTTCTAATAGCAAATTTCTCTCACAGAAATTCAGAATGAAAATGATAACTGCCCCTATGTGTACAACACTGACCAGAAGGATACAGACATGGATGGGGTTGGTGACCAATGTGACAATTGCCCATTGCTTCATAATCCTGACCAGGTAGTATATCCTACACTGCAAAGAATGAAACCACACAATAGGTATATGAAGTATCAATGACTATATTTGTATCTGCTCAACAGACTGATGTGGACAATGACCTGGTTGGAGACCAGTGTGATAATAATCAGGACATTGATGAAGATGGCCATCAGAACAATTTGGACAACTGTCCTTATGTGGCCAATGCCAACCAGGCAGACCATGACAAGGATGGAAAAGGAGACGCCTGTGACTATGATGATGACAATGATGGCATAGCTGATGACAAGGACAACTGCAGACTGACACCTAACCCAGACCAAGAGGATGCCGATGGTGAGGATGTGGCCTTTAAATGATTTAACGTTCCAGATGTGTGAAGGCTACATTCGTTCAGCAGGTCACTCCTGGAAATTCTTGTTTTGATTACATCTGTAATCGCACTACTCCCACTGTTCAGTTCCAGAGAAAATTTCTGTAGATACAATAGATATTTACTGAGAAATCAACTGGTGATTGTATTTTCATCTTTATCTGATCAGTTAGAAACTTATAAAAACATATATTATAATGAAAAGTTTCTCAAAAACATGCTACATGGTTGCATTGAAAGCAACATCCTTTGGGGTCGAGGATATTACTCAGGGAGTGCCAGCAGTTCATTCAAACTGTGGAAGAGCGAGAGAGAGCAATACTTCTAGCAGATAGCAGGAAGGCTTATGAGGAGGGGAAATTTTACATATTTGGCTATCATTTAACTTGCTGAATTTAGAAGTGTTGGATGTTTTTGGAGTTATGGTGAGCACCTACATTTTTCAGGGAAAATAGAAACTGGTCTTCTAAATAGTTCTAGCAATGTTAACTTGCTTCTTTAGAAAAGAAATTTGGCTGAAATCTGGATCATCAAGTCAAAAGTTTACAAAAGCATGTCAGTGATCAGCCTCATGATTCTGATTTGTTCATCTCAACCTAAAAAAATCTGAAGAATATTTTTTCTAATATTTTATTGTTAATTTAGGATCTCTACAATATCTTTGTGGGTTGTTTTTGTCTTTTCTAACAATCCAGATATTTCGTGTTTTGCTTTTAAATCACATGAATTCAAGTGTCCCCTTGAAGTAAATGTATTTTGGAGTATATATTTAATTATGTTGACATGCAGAAAAACATGCAGAAAAGCAGGAGTTTTGCAGAACTGAAGCATCCAAAAAAAGCTCCATTCTGGTTTTCACACAACTGGTTTGTTTCCTGTGCAAACTCTAACTAAAACATACACTTGGTCAGTGTTATTACTATAATTTTTCACCTGATGGATGGCTCCTCCAAATACTACATTGTTTTTCTTCTATTTATAATCTGGTTATACACTGTATAGCTAAACATGCATGCTCCAGTATTTTCTAGTCCTGCTCTTCCAGACTCCACGTAGTCACTATTTGTTCTCACTACTCAGTGAGGTTTTGAGTTCTCCCTGATGCTCAGCAATTAGTTTCCCTACAGCAGGTGTGAAGTACAGCGACTGTGGAAAAAGTCGACAACTTAGTCGGCACGAGTGATGTCATTCTGCATGGCTTAGCGTGCCAGAGGGGTACATGCCAGGTTGTGAAGTTTTTATTTCCTTTCAGCTTTTCTCGTGATTAATCCAAAGAGCCCCATTTAAAGCAGGGTTACCTGGAGTTTGTACAGCTGTCTGTAAATGGAAACAGACCAGAGTAGGAAAGCTCTGGAGAGGATGCCTTCACACTCTGTAAAGCTTGTCAGATAGTGTTAATCTGATAGAGCCATTTTAGTTCATTAGGACAGTAACAAAGATGCTGAAAAAAGGAAGCTAGTTACTTCCTTATAGTGCTCCTTTCCTAACTACTGGCTTATCTTCATCCCCGCTTTCCCGGCACACAGTCCAACTCCAACATACGTCAGACTGTATGTTAGTAATACTTGTGGAAATTGTCACAACAAGAAAAAAAGGATTTGCTTTAGTATACTTGGCCTGGGTTTGAAAGCCCCCTTTTCTGGGAGGAATTATTTTTCCATCCATTTTTCATTTTAACTTGCGAATGTTCCTCAGTAGTGGGAGTGTTGGGATACTTACATCAGCGTACAGCTGTTTTTCAAACCTATTCAAAAGTAGGTCACCCTTGTTGATGTTTTTTTAAATATTGCTTCATTCAAAACAGGTGACGGAAGAGGGGACGCGTGCAAAGATGACTTTGACAATGACAGCATCCCGGATATCCTCGACGTGTGTCCAGAGAACAATGCCATTAGCGTTACAGACTTCAGGAAGTTCCAGATGGTCCACTTGGATCCAAAGGGAACAACTCAAATTGATCCCAACTGGGTGGTCAGGCACCAGGGCAAAGAACTGGTTCAGACTGCAAACTCTGATCCAGGCATCGCAGTTGGTGAGCAGCACACATGCAAAATGTTTACCGTCAGACAAGCCTTTCATGCTGACACACTGCTTTCTAAAAGAAACCCTTTTGACTCTGTAGACTCCTAAGAATGTATCGTATCTGTTTTCTTCCCGCAGGTTTTGATGAGTTCAATGCTGTGGACTTTAGTGGAACCATGTATGTGAACACAGACAGAGATGACGACTATGCTGGCTTTGTCTTCGGCTATCAGTCAAGCGGGCGCTTTTACGTTGTGATGTGGAAGCAGATCACACAGACGTACTGGGAGGACAAGCCATCCAAAGCCTTTGGCATCTCCGGCGTTTCACTTAAAGTTGTCAACTCAACCACAGGAACTGGGGAAAACCTCAGGAACGCTCTGTGGCATACGGGGAACACTGCCGGACAGGTAGGATCTTGTCCAAATGCTGTAATGACTTACAAATGTAGTCACAGCTCTTGGTTCTTTTCTATATTTTGCCTGGTCTTAGGCCCAAACTGTAATGTATTTCATTTAATAAACCAACAAAAAGTGAAATCTGTTTCAAAAGTCGAATTAATATTTTACATAGGTGCGCACTCTGTGGCATGACCCCAAAAACATTGGTTGGAAGGATTACACAGCTTACCGGTGGCATCTCATCCATAGACCCAAGACTGGCTTTATAAGGTAGGTCAACATATTTATCTGCCTGTATTCTTTTAACATCATGTTAATGTGTTAATGTCATGGCTTGTTGTTCTCTTTAGGGTTGTGGTATATGAAGGGAAACAGATCATGGCTGATTCAGGACCAGTTTATGACAAGACATTTGCCGGAGGCAGGTTAGGCCTCTTTGTCTTCTCCCAAGAGTTGGTTTTCTTCTCCGACCTCAAATATGAGTGCAGAGGTAAGTTGGAACCATAACTATGTTTGCCAAACAAAACATTTTGTGAGCTTTGAAATATCTGGGTATCTCAGATGGTAATTACAAAGAAAGGCTGTCATTTCATGGATATTTAGTTATTTAATTTGTCAGATGTCTAGTTTGCAACTTGACATTAATTAACCATAGAGATACAGCCAGACATAAGGACTGCCCATGCAATGTTTTTCTTTTAATAATTAGGAATATGAGGTATGATAAAATTACATAAAATTACCACAATTTTACTGTATCAGGATATTTACACACATTTAAAATAGAAATGTCAAAGATGGCCTCACTGCTTTTATTTAAATATAGAAAAATCCCAATTATTCTGACTGCTGCTAAGCTCATCACAGCAACAGTCATTCAAAATATTTTTTTTTATTCTGATACACAAACTTAAGAGCAAAAGAAAAAAGAGAAAGAAAACTCCTAAATTTAGCTGTCGCTTTGGAAAACCTAGTGTATGAAATATGATCCAAATTTGCCTTCCTGCCCTTTACAGAATAAGTACAACAAACCTCTATAATTGGTTAATTATATCGTCTGTTTGCTTGGCTGGAGACTCCAGTCTCAGCTGAGATATGATGCTCTTAGCTTTCCAGCTGTAGTTTTGAACAGCATTATAAAAAATGATGGGTGATGTTCCTTTAGTTTTCACACCATCATTGTTTTTCTTTTATTTGTTTGTTTTTTACAATTGGATATAAAGAAGGCTGAATTTGTCTTTCTTGTGTTTGGGAGAAAAAAAGGTGCAGTAGCCTTCATTAAGCCAGTAGCAACATGTACAGTTGGAGAACACTTCAACACTTTTTCCAGCATCTCATTAGAAGAACTTTAAACTGAAGGAGTGGTGTAAGGGAGTAAACAGTTTTGAAATTTTGAAGCTATTAAACTTTTGTATCCCTTGAGCCTGTTAATCAGCCAATGCTTAATTAGGACACTAAGAACTTGCCTGTAGGAATGTTAACCTTTTCTGACATGAGTCAGAAAGTAGTTAATTATCCTTTATTTTGAAAAGTGAGAGAAGTAAACACTGAGAAACAGCCGTGTGAAAATATTGAGGTTTGTATTGCTTTGTTAACATAGCTGGACATGTGGATATTTAAAATCACTTTCAACAATATTGAGGAATTAAAGTAAGTGAGACAATACATGTCAATGTTATCTATAAAATCTAATGAGAACATGCAACTTCTGATGTTAAATAAATCTGGACAACTCAGTGTATCTCATCCGATGAACATTAGAAAATAGTTACTCTTCATTTTGAAGAAGCTTTTCCACATTTGATACTTTCTGTGTGATGGTTAAATTGAGAGTGAAACTCAAAAGAGCTTTCTGATGCCTTTAGAGGTAAGCCTCCAAAATTGCTAAAGTTTGACATGAACACTAAGACTTGGAAATAATGAAGAGAGGAGTCTAAGCCTTAATTATTTGGACATGGTTGGAAACAACCAAATGACACATTCCAAGATAAAGAGGTCATACCTACTGTGAAGAACAGAGCTGAAAGTATCATTGTTTGGAGATGCTTTACTGGAGTAGAACCTGACTACTTCACAGCTATAAACTCTACAGTGGATCAGAAGGTGTTTGAGGAAAAACATGTGTGAGATCATCTGTAAAAACAAAAACTGTGCCGAAGCAGAACTTGACTCTGCAATGTGACAATGACTCAAAACAAACCAGTAAATCCACCAACGACTGGCTCAGAGTTCATAAATGGCATGGTATGAAAGACACTCCTCAATCATCAGCTGAAATGAGGATTAGAGTAAACTTTCCTGAAATGGCTACAAGAATCAGCTCATCTAATTTCTTTTTTCTTGTGTAGTGAGCAAAACAAGTCAAATATTTTTGTTGCCAAACCACTTTCATTTTCAAAGATGGACAACAAAAGACTAGGAATCTTTTTTTTTACAGAGTCTAAATTCCTAATTGTTTCTCATCTCTGTGTGAACTGTTATTGTTTCATGCATGCATAGAAAATTTTGTAAACAATCAATATGCTTTCCAAACTTCAGATAAACCGGAGTTTCCAACAGTGTTCATCAGGTAATGGGGAAAGGGTTTGTATGTCGAGTGTGGTTGTTGTAAGAACAAAACTGCTGTTTCTGCTTGTCAGCTTGCCCATGCACAATGCCCCAGCTGCATTGTGAAAGGCCTTGTGCGTCAGTCCAAGGATCTTATGCTGAGTGCCAAGTGCTAAATTGTGGAAAATGAGCCTGCGGCACTTATTCACAATCACAGCCACATTGCTGAAGACACGCTTCCTAATGCCCACAGCGCACATGTTGTTTCTGCATTCTGCCTCTTTTCACTGTGGAGACTTTATCGTGAACTCAATACTGACTATAGTTGTCTCTCAAATCTTCTTGCAGATAATTGAGTTGCATGACAGACAGAAGATGGACGAAGGCAAGAAGCTTTCCAGTTGAACCCTGTCACCAGTGAATCCATCTGGACATAAATAAGACTTTGCATACAGGCGATCTTACATTGACAGAAAATGACATCATGGCAGATTTCAGTTTAAAAGTCCTATGCAATTTTTCCACTCATGGGAAGAAACTGAACATAGTAAACATGCTTAAAAAGCCTCTGCAGAATATAAAAAAAGTACCTATTTTACATCTTTATCTTTATTGTGTGACCACTTGATGGAGAATCACTTACAAGGGAATCAATTATTTGTGATTGCCTGCATTTACCTTCTCGCTTTGACATGTAAGTGATTTCTATTGACAGATATTCTTTTGTTTTTACTCAGCTGTTGGTCAGTCATCTGTCAGAGCTCTGTCTGACAAAACATAAACCAACCAGCTAATTAAAACCATAATCAACACTATTTCTCCTCATTCTTCTTATGATGAATGTGATTTAAAATGGGAAACTACAGTGATTGATTTCAACAATGCGAAAGATGTTTATACTAAGTCTGTACTATAATTTCTTTTGTAAATTATTTAGGCTCAGCCTGTTTTTTTGCATTTGTGCTAGTTTGTAAATAGTTTTATTTATTTGTTTACACTGATATATAGTTCAATATCACAAACAAGATGGCATACCACAAATATCTGAAGATTTTTAAGTGTCTGTCAGTTCTGCCAGAGATACTGTTTTTGAAAGTTGCTTAAAAATGATCATTTTCATACTTTGGTGACAAGGTATATTAATTGTGATTGTTCAGTTTAAGACATCAAAGTGATATGTATGTTTATCTTTGTCTATATGAGTTTAATCATCAAAACTGGCTGCTACAGTTTTTTTCTGAAGTGCCTGTTCCCCGGTAAGTCTGGTGTTGCCTAACAAATCACTTATATGCACCTGACAATCTGAGGGTCATTACATTTTGTGTTTAAGTCTTAAAAATTAAAGATTGTAAAGACGTTTTGTTGCAAGCAGTTTTACACTCCTATGTTGTTTTTTAGCGTCATCATTGGATATGTGGACCTTGACAGTGTTGACTGAAATGATTCCGTTTGAAGGTCTCAAAAGACAAAGTGTGACTGTACAGTGTGGCTTGGGATCATGATAGTGTCTCAGTTGATTGGCATTAATCTGTATATTGCTTATGTTCTTCCATGCTTGCTTTCCGTCTTCTTCTTTTACTTGAGATTTGCAATGCACAAAGTGTAAATGTTTTTTTTTTATTATTGTTATTTCTGTGTTGTTACATAGACATTTTTACAAATTTGGATTGTTCTGTTTACAAATAAACCATTTTATACCATTTTCTTGAACATATGACTAAAAACTGAAATTGGCTGATGAATAATTTTACAAACAAGAAGTGTTTCACTTTCCTAAAACACTGCTTTCTTCAAATATCCAGATTATGTCTGTTTAGTTCATATAATGAATGAGAGGTGTGCTTAAAAATGTGTTGGGATTTTGCTCCTGGTTTATTTAGACCCAATAAGTCATATTGGGCTGGCAGCACAAAAGCAATAAACCAAACTTAGTACCGCGAATGGGCAATATGGATAATTTGGCAAAGCCTGTGTCTATTTATAAGTCAGGATGGGTTGTAAATTTGTCTAAAATAAATTTGACTGGAAGCAATAAAGTATTGTGCATTAAGATCAGGTCAGATGCTTCCTCTGAGCTTAAACTGCTGTGCCGTTTTTTCAGACTGCTTAAAACATCCTTAAAGATGATCCTGTTTTCTCCTTTTCCTACAAGTTTCTCCCAAAAGACATAACAGATATGTTACAAATAGCAGAGCAATAAGCCCAACAATTTTCCAAAACATCTGGTTGGTGGTGTCATATAAAAGGGATAAATTTACTCATTTTTATGATAGCTAATTACTATTTTATAATTATTTGTTTCAGTACTATGACTATTTTGATTTTGAAGCCAGTATAACTAATATTTTTCCAAACACTTGTCTATTTAAAAAAAGGTACCAACTATTGCAGTCCTCATCAGAAATCAATTAATTAAATCAGTGTTGGTGCAGTTGTTCTTTACTTTTCTGTCACTTCAGATCCTGAAACAAATTTTAATATCAAACAAAGTCCACTTTAGTAAATACCAAAAGCAGTTTAAAAAAAACTAACTTTATTTAAAAGTCAATTCCAATTAACCTGGCCCTATGTTGTTAAATCAGAAATTAACTGTGATTAACCATCATTGTTGAAAAGTTGTCAAATTTCACTGGACAGGAATAACTGATACCTTAAACAGAATCTGTTTAATAGCAAGGTATTAAGAAATCTCACACATTATGGTATGATCTCAAAAAATTACAGGACAGAAGAACAACAAAGTAGGTGATGTCTATTAAAGCATCATACTAATAGTCAGACATGGTAATGGCAGTGTGATGGCTGCCATTACCCAGGACTTGAATAACTTGTAAATGATGGGAACATGAATTTTCATTCAGGACCAGAAAATCCTGAAGGAGTGTGTACGACAAGCAGTTTGTGTCCTTTATCTCAAACACTTTACTTTAAGTGCCTTAACATTTACTCACTATTTGACATGGAGGATTCATGAGCAGAGTTTGCAGACTGCCTTGTGTCATACAGAGCTGCAGCAGCCATTACAGTCTTTCTTCCACCATGTAAAGAATGTAAAACCCCCAGATTCATTAGATCAACAAATTAATAAACAGTCTGTAATTCAGGTTTAAAAGGTACTGTATCCACACCAAAATAGGTCATGTTTGTGGGGGGTTTTCAACCAGTCGTATAAAACTCAGGTTCATAGCTGTCTGGCTAACACTGTAGGTCCTGCTGGCAAAAAATCACTGACAGTGCATCAACAACTGGAACCAGAAGTCGAGTTTAGTCAGACAGTCTGAGAAAAGCAGGAGTGGACTTGGTAGAAATAGTGGCCCAGGAGTTCCTGATAACTTTATGAAAAGTATAGGCCTGTGAGCATATATGAAATGAAATGACATCAGACTTAGATAGCGATTTATTAGGACACTCAAAGACACTTTGCAATGAAATCAGTAATTCCCATTCACACACATTTCCACACATGCTTGATGATGGCAAGTTACTGGACTGTAGATACACCTCCAACAATGTGCTGGAGGTCTGGGGAAGAGAATTCACTTGATCTGGCATTGTAGTTTGAAGCATCATGGCGCTGCAGAACAACAATGTGCTGTGCGACTGCGGGACGAGCACAACAGCTCCTCCATGAGCTAAACCACCAACCCAGAAGGGAAATCCTCGATAGACCTCATTTTCCAGTCCGCCCCTGTAAACCAGTAATTAAAAAATGCCTTGACTGGAGCCCCAAAGCAATATTTGAGATTAGAGTGCGATATCCCTTAAAGTGTTCACTTTGTTGGGATTTTCTGACAAATGGTGATGAAAAGATGACCTTTGACAAATTTAATCAGAAAGTAGACATTGCCCTGATTTAGACTTCATGTATAACTGAGCTTACATTGTTCCTTTATTAATCTGATTGTGTGATTTTCCCTCGTTGTGCCTCACCAAGAGTAAAAGGGTTAAGAACATGCTTGTAAGTACATGGGAAAAAGTTATTAAGGAAAAAAACGTAAGTCAAATTTTGCTCTTGTAGCTGTGTCAGAGACATTTAAGTTGAGGTTTTTGGAAACATCAACGTGGCACAAACCGAAGACTCGGTGTATGGCCCTGGCAGGGGCAGCTGGTTTCAAGCCCAGAGCACGTTCCTTGGTGGTTCATAAAGCACTGCCAGAGGATGTCAGTGCATAACACAGCAAACCACCATTTTCTGCTGAGATGAGGATTTAGCAAGCAGGGAGCATTATAAAACAACGTAAAACCTCCTGCAAACTGGTTGAAGTAAGTCCGAAAGTGCGTCAGAGAAAGATGACTCTCAGAGTATAAGCTAAGTAGATGCCATTGACAGAGACCTCATCGAAGTTGAAAAATTAAAGCTTGCCCAGTTTTTTGTTGATGTGTATTAGTCATAATGTACACAGACAAAAGTCAGAGGATAGAGAGAAAAAGACCACATAAAAAATGCTATAGTTTCAAAGTGTTTCTTTTTTTTTCAAAAAAGAAAACTTACATTGTTCCTGAACAAAGGATCTTAGGTCCTGCTGGAGGCGAGTGTTCTGGGAAATAAGTAAGTCTGTCAGTTGGAATAACGAAAGCCATTTATTCCATGGCAGGAGTTTCTCTCGTCATTTGGAAAGTATCTATGCTTCTTTGCTTTGCCAGACTTTGGAGCCACACTCATATCCCAAAAGCCAGAGGTGTTGGGCTGCGAGTTGATGTCCTGCAGCACAGGAGAATTGTGTGACATTAAATCAGGTTGTGAAGCCTTTGCCTGGCAGTAACGTTGTTAAGAATAAAACCAGACGGTCCAGATTGCTGCCTAAGGATATTTAGGCAGCAGGAATCAGATGTATCTGATTCACAAAATCAAATACAGAGCTCATATTTTGGAGAATAAATATAATCCAAATTTCCATCCCTTTTTGTATTTGATATATTTTTATCTTGTCCACAGAACGGCTTAATGTGAGAACCTGTGCTGTCTGTGGAGGCTTCAGAGATTCTGAAAAGGTAAAATGTTCCTGAACAATGAAAAATAAACAAATGAAATTGGCCTGGACCAAAATAATGGTACCCCTAGAAAACATTGAAGATAGTTTGCTGTGTCATTTTGCATTACAGGTGTCTTCAAGCTTGTAATTAGTCAGTCTGCTTATTTAAAGTACGATAAGTCACTGAGCTGTTTGGTAGCGTGGTGTGTACCATGCTGGACATGAATCACAGGAAGCAAAGGAGATTAGATAGAAAATTATAGACAAGGATGTTTAAAGTAGAGGCTATAAGATCATCCTCTGCTTGATGCAGCCTGACTGCAGTTGCACCTATTATTCAGAGGTTTAAGGTCCACATGATTGTAGCCAACCTGCCAGGTCGATGGGAGTCAACCAAGAAGGAAAGCAAAGCAAAGAAAAGGGAGACTGAAATTTGCCACAATGCATTTCGACAAGCCACAAAGCTTCTTGGAGAATGTCTTTGGACAGATTAAATAAAATTGGAGCTTTTTTGGCATTGTACATCAGACTTATGTTCACAGACTTAAAAATTAAAAATAACATTGTCCCTCACTACTGTGAAACATAGTAGGTTATGTTCTGGAGCTGCTTTGCTGCATCTTTCTCAAATCTTGAATCTGTGCAGGGTATGACGAAATCTCAAGACTAACAAGACATCCTGGAGAGAAGGCTTGGTGTCAGTAAACTTGATCTAAGTTTCAGGTCATGAGTCTTGTATCAGGTCAATGGCTCAAAGCACAACTAAAAACACTCAAAAATTGCTAAGAGCACAACACTGGACTATTCTGAATTGCCCTTCATTGGCAGCTACAGAAATTGTTCGATTTCAGTGATTATCTCAAAAAGTTGGGCAACAAAATATTAAGTTACAGGTAGTCATTTTTGTCCAGGCCTGTTTCATTTGTTAATTTTTTTAAACAATTCAGTTAAACCACAATTCAAAAGCATGGGTTAATTTTCAGTAATTTTTTATTTATTGCTGTTTTCAATTTCAAAAATTGACTGTTTTTAAGTCAATTTCAGTGACTGTTGTGGGTACTAACAATTTTGCTCATGTGTGCAAAATTCAATAGTGTGACAGGACTTCTGAAATTCACCTGCATATTTGACCTGGATTTTTTTTCTGCACAATGACGGCTGCCGAAATGTGCTGTGTCCTGCAGGCTTATGGAAGAGTGTCACAGGGTTGGACAAATGTAAACACTTCGGTATGAGGCCAGACACTGCGTTACACACAACTTGCACCTGAAATAACAGAGAGGTCAAAGCAGTCCATGAGGATTAGTCGCAATGCCTTTTAGCTATTGAAGCCTTAATGAGTTAATGACCAGAAATTAGACCACATTGATTACGATTAATAAATAATTTAATATTTAAAACATTTTGAGATCAATTATAGATTTTAATTTCAATGTAAAAGCTTGGTAGAAGTTTAAATGCTTTTTTTTTATTATTTTAATTAATAATTTTAATTCTATGTATAATTAAAACAAAATTCCTAAAACAAAATTTGTTACTTTTTTCTAGCACAGGGTTGGACCCCATTAAGGCTTCAGAACTGCCTTAATGCTTTGTGTCACAATTCAATAGAGTCTGAAACATTTCTTTGAGAGTCAACTCTGTGATGTTGAAGCATCACAGAGCTGACACAGATTTGTTGGCTACACATCCTCCAGTCCGCCATATCCAAAAGTGTCTATTGGACTGCAAGCTGGTGGCGGTGGAAACCACTGGGGTTCGGTGAACCCGTCGTCTTGTTCAAGAAATAAGCTTAAGGAGCTTTGTTTCATGGTGTGTTATCCAGCAGGAAGTAAGCATCAGAAGAAGGGTACACTGTGGTAATAAAGGGATGGCTATGATCCACAATAATAGGGCAGATAGCATGAGGTGTTTAAGTATTGCTCAGCTACACTAAAAGGCCCAAAGTGTGTATGAAAGTATCCCAGACTAACATTAATAAAAGGCTAAATGAATCCTTTCTTTCATGTTAATAAACACCATCTGGATGCTGTTGTGGTGGTTTTGCATAAAAATTCCAGTAGTTTTTGTCCAGCATCAACAAACATTCCATGTTCAACATCATTTAAACCTCCCTTTGTCCCAGACCTGATACGTTTTAGAAATGAAAATGTTTTAAAATTGCAAAAGGTTAAAGTGAGCAGCATATTTTAGTTAAAGATCAACTTGAACATTGTAACTTTTTAATATTTTTTTAAAGCATTAGTGATTTTGATGTGCACTTTCTTTGACATATGAAGGTATCGCGTTCACTATGTGATATGTTCACTGGTTTAAAACGGTAGAGGAAGGATGCAGCCTCTGCCTAATCTGCTCCTCATGAGGGGGACTACGACTGCAAACTCCCCTTCATTCAGCAGCAGTGGAAACAAGTGATCATTCCATATCCTTTTACATCTCTGATGAGTTTTTCAGCCTTGTTGTGTGCTGCTGTAATGGAACACCCCCTCATGAAAATACTAATGGCAAGCTGTTTGAAGATGGTTATTTCTGCTAAGTTTTCTCCTGTCATGCTTATATTTGGCCCATTTGACAACTCCAGTAAAATACACACTTTGAAATAATTCCGATTGAAACAGTTATATTTAATTTTAATTTAAGAATATAAGAAATTGTTTAATGCTATACTCTGATCTGTATCAAATAAACTGCTTAAATTTAGGGCTGTTTTAACAGTGCAATTGGCACTTGAGGCCTTATTTTGTACTTTTTTCTTTTTAAATTGTTTTTTTTTTTTTTTAGAAAATCACATATCTCCTGTATATGTAAGTAATCCACATGTACAGGATTAATATATGTTGATATTTTTTATATTTTTGCACCGTACATGTGGGGCAGAGCGCACAGGAATTATTCCATCTTTTTGTTCCCATGTGAGAAATAAGACTTCTTTGGGTTTCTGTTACCATCCAGAGGCATGAGGAAATATCACAAATGGTTGTCTGTGAAAACAAAAGAAAATTTTAAACACAAAGAATTTTGTGTTCAAATATCTGTGCTTGTTTGTGCTTAAGCAAAAATCCTGGTTTTAAAGTCAAGATTTTATAATGTAACATTTGAAATATTTTGCCTCCTTTTAGTACTCAGATATTAAAAAAGGAAACAAGATGAGTTGTACCTTCCAAACTGTCTCCATAATGTATATTAAAATAATTTTTATAATGATGGTAATGCAGAAAACAAGCTGCATGAGCAATGTGTGTTTGTTTAGCTGCATTTGGCCACAAGAGGCAGCACAACAAGCTAAGCATGCATTCAATGCGTGGTCAATGCGTGTGTGTGTTTCAGATCAATCCTTCCCACCTTCATCTTCTCCAGGTAGCAGATTTAAATTGGACAGTGCATTGCAAGAAACTTCATAGTTCATACTGGTTCAGCCTTTCCACATCCACAGACTCCAGTGTATTTATAGGGATTTAATGGGCTGGAAAAAGTGCCTGTTGAGAGGAAGGAAAATGATACATGGATTACAGATTCTTTTTTTTTTTTTTTTAGTAAAATATGATAAGCCTTGTGTGCATTTACATTCAGACACCTTCTCTCTGATCCCCCTAAATAAAACGTAGGGCAATCAATTGACTTTAGAGGTTGCCAAGTTGTGAACTCTGTATAATTTTATCCCAGCATAAATGCAGCTGTTCTGTGAAGACTGCTGAAGTTTCTTTTGTTAGTGAACAAACAGCATCACAAAGATCAAGTAAGACAGCAGATCAACCAGTGATAAGTTTTGGAAAAATTAAAAGAAGCGAAACGCTGTCCCAAAACGTGGATAAATTCAAGAGATATGAATACTTTTGCGAGTCCCTGTAGGTTTAATGTTCAGAGTTCAGTTTGTCAGTTCATGTTAAATCCCTTCTGATTTGTTAAGCGTTTCAATTCCAAATCTCACATCTGTCGCATGAAGCTGGACTGAAAGTTTGGAAATGGTTCATATTATTGCATAACTGTTTAGTGTTTGAGTTTCACTCACCCCTGTGATGGCGTTACATCAAATAACTTCACACAGGCCTATAATTTTTGGCCTTCGCAGTGGGTCCTATGCATGGGCCCCTGAGAGCTGTTGAACAGGTGTCTCCAGAAAACCTCCCAGCATTTTACGGACTGTCGGATGTGTCTTTGGGGCCCACGGTCACTTTCATGATCAGTGCTACTAGGTCCAGCATCTGAGGAAACAAGCATTGGGATCTCATTACTGCCTCAGTACATACACACCGAGTCAAATAAAGTTTAGGGCCTGATCTATGGTGTCACTTTCTCTGATTTGCACTTTTTTCCTATATGTCAAAATGCTCAGGAGAACACGATTAGAAAATCTGAGTGCATTATCTCATTTTATGGCATTCCAACATGTAGTCATCCAGCAATACTTGATCAAATGCAGCAGCCTTTTCGCAATTAGATCTCGGCGTTTTTATGATGTATTAAGAAGACATGCAGCTGGTTGTATCATTTAACCAAATAAAATCTTTAACTTTTCACTCAAATGTGTTTTGAGTTCATTGTTCTGCTTCCACATTTCCACTTTTTTTTCAGTTTCGTAACTGTTGTGAGGCAGCACAACTTACCAAATCAGATATGTTCACATCATTACGATAATGAGGAGCATAAAAAATATCTTTCTCATGAGGGACCAACGGCATCTGAGTGGATGTCGAAAAACATCTGCTAATGGAACCATTACCTTAAAGAGTAGTGGAGAGGGCTGAAGGCATATTAATTTGTCAGAGCCTGTCACAGTCAAATGACGCAGAATGGCTTATAAATCACACTCAGGCTGCAATTTCAGTTAATCCTTGGCACATCTTTTGAATAGTGTCTTCGTCCAGATCAGCCTTGTGTTGCCAGGCCAAAAGCGTAGCTCGTCCTGGCTTTAAAATGTTTGCTTTGGCCAGTTGTGTCACCCTCATGACTGAAAAAATGTTAGCTGCAGCCAGGGATTTGTTTTAAAGACTAAATAATGCTTCCCACTAAAGTAATAAGAAATACGCAAATAAGCTACTCCAATGTTGTTCTGTTGCTATAGAAGTAACTGCACAGATTTATTAAACCGAAGTGGATATTTTACTATTCTGGTTTACAGTCCAGCTTTATTGCATTTCTCCTTGGTTTTGATTAAAAAAAAAAAAAGGAAACTTTAAAATTGATGTCCATGCATGCTTTATTTGATTTAACACTGGTGAATAACTAAGAAGAGGGAGGTAAGGATTCATTCAATTCTGCTCTTAAAGTTATGACTTGACTCTTATATGTTATCTAGTAGCCTGCTGTGCCGAGAGGGGGCCCAGAAAGGGCAGATTTAACTGTGAAACATTACTCATTCGATGGAAAATGACTGTTCCTGGAAAAGGGAAACATCTTGTAGAGATGTGTCTCCACTTCACATCTTTAGGTTCTGTTACCCGGGATCAAATGACTTTTTCTCACTGAAAAAGGTAAGGAAAACTCAGGCTGTCCCTCGCTTTCTTGGCCTCAGTAAAAAGACATGTTTTCACTTAAGTGTTTTTTTTTTTTGTGGAACATGGTGAACAGTTTGTGCTTTTGCCACCTTCAATCTAAATGATTGAATATGCCGATTTTGAAGTAATTTCCAAACTTACAGAACGCAGAAATGTAAAGTGGAAAGCTCATCTTTTTGTGAGGGTATAAAATTCATACAAGGATCTTTACAGTCTTCTGTAAACGTAAATGCACAGCCATACATACTTTGCAGCAAACCTGCTTTCAAAAACTCTTGACTCAAAAACTTAACATAATCCAAGCAAAAAAAAAAAGTTAAATAACACCAAATATTAGGTCTTTGACATTGGAAAATATCCTACAGTGGTTTAGATTAAAAACAAGCTCTGTATGTTTGTGAGTTATTAAGAGTAGCTTCGAGCCTTCTCTCACAGTACAGGTGGAAGACATTGCTAGTTCCTGTCTGGTTGTTCAAAGACATGCTCATCTGTAACTTTAAGAGGTGTGCTACTATCAAAATCTAAGCATCGACTTTCTAAAGGTGTGCTGTAAGGCTTAAAACATTACAATTGAAACATTACATTTTGCCATAGTTACACATCAAGTTGTTGATTAATGTTTCATTGATTATGTTTCAGAAATGGTTTAGAAACAACCTTGAGCTTGGGTTGCTAAATCTGTCCACGTCAATCCATTCCACCTTCTTTGGGATGTGTTGAACAAACAAGTCTGGTCCATAAAGGCCCACATCCCATCTTTCAAGACTCCTGCTAACATCTTGGTGCCAGATATCACAACACACATCTTCAGGGCCAGAGAGAAGGCAATGCCTTAATGGTTAGGGATTTGTTTGGCTGCAAGTAATTACCACCACAAGGCAGGTGGTCGTAATATTTTTTCTGACTGACATATCCTCAATAAATCTTCTTGCAACAGCACTCCACATGATGATGTCTGCAATAAATGGCTACAACATTTTGTTAAAAATTTTGTTCCAGCTCAGTGGGAGGTATTTTTTTGAAACAAAAATGTATTTGTCTGCATGCAATTTTTCTTTTTTTTTTTTTAACTTGGAAGAAAAGGATTTGGCTATTTTACTGTATGTTTAAAAACTACAGTATTTCCTCCAGAATCCTCAACTGACTCATTTCTGGAATTACTTTGCACTTTGGCTCCAGGAAATAGAACGTCCCTTCCATTTCCCAAGGTGTTCACACTTGCGTGCTGTTGTTTGTACCAGTGACTGCGGTCCCACCAGACGGTTTAGAAATGCATCCGAGGGATAAACTGAACCTGTAGTCTCACAGCTCTTTTTAAATATTTTGTTGAGGTCTTTGATATTTGTTTTGATTCTCCCTTGATGTGAGACAAACAGACATGGATTTTTTTAGAATCCACTTCATTAAGACACAAATCATGTCAGAGTGGAAACTTCTCAAATTGTGACCTCATTTTCTTGGATTTTCCAGAAATATTTAAATGTGATATGTAAACGTAAGCCCCATCACAAGCACTATAGTTTAGAAATAGAGGTTTGTCCATAAACAACTGAAATAAAAAGTCCGTTATGAGTAATTGTAATAAAGGGTGTTTACTGTGTCATAGAAGTCAGCCTTTAATGTTGTCTTTGGCCACATCATGAAGTAAAAGGAATTTCAGATAACTGAGGCAGTTTTTAATTATGTTCCTCACTTGACACTGTGTGAAACTGCTGCACTCGATCACGCCAGTAACAAAACGTTTTGCACTGCTTAAACGTTATTCCTTTGAGCCCCTTCATGCTTTGGGTTTGCTGTTTGAACACGGAGAGTTTCCTGAACCACTTCACGGTACGTTCGGACCACTGCAGTCATTAGTTGGCAATGTGGGATCTTTAAAAAGAGAGTTTAGAAATACTTCCCAGTGAGCCTCCTCTCAAAATGAAATACAAGACCCATTACAATCCACTCGGGCGGGTTCGCGTTACAAAGAAAACCTACAAAATATTGTTTGATTTGGAGTGAAGATAACATCCAAATGAGTCATATCTTTTGCAGACAAAATTTGCGTGCGTTGGTGGAAATGGGTTTAATGCATCTTTATTTCCCCCTAGTGTCTGAAAGTGGAAAATACATAGGATGATTTTAATTTTAGTTATTAAGATGCATCGCATTGCCTTTCTTTTTTGTGAATGATGAGTATCTAATTTACTTTTCATTTCATAAACTTTTCTTTCTTTTTTTTTTTTTTTTAGCAAAATCTTCAGTTTGTAAACTTTACGTAAAATTTTGCCAAGTTATTTTCATAACTATTCGAAGCTATTTGAATACTTCAGCAGGCGTTTACCGATCATAATTTCCTTAACAATTTCGTTTAATAATAATCAAAACTCAAGAAAAGAAAAGAAAAAAAAAACGAAACAGCGCATATCCTGCACTTCGACTCGTGCCTTTCCTGTGACCAAATAGAGCCAAAGCAAAGAAGAAGAACATTTACAGAAGTCTCACTCTGTTATATATATTTTTCCGGACAAATAAACATACATCAGCAACGGAAAACATTGCGAACTTTGCATAAAAACATGGAACTATAATGTTAATCAAATGCTATACACTAAAAATTACCTAACAATGTAATAATTAACATCAGTTGGTGGGTCAAATGTAAAAACAGGGGTTATTTTTGTTTTCTTTACAATAGTTGTTATTATGGCGACTTCGGATTTCCGGGGTAAATACGCTTCAGTAACAGAAATAGACAATCTTTGTTTGATCCAAGCGATCTGGAAAGTAACGACGTCCGCGCACGCGGACACGGACGTCGTTATATTTTCAATTCAGGCGTGGCTTTTCAATGGGTGTGGCGGCACATGTTGGGAAGTGTTAACAGTCACCAGTCAGTGGGGTGATGAACCCACATCACGGTGAAGTAATCATGACATAAGTCTGAAGAGGAAAAGCTGAAAAATCCCGGTGGCATAAATCTTCAATGATTCTTTTGTATTGTTTTTGGGAGTGGAAGGTCTCCGAGGCAGGATTACTGGAGGATAGAAGGGCATTTGTTTGTTTCACCTGAAGGTGAGATTCATTCAGGACAATTTATAAATAAGTTGGTTTTTCTTTCTTCCCAGACTGAGATATTGAATATTGAAATGCTCGTATAAACACAGGTTGTTTTGTAAACCATATCCGAAACAGATGTTAAACTTGGGTCTCTGTCCAGGCAACAATAACAGCAAGTGTTTAAACAATTTTCCCTTAAGGAAATTACAAAGCCACACAAAAGTTGTTAGTTGCGTTCACGGTTACAATTTCTCATTCCATTCCAAGTCATGTGTTCTCTTCCGAGCAAATGTTTGATCTGTAATTGGCTGTCAGGTCACGGCTCCGTTCAAATGCTTCATTCATTAAACAAAGTTGAAAGAAACTTTTTATGAAATAAAACGGCAGACAGCGCTTTGCAATAGTGTTCATACTTATTGAACTTTTTTGCGTTTTGTCACATTGCGCCTACACACTTCAGTGAATCTTATTGTTGTGATAGACCAACACACAGTAGTGTACTGCTAAAGTGGAGGAGAAATGATGCATGACGTTTCACAATATTTCTTTAATGCAACTTTGAGAAGTGTGTCGTCATTAAATGAGTCAGTGCGTTATAAAACCATCTTTCCCCGCAGTTGCAATTGCAAGGTGACAAATAGCTCAAGCTCTGTCAAATTAGTTGTAGAAGTCCAATTGGATTTAGGTCCAGAGTTTGACTGGGCGATTTTAACCGACAAAATATGCTTTGATCTAAATTATTCTATGGTTGCTGTTGCTGTATGTTGTGGGTCATTATGCTGCTGGAAGCTGAAGTTCCTCACCAGCCTCAAGTCTTTTGCAGCATCTAACAAGTTTTATTCCTGGATTGTCCTTTATTTCTTCCATCCGTCTTCCATCTGGTCAGATTTGTTTCTCCATAAAGAAGAACATCCTCACAACATAATGCTGCCACCACCATCTCTAAGGATGGTGATGACAATGGTCACTGTGGTGTGCAATGTTGGTTTTTCACCACACAGCATTCTGCGAGTATCCAAAATGTTAACTTTTGGTCTCATCTGACCTGAGCTCCTTATTCTGCATGTTTGCCATGTCCCCTGCAAACAGAACTTCTTATGGCTTTTGTTTAACAAAGGCTTTGTCTTATTGCTTCTTCTTCTAAAATGGTCAGACACACTGAATGCACAACTAAAGAAGATCTGATCATGATCAGATTCTCCCACTTGAGCTTCAAGAGCTTTGCAGCTTATCCACAGTTCCACAAATCTATTGGCTGCTGCTTTGATTTACATAGATGTAGCTTTGGATATTGCTTTGTTAATTTCTGGAAGCAGTTATTTTCACTGTATCATTTTATGAGGTAAAGAAAATAAATTGTAAGGAAATTAAAAAGAAAAAAGTATTTGCACCTCAGAAGATGAATTATCTTGAGTTTGTCACATAAAATTGAAATGAAATACATTGAAATCTGTGGTTCTGATACTTTTGCAATGCATTGTGTGCAGTGATGGCCTAGAGACCCAGCTGATAGTCTTGTATGATTTAAAAAAAAAAAAAAGGAAATATGTTGCTACATAATTATTTTTGTTTTAAACTTTTTCTCTTTAGCAGAAGGATGGGGCTGCTGCAGTTTTTAAAATCCCAATTTTTGTGCCACCTGATCATGTGCTATGTGTTCCTGGTGAGCGGACTTATTGTCAATCTGATACAGATCTGCACCTTACCTCTGTGGCTGGTCAGTAAGCAGCTGGCCCGCAAGATAAATATCAGACTGGCCTACTGCATCGCAAGTCGTAAGTACTGACCTCCCTGCAACAAAGATGATACTGTAATGTGTTTTCTGTTGTTTCTTTGTTTGCTTTGCTTCTGGAGGAAGAAGCTGATGTTGCAACAAGTGAGGTAAAAAATGCAATGCTGCACGAACGTTATTGTAAAAGTTTAAGGTAGCTTTAAGAAGCAAGTACACTGACAAGACAATGTTGGAATTAAATCATTAAAGTTATAACAATATACATAAGTCCTGTCCAGGAAGATTTGCATCAATATTTCTGTGCAGAATCTTATTGTGAAAAGATATTTAAATGAAATTCAAGATGCACAAGATGAATGAAAGTAGCCAACAGTTAACTAAATCAGCTTCCTCATCAAAATGTTTCTGTAGAATGCATAATTAAACATTACATTTAATTCAAATGATTAATATTTAACCCCCTCCATCATATTTCTTGTTAAATTGTACACCTATTTTTGCCTGTTTGTGTGACTGTGTCTCTATAATCTTTAGAGATGGTAGCTGCCCTAGAGTGGTGGTCTGGGACAGAATGCACGCTTTACACCGATCCAAAGCGCTACCCACTCTATGGAAAAGAGAATGCTATTGTGGTCCTAAACCACACTTTTGAGATAGACTTTCTTTGTGGCTGGACCTTCTGTGAGAGATTTGGAGTTCTTGGGGTAAAGCGAAATTCTGCTGAGAACCAAAAAGTTTGTTTAAAGTTCTGTGTTCAACCTTAAACAAAAATATTATGCTGTAAACTTCCAGAGTTCAAAGGTTTTGGCCAAAAGGGAGCTGGCCTATGTTCCAGTGATTGGCTGGATGTGGTATTTCCTCGAGATAGTTTTCTGCAAAAGGAAGTGGGAGGAGGACCGGACAACTGTGGCTCAGAGCCTTCAGAAACTGCGGGATTACCCTGAAAACTACTGGGTGGGTTTCAGCCTGGGGGGATTTTTTTTCCCAGATCAAGATGACACATTAATATCTTTCAATCAGGAAATGTTTGGGAAATGCCTGAAAACATTTTTTTTTCTCCCACAAGTTCCTGCTTTTCTGTGAAGGAACACGCTTTACCCCAAAAAAACACCAGTTCAGCATGCAAATAGCTGAAAGCAAAGGTTTACCTAAACTCAAGTACCATCTTCTTCCCAGAACCAAAGGATTTTATGTAACTGTCCAAAACCTCAGGGGGACTGGTGAGTATCTGGCAGCAGTTTTCTTTTTCTTTCTTTTTTTTTTTGCATGGCGTCGTCAGAAATGGCCATACTGCAAGCCTTGTTTGAATGTGGGAAAAGCCAGATAAATGTGCAAATGAGTCACCTCGTCTAGTGAACTGCTGCTTTGTGCTTCCCTGGTGCAGCTGCAGCTATTTACGATTCAACACTAAACTTCAGGAACAATGAAGTACCAACTCTTCTTGGGATTATTAATGGAAAGAAATATCATGCAGATTTATATGTCAGGTAGGTCAAAATGATGTATGCCTGTGCAGGGCAAGATTATAGCTTTATGATTCCTGTTTGGGTGATTGGTGGCCTGTCTCCTTCCTGTCTAATGTAGGAGAATTCCTCTAGAGTCCGTTCCAGAAGATGAGGCGGAGTGTGCCGCCTGGCTACACAAACTTTACCAAGAAAAGGTGAGTGCTAGGGATTTAAAAAGAAGACATAAGTAGGTTAAAATACATGTAGCTTTAGTTGGAAAGTAATATTCATATTACATATTATATGCCTATAAACCAATGAATCAGATATGTTTACAGTATTATCTAAGAAGGTTAAAGGTCAGTCAGCCTGTCCTGGTTAGTGCTTTTATGCTGTTGTTGTCATTATTGTTTTTGATCCTAAACAAAGGCTTGACTCAAATGTCATCCAATCAGAATATTATTGATCAAATTATCATCAAAGTAGCAATTTCTTTTCTTTATTCAATTGGAATATTTTACTTCAATTAAGACATAAATGCACCTAAGTTTTCCAGAATGCTAGTTTTTTGGGAAATCCCTACACATCTTGGTACATCTTGCACATCTTGTAAATGAGCGTCCATCACATAAGATTCCAGTAAACAATAATAAGATATTAAGTATTGATATCAATATTTAAACAGAAGGGGACCAGGTTATGACATTTCAGTTCATATAACAAACTACGAGGCATCCGTGATTCTGCTGTATTGCCCGATGTGAGGCTCTAAAAGAAAAGAAGTGATGTTTTCCTCTAGTTCTGTTCACAGTTGATTCAAAGTCAGACAAAAGGAAAGGCAATTCAATACAGAATCTTATAGATTATACACAAAAAAATCACAGGTTATGCATTTGAATTTAAGAAGGTAGACTTCTTTATTTAAAAATACAGTAGAAGTGCTTGTTTGTGTAATGATTCCACATGCAATAAAGTCATACTGCCTGTACTAGACCAACTCATTAAACAATAACTAATAAAAAAGACAATCGTTGCGGAAAAAGAGTTGATGTATCTAAAACAGTAGTAGTTATAAAAAATAATAAAAAAAGCTTTTTCCTCCTGGGATTTTTTTCCTGTCCATCTGGAAAGCTTTTTTGAAAGGGTGGTCAATATGAGTCATTGAGGTTCAGTCGAAATCTCTCAAACTTTTTCGTAGGAAGGCCATAAAAGCAAAGACCTTTTTTTGACCCCCACAGGAGCATGTTGCAGACTAAGAACAAACAATTTCATATCAAGTTTTTCACCACAAAAATGTAGAATGGGTTCACATAAAAACTTTGATTCGGGAAACAAATGCTTAATTGTAAGAAAGCAGATGATAACAAAAACTTCTGCTGCAACATGATGGTCTGTAACGTAACTCAAAATCTACAGTTTGGCTGTCTCTCATTGGCATTCAGGCCTCTGACCAAAACAGCTTTGAAAGTCTTTTAATAAACCATTTTAAATCTGTATGCGCAGCAAAAACAAACTGGCAAAATAAACAGAAAAGTGACCTCTATGTATGCTAGACGTTGTAATAATGGAGGTGTCCTCTTGTACTGTCCATGCAAGGTATGTTCATTTACTGTATTTAGAAATGTAAACTACAGTAAATCTTGCTTTGAAGACTGTAAGGTCGTGCAGTGAATTCAGTCATCTTTTTCTCACTCGGGTCGTCACACAGAAATATTGATCAAGGATGCTTATGATTACACCATTTCTGGAGAACAAATGTTCTATGTTTTTTACATCTATGGAGACTCTGTAGGTTGACAATAGAAGTCCTGACTCTGCTATAAACACTGGTAGTCTCTACCTTTCTTTACTTATCTCAGTGAGCTAAACATGGTGAAACTGATGTTGTTCAGTGTGTCGGGGGTGGACAGGGTTTGTGCTAAGACAAACCCATGAACATGCAACATGGCTGTAAAAACAAGCTATTCATTCTACTAAGAAGGCTCATGTCGAGCTGTGTTTCTGTGTGAACAGGATGACTTTCAGGAGCAGTACGCACAGACGGGGCATTTCCCTGGCCCCATCATGAGCCCTCCACGTCGGCCATGGTCCCTGATCAACTGGCTCTTCTGGTCCTGCGTGGTCCTTTACCCTCTAGGTCTCCTAATCGCCCAAATGCTCAGCTCTGGATCAGTGCTCACCATTGCCGCAGCTGTGGTTGTGTGCTCTGCAGGTTGGTTTCAGACCTTTCCAGACGTAATCTCAATAGATTAGGTTATCGACAAACATTTGGTTTAGTCATTCAGTAAAAAAAAAACATTCTCTCAAGACTTCCTGTTTCTTGTACAACTTTTTCTACAACACATTTTCCTTCCACTCAACTATCCATTGATATATTAAGATTCAACACCCTGCAAGGAGCCAGCTTCTTTAGCATTCAGTTTTTGCCTGTCTGGTGACCAATTGTAGCAGTCAGTTCTCCTCACAATTGCATAGTGTATAACATAGCCTTTCTGTACTTAAGGTGTTTTTGTTAAACTTAAGTAGTATTTTTTAATTTTCTAGGAAGCTTAATCTGCTTTTTCATTTAATGTCAGCCATACTTACTTAAATAACTTGGTATATATTTCACTCTGTGTATTTAATCCAAATAACATATTTTTTTCACATTTTTTAAAAATATATAGATTTTCTAATTTATTAAGTTGTACACGTTTTCAGAATTTAGTTGTAGTAAACAATCTCTCAAATTAACCAGCTCTTTTCTGTTCAAACATTTTGCTAGCAGCAGATTTGACATCCCCCAGTGTAAGTTCCCATTTTTTGTAAATATTGATGTCTCTGTATGCGGCGCATGTTCTTAATAACATTCAGGCATGTGTTTATTTCACAAAGTAAGATAGTCATCCATCTGATTAAGGAGTAAACCAAAAAATATTTCTGTAACACCATGAGCTCATGAGAAGGATGTTGCTTCACAACATTTTCACAATAAATGGAATGCTCTTCCCAGTGTTACTGAAATTAAAATAACAAACGTTCAGATGTCAACTCGTTATTAAACATTTGATGATGTGACTTGTTAAAACAAAAATGTCAGTGTTAACACAAGTGACAACTAATTTAATACTTTATAGGAACAAATTAAGCCATCTAAATCTCTTGTCAAGGGAGAGTTTTGGAAATAGTCATTAAAAATGCATTTTCTGTGGAAATAAAAATATTATTTACAAAATCTGTTGACACTGACCTGATGCAGTAGCATTATAAATAAGCTCTTTTTTTCTTACAGTGTCAATGGGAATGCGCTGGATGATTGGCCAGACTGAGATTGACAAAAGCTCAAACTATGGGATTAAGGCTGCTCCTCTAAACAACAATTAAGGATTTCTGCTGTCTTCCGGGCTGCTTTGTGGAGATTCACAGACTTGGAAGCTGCCAGACGCATAAACGCTAGGTGAACAGCAGCTTGACTGGTATAACAAGTATAGGCCTGTTTCATGGCCAGGCTTAAGGCTGTGCTAAAGAAGCTAAAATGGAAGTTGCAGAAATGGAAACATGGTGTGGGTTAATTTATGAGTGGAAATATTTTAACAGTACCAAGGAGATATCTTCACTGAAATTGCAATAAGTCAAATGTAGACTACCTCTTCGACTGAAGTGTACATCAAATGTCATTTGTACTTTGAGATAGTGATGCAATGTTACATGTTAAATGTTTTTTGTGGAGGTTTTGTTCAGCATCAGTGGGCCTTTTTCTCTTAATTTTTTTGTTCTTGCTCCAGTAAAATCAGCCAACAGCATCAATGCTCCCCGAAGGCTTTGAGTTGACACTTGAACCTAAACAATAAAGATGAGAATCAAACTCAACATGCAAATGCAGTAGATGCTCTTATAGCTTTTTCAGCTCGACCTTATTTTAAGACATATTGAATTTCAAAAATATTAATAAAGACTTCATTTTTGTTGAAACTACAATTTGTGCGTTTTATTAGAATTTTATGCAGTAGACCGCACACGAAAGGTGTACTTTGATTGGGACATTCTAAAACACGAATATGCTTTGATCTGTTATTTTTCTTGGTAAAAATGTAACTAAAATGCATGTACTGGCAGGTCCAATTTATTTCATTCTTGAACTGTTTTCGGGAGCCATAAAATCACTGTTGAGCTGCTCTTTTGACTTCCCTGATCAAAGCTAGTTTATTACCGGTCTGGCTGCATGTTTGGAGTTGCCATCCTGCCAGAAAGTGAACCACTGCCCGCTGTGTGATGTCTAACAGGTTTTCTCGTACAATTGACTTGATTCAGCTGTAAGTTTGGTTTTCATTAACTGCAGTGTTTATACTGAGAAAACATAAAACACAGACGTTTACTCATTGTGATTGTTGAATGCAGTTGTTGCATGCTAAAATAAGCCTCACATTAGCATTGGTTTGTTTATGGTTAAAACACTAGACAGTTTGCTTAGAGCTTACAAAAGCGTCCAGGATTGCACAAGAGTCGAGTTGAGTCAAATGCAGTCTGTGGTTTAGGGAGGGTAAGGTGTTTTTTTATTATTTCTTTTATTTTGTTGCCATTGTTGAACCTTACTCCCAAGTGCAAGGGCAGTGGCATGTCTGGAGATCGTTACAACTTGACAACAGTCATCATCACCAGAGTTTTTATTTCTGAAACACTGTTATTAAGTCCTGGTGGGAAGAGTTGATGACAAGCCTTAGAAAAACACTAAGCAAGAGCTGAAAGGTTGTTGTGGGAGTGAATCCTGGTATCACTTCTCTTAGTCAGGCGTTTGTTATAAGGAAGTGGCTGTCTTACAGGTTTTTGCAACATGAAAGCCCTCCAGCAACTCGTGAGCTCTCAGTTCAAGTGCCTCCTACTTCAGTAGTGGAAAAGTCTTTTCCTGTAACTCAGGTGATGCTTGTGGGTGAGAGGTGCGGATATCTGTATTACTGACTGTTAATATTTAACTACAGGTCCCAAAACACTCATTTGTCCTCTTGAAGCTGGAGTTGGTCAAATTGCCCTAAATTCCGCTGGACTTGCTATAGAGCGGTGGTTCGGATCTTTAATTTCAGGTAATATTTGAAACAGCTGTTGAATCAGTATATTCAACAGCTGAGTTACTATAAAAGAGTCAGACAGACTTGAAAATATCAGATTGTGATGATGGTGTTATTGCTTTTCATCAAAGTGGCCTAAAAATCTAAGAAAAATTGGAAGTGAGGTCAAATTACAGAGAAGGGTTCCGAATATTCACTACAGCCCAATCGACACAGAACCATTTCTTGTTGACTTTGCTGCAGAATTGCATTGCTACCAATGCAGAGTTTATTCAACCTTCGATCAGAAAGTGCAAAGGTCTTTTTCTTCTTCTGATGAGTCATTCTTTCAATTCTTAGGAGCGTCTGAGAAAATCATTTGCCTGAAGTGGAAAAAGTAGGTTTGACCTCAAAACCTGTTGTGCCAAATGTGAAGCATCCTGATAGAATCTATCCGATGGACACACAAAAAAAAAACTTCCTTAAAAAGCAACTTCTTCCAACAATTCAGGTGCAATAAGATGATCTGGGACTGTTTTATGAGGGAAAAGTGATAATAAAGCCGTTCAAAGACCATAGAGCAGTAAAATTTTGGAACATTGCCTGGAATTGCTCAGATCCTAACGTCATTGAGACATGCGATTCATAATCAGTTTTTATACATATAAATATAAAAAACTGAGCTAAAATGTAAGGCAAGGTTCAAATAACTGATTCCATTTTTACTATTTCATAGTAACCAAAAAATTAAGAAGCCACATTTACTTGAAATCTATTTGATCAGATCCAAGGCTCTGTCACTATCAGTTAAGATGTTAAAGTTCAGATAAAGACTGAACATGTATTGTTTTTTCTGGATGAGTTGCTAAGAGATAGTCTTTATGCTCGAAATAGAGTATAGCGGCACAGCTTAGAGTTATAAAGCTGCATAAACTGAATAAACGACAAGGCATTTGAAGCGATTGTGTTCAGCTGTTTGGTCATAATACACAGAGCTAAACTGAAATATATCAGTACTAACACCTCACGCACCGACATCAGGAAGAGGTGTGGGGGATGATTTTGGCTTGTTTTGGAGTCATTGCACCATGGTAGCTAGCAGTTGTCAAAACAATCACAAGGGAGGGTTTTTTTTTCTACACTAAAATTTTCCATTGTCACATGAAAGGCCATCTGTCCATCAGGTGAAGCCTTTTAGAAAGTAAGGGCAGACAGAAAACAGTGACCGCAAGCACAAGATTACAATTACATGACTGGAAAAGAAAAAGAACTGAGGTGTAATGCCTGGATGTCTCCAAAAGGAGACAGGGGCAATAGACATCGCTTTTATACTAGATCAATTCATCCCACAATGATTCTGCTAATGCCTTGTCTCATGGTAGAAATATTATATTTAAGGTGGTGTGCAGTGTTAGTTTTCAGTCACACATCTTGCACGTAGAGTAGAAAGTGCAATTTTGGTCTCATCTGACAAAAAAATGTTTTTTCCATGTGATGCAGTTTGTGGCAAACTGTGAATAGTACGTACTTCTAATGGATTATCTTGTTCCTAGTCTTCTATTAATTCCAGATTTATAATCAATCATTGTGCTGTCTACAGAATCTGAAATGTGTTACCACGAGCCTCCTTTCTGATTAATCCTGTTCTTGCCAAAGCCTGTAGGATCAGGTGTTTGTCACTGCAGGTTTGCAGTTGTGCCAAGCTCTTCTCATTTTCACATGTAGATTGAACAGTGCTTTGCAAGGTTTTCAAAGCATTAGATATTACTTTACAACCCAACAATGACTTAAACATTTTCACAATGTTGGTCCCTATCCTGCAGGAGTGTTTTTTTGTTTGTTTGTTCACTAGTGTTTTCTATGAAGCCACTCAGGTCCTTACAGGACAAATGAATTTATAGTTTTGTAACTAGCTGATTTCCAAGGAAAGTCAATTTGACTCAACAGTTTACAAATTCATTTCCGATGTTTGCACAACTCAAAGAGTGTTTTTCAGGATTTGAGTTTGTTTAGATGGTTGATTCATTGACCTGTCAAAAAAAAAAGTAAGCTTGGTGGAGAAGTTTAACTTTGTATTTTAGAACAACCATATATGATAATAATTTCTAGTAACAATGACTTCAATTCTGAGAGATGAAAAATTACTAAAAACAAAAACAATAATAATTGGTTTATTAATATTGTTTTTACATAGCAAACACTGTAGGAGCAGCAGAGGACCACAAGTTCTGGAGTATGTCAATGTGTGTGTATGTGGGTGTGTGCGTGTGTGTTGTGTTCAGCAGCAGGGAGGAATAGCCGGTCCTGTTTTCTCCTTTGAGTTGGCTACGCCACAGTCACACGGGCAACTCATCACCAGTGACCAGTAGACTTGAACATTGCTCCAACTTGACAATTTCTCCTCAGCAAAAGGCAAAGAAAACACACTAAATAATCCTTCTTATTGCCCAAACATTCAGAATAAGAAATAAAAATATTTAAATATTTGGATGGCATTCATTTAATAAAGGAAAACTATTGCCTTCTTTCATTCACAGAGGGTAGCCACATTTTTACTTTTATAGTGACTCACTCAGGATCCCTCCTTTTCTACTTAGCTTTCCCCTTGGATAAACAGTTTAAAAGTGCTATAGATACGCCCCGTCCTCCGTCCAATTAAAAAAAAAAAGTATTCCTCATTGCCTTTTTATAGGTGTCTTCGCCAGTGAAATATATGTGGCAATTACTTTAACTTTACAACATTTTATACATGAATTAAGGCCAATCCTATTCTTACAGTATGTACAGTACCACCACAAACCATGGCTACATAAAAACACAATTATTTAATTCATAGATCCAGTTGTCCTCTGAAATGATAATGTGTTAGTTCCTCAGTTTAACTCGATGTGCCTTGAGCCATAACTCCCTCTTGTGTCCACAGTTTTTCTTTTGCCAACAGCATGTACAGTAGTGATTTAGTTTGTAAACGTGAAAAGCCAAAGAGAAGGTGCCGTTCACTCCTCATCTGTGCAAACCTGAAACGGATAAACAGGAGATGTTGTGAGGGCTGGCTGAAGACAGGTGAGTCTTTTTATTAGCTTTTCAAACAAATAAAATCTTACACATCTATTACACACAGAGATTTTTTCAAAGTGGTTATTTTTCTTAAATTTGATGATTATGGTTAGCAGCTAATGAAATCATAAAAATTCTCTTTGAATGTCAGGTAAGGAATATTTTAAAAAAGTATATATTAATACATGAATTTTATGGTCATATTATTATAAAAAGTAAGCTAAAATTTCAGCATTGCTTACATTTAGTCAAGTTAGCATAGTTATTTATCAGGTATGTTCGAGCACTTTATGTGTCTCTGCAGACAAACGTTCTGCTAGAAATACAGATACCGGATTCATAACCCTGTACCACTGCTGTGTTCGATAATGATATAAACCACATGGAGAATTTATGGAGTATCGACAAGAGCAAGACAGACAAGAGAACTAAGAAGGCAGACTAGCAGAAGACTGCTATTTAAGCAACTTGGACATTATAACAT
Source organism: Xiphophorus hellerii (assembly GCF_003331165.1). Lineage (NCBI taxonomy): Eukaryota > Metazoa > Chordata > Actinopteri > Cyprinodontiformes > Poeciliidae > Xiphophorus > Xiphophorus hellerii. Next base: position 12,375,554 of record NC_045693.1, read on the forward strand.
CTCAGCAGACTCCCAAGGTTGATCAAGTTGTCATGGCTACAGTATTTTAGGAAAAACAAGCCCAGACCAAGTACTGAGACTTTATTTTTAGCAGTACATGAAAATACTTTTCAATAGACTGTCATTTCTGGATTATTGGTGTGATGTAATATTTTACCTTAAACTGAAATTTGGGTTTTTGTGAGCTATAAGCCAATGCCATCAGAAATAAACACTTGAAATAGACAATATTTTCTGTATTTACTCTTTATGAGTTTTATTTATTTTTTATAAAACTCGAAGGTTATAAAGGGAGCTTTAAAATTGAAAGGTAATCTATTTTACCTTGACAAACGGGTGGTCAAGAAGCATGCTGGCTGTCCAGCGGCATTTAGGTTCGCTCTCTAAGCAGTGACCCAGGAAGTCCTTTCCCTCCGTGCTGAGCTTCTCAGGGATTGGTGGTTTGTGGCCCATGCCCACTTTGTACATAATCTGAAAGTTGTGCTCGTACTCATGCCAGGGTCTCTGCAGATGCAGATAAACATCACAAAGTAAGTCATTTCTGTGTGGTATTTTTTTTAAAGTTTTGCTTTGTTGTTCAGGTGAACTTACTCTGGTGGGAAGAAAAGAGGAAGTAAAAACACAACACGTTTAGGCCTGCAACTGAAAATAACTTCTTTTTTTGGACAGTTTCTATTATGTAAAAAGCAGCTTTAACCACAATCAGTTTTTACTGGAAGTTTGGCACAGTGTCAAACTTCCAGTGAAAAGGAAACTTGTGGAACTTTTTTAAAACATTGAAAAATGTACCTTTACTAATTTATTACAAAAAAGTACACAGAGCTACAAGAGTATGTGAGAACTGCATCAGATCTGTGGTTAGTCTTGTTTTATATAAAACAAACAAAGCTATGATACTTCATGTGTAATGAAATGGAAATATCTTTTACATCCTTGCTTACCTTTCCAGTCACCATCTCAATCAGGACGCAGCCTAGGCTCCAGATATCTGCTGCTCGCCCGTGACCTTCCCCCTTTGCTCTTGTGATAACTTCAGGTGCCATATAGGCTAGAAAATTTGAACACACAAAGCGACAATATAAACTAAGACTTTATTAATGCAATGATGTTGGATAATTTGGTACAAATGGCAGCTTACTATTATTAAATAGATTCATACAACACAGTGTTGCAATCTAGAGGCAACATTTAACTTTGATATTTTGGCTTCCAGATAATGATGTTTTATCTTTTAATCTTCAATTGCTCTTGTATGATACTTTATCTTTCAAAAGGTCTTCAAGATTTTTTTTATTTGTGTGCTTCAGATTTTAAAAAAAAGGTTGTGTACAGAGTAATGTGTAAAGTTTAATAGCTTAGACATGATACAAATGAAGAAGTAATCTTTGACACTTATTAAGTTGTAGTAAAACAATGTTTTTCAGTCTTGATCAAAAAGGAGACCGTTTCTACAAATCTCAGATTTTCAAGGGGCTTCTTACAGAGATGAGGAGCACAGAAACTAACAACGTTTCTATCCTGGAAACACTGAGTGATCAGGTCTTGAAATGCCTCAGGAGTCTCGATGCTTCATACCTGCCAGCACCTCTGAAATGTATTTAGGCCCAAAGGCTAAATACATGGAAATAATAGAGAATAGCTCTCTATTGCTATTCATAGCAGTAGAGACCAATACTGATATTTGTAATCTTTTTTAGAAATGGTGGATCCAGTGCAATGATATGTTCTATGGTCAACTACAGCTGACTTCTCTATTTTATAGAAAGCATCACAATAATCCAAACTACTGAAAAGAAATGCATACATCAGTTCTTCTGTGTCCTGTTTTGTCATTCTGACAAAGCTTTTAAGATGGCAGTAGTCATAGACTTAAGGTGGATGTTAACATTTATCATCATGATGACACCGAGGTTTCTTGCACGCTCTGTGGTTTTTAAGCCTCGCCGAGTCTAGATGGTTACCCTTGCATTGTTCAAAAAACAATGACTGCATTAGGCTGGGGGAAATTCTGACCTGTCCGAATATTAGAAATGACAATTTCAAGTGACACAAAATAAATAACATCAATAAAGTTATGTGCCCTCAGCATATATAGCTCTGGGAAAAAAATAAGAGACCACTGCAAAATGATCAGTTCTCTGATTTTACTCTTTATAGGTTTATGTTTGAATAAGATGAGCATCTTTTTTTTTATTCTATGAACATGTCTCCAAAATTCCAAGCAACATTTTTTTATTTATTTGCAGAAAATGAGAAATGGTCAAAATAACGAAAAAGATGCAGTGCTTTCAGACCTAAAATAATGCAAAGAAAACAAGTTCATATTCATTTAGAAACAACAACAGTAATGTTTTAACTCAGGAAGAGTTCAGAAATCAATATTTGGTGGAATAACAATGAGGTTTATAATGGGGTTCAGTTCAGAGGTCTCAATTTTTTCCAGAGCTGCATATGCTAAGAAAGGCTGTAGTGCTCTATAATTTGTGCTACCGGACATCTACAGATATTGAAAAAAAGTGGGCCTAGGATGGAGCCTTGAGGAATCTCAGTTGTGAAATTTGTTTGCTAAGATTTATAACTTCTACAAAGCTACTGTTGGTCTGCCACATAATATCTGGACCAATTCAACAGGGGTACAGCAACTCTGAGGTGAGATGCTGTTTCTTACCAGCTGTTCCCAGTGTGCTGTTCACCTCCCCTGGCATGGTGTGAGTGTTGTTCCTTAACTTGACTGAGCAGCCGAAGTCGCCCAGCTTAATCAAGCCCGACGATGTAAGAAAGATATTTGCTCCTGTCACAAACAAAAAAACAATACCCAAATTAATAATATGGTGACTGGTGAGAAAATTTTCCACTTTTTCTTTGAAACATATCACATGCAGAATAAGTATTTGCATAAATCCAAAGCTGACCTTTGATGTCACGGTGAACAATGCCATGCTCATGGAGAACATTTATGGCTGTAGTGATCTGTTTACTGTAAAGCCTGATCACGTGTTCCTGAAGCCCCAGTCTGGAAACTTCCTCCAGAGTTCCTTCATCGCAGTACTCCATGAAGATGTACATCTCCTCCTACAGGAAAGCAAACACGCGTTCACACCAACACGCTTCAGTCTGCAACACACACTTGAGCATGTGGAAGGCTCTTACTCGATGGAGCTCCACTCCAAAGTATCGCACAAGGTTTGGGTGTTTGATGCCTTCAAATATTTTCAGCTCATCAGCAGTCTCTTTGATGGTTTTGTGATCATTTGGCTGGAACCGTATCTATATATAAAAAAAGAAAATACACTTTATCTGTAGCTCTGTTTCTGTGTTCTTGAACATACTGAAGATTTTCTGTGCTACATACCTCCTTCATAGCCATTAGCTCTCCAGTGTCCACATTGATGCAGGTGTACACTTTTCCATACTGACCTTCACCTGTTGTTACATACAAAATTATGAAATTATTGTCTACAGATGTACTATATCATAACCAAAACAGCAGTCAAACACAGCCATACCTATCTTGTTGCCTCTCTGCCACTTGAAAGTCACCTTCCTGAGCCCAACATGCATGCCGTCAGACTTTGGTGTGTGACACACTTGACCAATTATGTTCCGCCGCTTCATCACGGCATAGCGCTCGTCTTCGAATAATCGAATGGAGCGACGGACGGCCTCCATTGGGCTCTGCCGGGCTGTCGTGTCTGCCACCACAAAAGGAGAGTCAGCAAAATGGCCATTATGTCTGAGCTAACGAATCAAACTGCTCTGAATGAAGCAAGCTCACCTTTGGATTGGCTGATGAGGGTGCGGAGCTCCCAGCTTCTGCGTGCGGAGCTGTTTGGATCAGCCTTTGGATATGAAGGTTCTGAAACAATCGAGACATTTTTTTTAAGTTGCATAAGTTTAGGCGAGCAGGTGAATATCTATCCTGCAGATCAGTGTGATCTCCCACCTTCCTTGTCCTCAGTGGGGCTCGAGTGGCGGCTCAGTGATTTGAAATTTAATTCTGCTGCAACTGTTGAAAGACGATCATTCTCATGGAAACTGGATACCCTGAGAACAATGAAGGAAAAGTTAGCAACACTTCTCTCCAAACACACACTACTGCCCAGAACAGCAAATTTTAGTGAAAGGGTTTCTCACATAAAAATAAAAATGACTTTATAATTAGTAGCAATATAATGCATTAAGGGGCTTCTTTGAATTCAATAGCTGTGGAAATCTGCACCTTATGAAAACCTGCAAAACCCATTCATCTTTTAAAATAGGCTATCTACCATTTTAAGGCCATGGTTAACTTGACGAAGATAGTATTTGATCCTTTGTCATAATTTCTCATGCATAATGTCAGGAAAACATGTAATTGTGAAACAATTACTAGAAATTTCAATGACATCATCAATTATGATTAATTCATGTTTTACGTATTAAGCAGAATTTTTATAAGCTTTGGCATTTTTCATTTTTAGATAAATGAAAAACAGAATAACAAAACCCACAAGCAGCTGAGCATGCATTAGAGACAGTCACAAGGTTAGACAGCGGGAACAAAATTTGTAGGTATTATCCCACTCACCAATAAGCCATAACCAAATTGAAGCAGAAGTCACTATAAAGCAGAATATTATCTTACTTACTGCAGTAAGATATTATTCATTTTCATTCCATGCACAACAACCAGTCTTCATATGACCAGTGATTAGGATTTGTCTAATCAATTTTTGGGGGATTTGCAAAGCTTTGGATAAACTTTAATGGCTGCAAAACGTGAAAAAACGTTATATTCTTAGATTTTATGAAATTATTTGAGAACTTCATTAAGTTCCATGCATGTGTAGTTGTAAAATCAGTGACAAAACCAAAACCAAAAAAGAAAATGCCTCAGCGTTAATAACTTTTAAAACCCTTACATCTGAACCAAGACTTCTCTAGAAATCAAAATACTTGATGTTACTTTTAAATAAAAAAAGGAAATTAAAAATCAGTACATTTGCCACTTCAGATTGGTTTAGCAAAGAGAATTAATAGAAGTTTGGCAATGAAAACTAATAATCAACCAATAAAGATATACGAGTAAATGGTAGAGATGCAGTCGAGGTCTGGTGAATTTATTTGATCAATTTTTAGCTCTGCTGCCAATGATGAGTCAACAGCTGTCAAATCATTCCAAAACATGATTTGTTTCCTCAATAGTTCATAAGAAAACATGAGCAGGTTGCAAATGCACTCTAGTATCAGGAAGGTTTAAAGAGCTATTTAAGAGGAAAACTAATTCATGCGGAGACATCTGTGGTTCATCTGGGCTGCCAGAGAGAGATTGAGACTTTCAGCAGATAAGAGGACGGCTGAACACATTACAGCAGAGCTTCTCTGTTCAGTCATGGAACATGCTGAACTCAAAGTGTTCACACTCTTTTGGGAATCTTAGGTAGGCGACATTTCCTAAGGGTGACACACATAGACAGCCATTTTCTGGTAATGTTTTCTATGAAAATTGCTAATTTAAAGCGGAAGCTAAAGTCAAATTAAAAACATGTTTTGTTTTTCGATATTAATGAAACCTGTTTTGCAAGAATGCCTTGCGGAGAAGCAGCATCAAGTCGCCTCTGCTCCTGGAATAAATTAATTAATGCCCACTTGTGGCAAGAGGGAGAAAAAAAAAATTACTTTTTTTTTTTTTTTTTGTAATTTGAGGTCAAGGCTGTACAAATATTGGATATTGGCCACAAAGTCTGTGTGACGTGGTAGCCTTTTTTATCACACAAAAAAGTGCCATGGATCCATCCTTAGAATCAAAATCAAAACATGAGACAATTCCTCCATCAGTGTGGAGAACCTGTACAACGGTGTCGGTTTGACACTGCGTCACGGTGCATTCAGGGGGCAAGGCTACCTGACATCGCTGGGGCTGCTGCTGGGTCTCATGGGGCTGTGTTCCCCTGAGCCCTGAGGGATGGGCCGAGGGCCGTTGGGAACCAGCTGGTTCCGCAGATCACAGGGAAGGCTTCGAGAGCTGTGTGGCGAAAAACACAAACTGAGGAGCGCTGCCTTGGGAGGGGTACGCAGTTTGTTTTAGGATGTTTGCTGATGTACATGTGTGTGACTGGTTGTGGAGCAGACACACTCACTCGCTCACACTTTAAATGTATGGAAAAATGAAAGAAAAAGCAGACGGTGTCTAGAAAATGCAAAGAGCTGCTCAGCTATAAGAAGTTAAGAAGCAGAGCCATGCACACCAAAAACCAAATTATAACAACCTAAACTGTGGTGACCTACTTTAAATTTTCAGCACTGGGGATAAACAAGTTGGGGTTTGGTGGGTCGCTGTGGCAGCGGACTGGAGCAGGAACCTTTACAGGCCGAGGACTATTCCTGGGTGCTGGGGGGGAAAAAATCATATTAAAAATCACATCTCCTACAAAAAGAAAATTTGAACTCTTTATAGATTGAGTAACAATGTTTATAAGCTAGAATTAGCCTTCCTTCTTTTTTATCCAAGGATGAGCGTGGTCGTGTTTTCAGCATCAAGTCGTTCCTACATTATGTCTGAAGGCTTTATGTGACACTTCACATGTATTTTAATCAAAATCTAACAGGCTTGATCAATGACATCTGTGGGATTTAACTTAAAGATGCAGCCAAAGATTTACCAAAAAACAGTGGGATGTGAGGAAAACCAGCAGCGGCCAAAAAAAAAAAAAAAATCTTAGAAAAACATGCTACAATGTCAAATTTTTATGAGTCCAGAGTTATTCATAGGACTGCTTTCTTCTTCTAAACTTAGCCAACACTAGCAAAATACAGATGCACCTTTGTAGCCAACAGCATAAATGCTACATATGCAATCAAACTGTTAGCTGCCCGGAAGTAAAAAAAACAAAAAAACAAAATAACAAACACGACGTTTTAAATAGCTAAAGTATGTTTACTCAATCGTACATCATAGAGCAGAGCAGGTTACTGAATGTAATGACAAAGTTTAAACTTAAGGACCTAAATATCTTTTGAAAATTAATCCCTTTTTTATATATACAGAAATATTAATACTAAAGGTATTCTTCATCTCATTTGTTTAAAAACAATTATACTATTACTATTCTTGGTAGCTATTATTATTCAGCCGGTTATTTTACTTTGCAACAGAAATGACATAAAAATATGACAATGATGATGATTCTGACTTTGTAAACCTCAAAAAGAAAAATGGCATTTCAACATCTACTGCAGAGTGTTGACAGAAAAATATGAAGTCACCCAAAATTCATAAAACAAGTGCCTGCACAATTCAGATTGTAACAGTGTCTGGAAAGAGAGCCAATGTGGGACGTCAATGAGATGCTGAGCTGATGAAACAGTCAGCTAAAAATAACAGGAAAGGTTAGAAAACTCACTCACAGCAAAGTAGCCTAGAGGGCAGAAAACACGCTGTTGCTATATAGTTACAATTACTGTAACTAAACAAACAAAACTTCTGTTATTTATGTTCCTACGACAACAAACTTGCAGTATAAAAGAAACTAAAAATCTATCTTAAACCAACATCTTATATCACAAGGAAGCATCTTACCAAAGTACAGGCCAGTAACGGGGCTGTGAGGTTTTCCAATCACGTGTCCAATACATTCATTCATCAAAGCTTGCAAGCTCTGCAGAAAGATCTTTTAATTAATACAACTGTCCAATCTAAGCACAACTTCAGCACAAATATAAACACAAAGGCGAAGAAGAGAATCGGGTAATCTCACCAGGAAGTCATCCTCTGGTAATGCTGATATGAAACCAGGTTCAATCGCCTGAAGAAAGTCAAAACCCTGAGTCGCCCACCTGTAGAAGAAAGAGCACGTTTGAAGATTTGCAATAACACTTTTTTTTTGTTTGATCTGTAGATGAAAAATTGCTCTATTAATTATGTCACAAATATATAAGATGATTGATGTGGGTTCTGCATGTTTTTAATTGTAGGCAAAGCTAGAAAATATAAAATAAATCCACCTGAAGTAGGAAATAAAACCTATTTAAGAGGATGAACTAAAAAGCAGTTCTTTGATGTTTATTTATTTTTTTGGTAAGAGGTCGCAGTAAAATTAGCAGGTTTAGCTTCATAATATCACATTATTTCCACGAGTATCGCTTCAAGATGCTCTAATATTGCCAGACTGATTTATTAATGTTTTCAACAAAAACAGAATTAATAAGCTGCAGCACTGGAAGCACAATCGGAACCAACTGACGTCTGTTCGTTACCAGTAGCAACAGAAAACAGGAAGTTCATGAAGTGTTCAAAGGAGGATTTATTAATAATATCTGACATTATTAAAAAATTGTTTAGCTGTAATAGTCTTCATGGTTGCTAATTACCACTGTGAATGTAAGTTTTTGCAGCACAAACTAACAAGTGACAAGTAATATCAAAATAAACAGTAAGTTTGTGTCATCCCAGAGCTTTTTATTTTTTTATATTAAAGGTAAATCTCTGTGTTTTTAAAAGCTTTCATATCAAAGTGAGTAAACAAAACACGAGCCAGAACTCAGCTCCTACCAAAAACACCTGGATCCTCTGGGCCTTGGTTAGCAGGCGACGCAGCTTGGAGGAAAAATAAATAAACTAAAAAACAAAAGCAGGGGCGTGCCGTGGTGGCGTAGCGGTTAGCGCGACCTGTATTTGGAGGCCTTGAGTCCTCGACGCGGCCGTCACGGGTTCGACTCCCGGACCCGACGGCGTTTGCCGCATGTCTTCCCCCCTCTCCTTCCCCGTTTCCTGTCAGTCTACTGTCACATAAGGGACACTAGAGCCCACAAAAAGACCCCCTGGAGGGGTCAAAAAAAAACAAAAGCAGCACACTTTGAACTCTCATATAGTTTAACTCATGAGTGTTTTTGATCCTGAAGTAATTTTAAAGAGATGAAGAGAAAGATGTATTATCTCGCTCCTTGAGAGTGATTTTCTAGATGCAGAGAAAGTGCTTTGATTCCTATGAACATTTGAATCCTGCTCATAAATACTTAAGTTCAACATATCTGGGTCACTATCATAGAGTCTCACCTGGGCTTGGTGCCTCTCCCACTCTCACATTTGGTCAGGACATAGTTCATCCATTTGCGTGCAAAAGCTATGTACCGCTCCCCAATCCTCTGTCGGAACTCTCCTGACATCAGACGGACGACCTCCTTGTGGTACTGTTTTTAAAAGATGTAAATGAATAATAAAAAAAAAAACAAAGTAAAAAGTTGGACGTTTAGGCTTTTTCTAAGCATGTCAACTGACAAGAGTGGTCTTTGTTCTCACCTCAAAGGCAAAATTGTAGCCCTGTATCATTGCTTCCCTGTAGTACTGATGCAGAGTGGCTGACTCAGATTCCTCCACCTCGGTCTCAATCTCTGTGGTGAACATGTACTCCACTCGGTCGATGGCTGTGCTTATTTTGATGCATAGCTGCAGGGCTTTGTTCTGCAAGGAGGGTTTAAGATGAAGATCACTTCTTCATTGTTTTAATTACACAAGTATTCAAAACAACTGAAACTAGGAAATAGATTGATTATAACATCCTGGGTTATGACACTGACTGCTGCAGCTGTGAATGGAGGCAAACCAGTCTCACCCAGGCTCTATAAATAAGCCTGGGTGAGACTGGTACTCATAGTCTCATTCTATATTGCTATATTATAGAAATATAGAATGGAAATTTGGGGTAAATCAAAACAGCTACAGTAAAGAAAGAGATGTGAAAGTAGGACATTGATGCACAGCTATCTCTGCAACTACACAGAGGATATGCAATACCTTGAGATCTTCCAGAGCGCTGGCAATAAGAGGCTGGCTGGATGTTTGCTCCCGGCTAAGGGTCAGCACATCCTCCATGGACTGCTGGAAAGCCTTCCGCTGGGCCACCAGGTGAGCTGACTGCATCACAATCAAGAGCAAGTTCTCAACCTGAAAACACAGTAAAAACAGGAGGAAATCATGTAAGCAAAAACGCGCAAACACCCACACAGATATCTAGTCAGAATTTCTTCAATACCTTCATAGCTCTTAGAGTGTCAACGGCTTCCATTTGTGGGACCAGTTTGAGGAGTTTGCCATCCCACCGCGCCCACTCAGGATCTGTAGTGGAGTCCCCCGCTCCGTGTTTGCTCATGAGCAGGTAAGCATCATCCTCAGCCATCTCGTCGGGCTCTTTGGAACAGTCCTTGCCAGCGGCGGCATTCAGAAGCTGCAGGATGAGAGGCCGCTGATCCTTCAAGCCACAAGGCACGAAAACCTGGAGCTCTTCCAAGCCTGGAATCTGAATCTGAGATGGAAACAAAGAGATAAGAGTTGAGGACAAAGGGAATAAACTGATATGTGAAAAATGAGCAAAAACCAAAAAGATCAAGCCCACCTTGACATAGTTTTTCTTTTTTAGTGCCTCGAGAAGACAAGGCACCCCACTGGTGATGCTAAAATCTGCAGCAACTTCCAAATCCTGTACAGTATGGAGAAAAAAAAAGTGTTCAAGTTCTTTAGTCAAATACAGAAAATAAGCAAGCACACACAAACTAAAAAGCTAGATTTACGTAAAAGATTTTATTTCTGGTGATTCTCACCTTGCGGAGCATTTTGGCAAAACCCAGGGCCTTGGACGCCCGTTCTCTGGCCTCATGGAACAACTCTTTTAAAGAACGGCTGGTTTCAATAACCGAGCGCCTGACAAAAAATAAAAAATAAAACAGAAGCAAATGGAGAAAAATAAACTAAAGAAAATGTCATCTTTCAAAAATCCTTTAAATATGATTGTGATCCCCCTCAACCTGATCTCATCTGAGGCCGTGCTGTCATCTGCACTTTCCCAGAATTCATTGCCACTTTTCTGCAAACCAGCATCAAGAAACTCTCCAGTAGATTCCAGCAGCATCCCAGCAATGTTGCTGCAAAGACAATAACAGTCCTATTATTATATGGGTTGATGGGCTCCTCCAAACAACTCTTTATTTGATGTCAATTATGTTTTCTGATATAGTTGTATTCCTACCCTCCCAATTTTTCCATACAGCTTTTTTACTGCCACAAACAATGTATTTTATTTTCCAATAAAATGTATAATCAAGAAAAGGGAGAAAAATTAGACCTTTTTTTCTCATTTTATTTTTAGGCACTCTAGTATCTAAAATATTTTTGCTGCATTTATAGTAGGCGTTTCCCTACATTTGTGCAGAAGATATTGTGGAAGACTTCAGAGTGAAGCATTACATTGTGTTGTGTTTCAGCTAAAATCCTAATAAAATGCAGCAAATATTGCATTTGGAAACTGTCAAAAACATGGAAAAAGTTAGTGCACAAATGGAACTGCTGTGACTAAAACAAGAAGTTGTTTGTTTTTAATTTAAATGGTTTATACTTATTTTTAATTTCAAATTGCCATTCTTTTAAAGACTCAAATATCGTGATTTTGTTTGATTTCAGTGCCATTTTCTAAAGATATAATTAATATTGGTTTTCTACATCAATATGAAGCACACAAAAAACAACTACAAACTGAGCTAAAAAAAAGTGCTGACAATCTTAAAGTGAAATGGAAGAAACTCTCTAGAAATTCTCTCTAATGACCAGCAGGGGTCAACAAAAAAAGGAGTTATTTATCTAAGAAAACGATCTTGTTACTTCAATTATTTCTAATTTCGAACACATTTAATCACTAGTTTGACAATATGCTTAGTGAATATGTGCTACTACTTCTCTGTTGACTTGATGCTATCAAAGAACATTTTTTTTTGTTTATTCATTTGTATCCTATTCTGCTGCTTCTGATTTCATTTGAAGAAACCAGTAGACAGAAAGCCTCTCAATTGAAAATACTCATGAAAACCCTCGTGAAGGACAGTAAAGTTGGTACTCATTACTGTCGCTGTTTGAATAAAACATCACCGAGCTTAGCAGAGCAACTCGATATACTCTTGTTTCCAATAGCAAGCAAATGGAATGTGTATTATACAGTTTCGAATGTTGACGCATATTCTGGTGCCGTAGAATGACTGATTACGCTGAAACCTGAGCACATTTAACCTGAACTCACCAGAAAAGTTCTCCGGACTGCGCCTCGCCTCCTCGGATGTAAGGAGTGATGGCCTTTGTGAATTGCCATTCCTCCTCTAACAGGTTCTTTAAGCTGTGAGAGGCCTGAGGCAGCTGCTGCAGCATCCTGATCCAACTGCGCATATATTCAAAATAAACCTGCAGAAACAACAGATGGCACACAGCCACATGGTTCATACTTATGCACACCTACCAACTGAGTTTTCAATGTTTTTTTAACAGGAATTACACATTTAAGGTAAATCCTCCTCTAAACCTTACATCAGAGGAAGGAAAAATTTGAGAAAATACATACCACCAACATCTTGTGCAGATCTTCTTCAAAGTCGTCTATATTGGCATTCGTTTGCAGGCCTTGACCATCGTTTACAACGCCGTGCAGCATAAACTGATAATACTGCTTCATCAGCAGGCCTCCTTTCAGAACCTCTTTGCACTCTCGCACCAGCTGCTTGATGCTGAGTAGTGAGGGGTCTCCAGCGGGTCTCTGTTCCAGTCGCAGTTTAAGGCATTCGTGAATAACATTGAGGAGGACTCTGCACAGCACGAGGAACGCCGGTCGGAAGGATGGGAGATCCATGTCCCGCAGGTCCTCCCAGGACACCTGGTCAGCTCCGAGCTCCGGATCAGTCTGACTGGAGCAGGACATGTGGCGGGAAAGCTCTGGCAGGTAATCGCTGTACTGCATGGGGTCTGGGAGGTCTGCAAACTGCATGTGGAAGGCACACAGAAAAAAACTTATTTAACACCTCACCTCCACAACATGTTGATACAATATGGCTCTTTGGTCTGATAAACCAAAGAGCCAAAGAAGAATGTTTAGTTCTTGCGGCTAAACATTCAAAGGAAACAAAGAACGTGTCTCCTGCTGCCTTACATCTTAACCTTCAGCTTTTAGATAAGGTGATACTTTGCTCTAATTAAGATCATAACTCATGTTTTGTTCCCCTTCCCTCCATTTGTGCTCATCTCATTAAAGCACCGTGTGTTGTAAACCCTGAGCTGAGATCACTTTTACTTTACTCATTGGTGGGAACTTCTCTAATTTATGTTTCACTAAACTGCTAACATGATAACAATATAAAATAGCTCCGAGGCTGCTTTTATTCCTCGACAACTTCAGACTGCAAACGGAATTTCTAAAATACTTGTGGAAAACACTGATAAACAAAATAGATAATCTACGTTTCTCTTGGCAGTTGAGCATGTCCGTTACTTTGCTCATCCACTTATTTGCTGAGGAAACTGCATGTAGCTGAAGAGGCTAATTCAGATTGTATCATTTCCAAAAGTGAACACAAAAGGTTCATCAGCTTTCCAAGAAGTGCGGTTTGTGAAAATGTTTTATTTTTAACCAAGATAATAATTAATCAGGCACAATATTCTGGATATTGTTTAGAGCTGAGAAAGCTATTGAATTGCAATTGTCACTGCAATCACAACTGCAAAGAACAGCTTTAATGTGATATTTGGACAGCTATAAAATTTCAGACAAAATACATGAAAGCTCTGCTATCCATTAATAAATTTGGCCACAGAGATTAATTTTTGAAACTGAACTTATTTGTGAAAAGGTCTGAAAATCATATTATAAATTAATCTATGTATGTTTGTATTGTTTTATGGGTATTGCTCAATGCTTTTCAAAAGAATAAGATTGGAACATCATAGATGTATGTGACCTTAACACCTCACAGAGTCAGTTTAAAATATACTGACTCTGTGAGTTTGTAAGTTTACTAACTTACAAACTAAATGACCAGTCTCCATTTTCAATGAGTTTTGTTTAAATGTAGAAAGAACATCAAACAAAACACTAAACATTGATTTACATCTAAATGAATGAATTTAGTATTTTATCCTCTTCAAAGTCAGACTAGCTCACAAAATCAAGAAATTAACTTGTTACAAATACTTCTGATCTCAGCTTGGTAAACTTTTAAAGCAGACCAGTCCTGACAATTAATTTCTCCACCACTAGGGACAAGATCAAAAGGCTGCCAAAGGAAGTACGTAGAGCACAGGTGTCAAACTCCAGTCCTCAAGGGCCGGTGTCCTGCAACTTTTAGCAGTGCCTCTGCTGCACCACACCTGAATAAAATAATTAGGTCATTAGCAAGGCTCTGGAGAACAGATTGACACAAGGAGGAGGTAATTAAATCATTTCATTCCAGTGTTTTGTACCTGTGACACATCTAAAAACTGCAGGACAGCGGCCCTTGAGGACTGAAGTTTGACACCCCTGAAGTAGAGGATAACAGATCTGCACAAGTTAGTGTATTTTGTTTGGTTAGAAGAACAATAAAATAATCATCTGTCACCAGTTTAACAGTGGCATCATGTGGCCAGCAGCTCCTAAGCATTTGTCTTTAGGACCATCTCCTAATGAAAATATTTTACTGGCTTTGAATGTGTTTAAGAAAAATGCAGGTCTTTTCATTCACAGAAAACTATGTACTAATTTGGAAAGCAAGGCAAATGCTAATCAGACACATGCTGGTAGCTAGACTTTGATGAAATGCTGCTGTCCTGAGCAACAGACAGAGTAAAAAGAAGTGTTTCACGGATATACAGAAAAATGCACCTTTTGATCCTTTCTCACCACTTAATCTTCTTGGATACAAGTGCACACAGAGATTTAGTACAGAGTTTTTTTTGTGTGTGTTTTTTTTGTTTTGTTTTTTTCTTATATTTTATTATTTATGTTTATTTTGAATAGTACAGGTTATATAGTTAGCAATAAAAGTGGAAAATGTTTTTCACATCACAAAAACCTGGCCTTTTAACTAGGGCGTGTCCATTTTCTTGAGTAACCGTCGACAGAAAATTAATGGGTTTGACGTAGAAATGTAAATAGCTATACAACAGTTCTGTGAAGTGAAAGTCGTTTGACAGTCTTACCTCCAGTGCAGGAGTGTGTCGAAGCAGCGCCGCTCTTGCCCTCTGGAGAGAGCGATCCATCAGTTTGTGCAGCCGAAGTATCAGTTTACGCAGTCCCATCTGTTTCAGAGCTTTATCCACAAATGGCCTGTAAATAGCTGTGGGGCAAAACACATCACCTCCTGCAGCCGCTTCTGCACTTCCAGAAATGGCGGCCGGGAGGAACTCCTCTTCTGACAAGAGGCGGGAAAATTTAGGCGTCAATATGGGAGACAGTTCTTCATCTGCAAGATTTCCAACTTCCACGTCAGGATCTCCATCCTCAACGTCACTTTCGGGAGTAAAAGTGGCCGTGGAGTCGTTCTCCTCATCTTCCTCGTTCTCTTCTTCATTTCCACGGGAGCAGCGAGGTGAGGGTATCTCGAAGACGGGCCACCCGATACGCGACAGATCATGGAGGCCCAACACTGTGGCCATAACTCGCAACTTCTGGTTGAGGTCCTGGGTGATGTTGAGCCAGAGACAGAGCGCCTGCACTCTGCCTTGGAAATCTCGAGCTGCGTATTTTTCATAGTCCTTCTGAAGAGCCTGCAACGAGGGGTACAAAGCTTCAACAGACTCCAAGAGTTCCATAACCTTCTTGACCTGCTCAAAGGCCAGCCGCTGGCGTTGAAGGTGCTCCCTGCAGTCGACACCAGAGCCTAGAGGCTCAGCGGCGTTCATTGTGGACGAGGGGCAAGCACTGAAACCCCAGGTGTCTACTCCACAGTGGTTGGTCTCCGCTACAGCAAATGATTTCTCCTCAGTCAAACAGAGTTTCTGGATTGTTTGCGACTCCAAACATTGAGCTCCTTTCAGGCTGTCATAGTTGACCTTAAAGTGCAGCACTTTGTTGATGATTTCTGGGATAGCTTTGCGTTCAGTGAAGAGAAAAAGATCCTGATCACTGGTGGAACGCCTTTCATGCCATGCCTGCAGCTCCAACCAAATGACCTCATTGTTGTGCCCCATGAAAGCCATGTTCTCCAAACCCCTTTGCTCCTTCTCCTTCCTCTTAGAGGACATAGATGTGAGCTTGAGCAGCAGGCGCAGAGTTTCAAAGAACTTGAGGCGGTCAGCAGGACAGTCCGTCCTGGATGTTTGCCGGTGGGTCCGTATATGAGGCATAGTAACAGGCAGCTTACAACTGCTGCAGCCTAGGCTCAAGTAATGTTTCCGTGGATCCATGCTGAAATGGCCCGTCTTTCCGAGTGGATCTAGCATGAAAGAATCTTCAAATGTCTTCTTGTGGTCTCTTTCTGTAGAGCGAAGTGTGGCCCTCTGCTTTTTGCCCTGCTTAAAGCTGACCTCCTCAGTAGTCTCGACTGGCTTGGAACTCTCAGTCTGGACAGATGGGCTAAGATCTACTGGATTTCAAGCAAAAACCAAAGTCAGGACAGTGGAGGAATTTTCCATAATCTTTGACAATAACAGCTTATAAACTTGCCTTTGTTTGGAGATCGTCCAGCACCTCTGGACTGGCCACTCCTTTGTTTGCCAAACATGCGTTTCATCTGACGTTGGGTATAAGGAGGAGATGTGCCATAAAGGCTTTCGTCTTCCTCGCTATGAAAGTCAGAGGAGTCATCAAGCTCAGAGTTCTGTTGGGACACATCTTCCGCCGGCTTGGCCTGCCTGTGAGGATCATATGAAAGACGGAAATACAAATTATCTGGGCATGAGTTGGAGTTTTATATTTACAGAATCAAAAATAAATTGGAAGAGATGCTAAAGTAAGTATTCACCAGTCAAATCAAAAGCAAAACCTTGGGCATCAAAAAGAGCAAACTGTCTACAGTAGGTTGCACCATGCACAGTAAACCTCCTCTAAATCAAGGCAGACATGTTGGCTCAATAATAACTACACTGGATCTCTGCAGCAACCAAAAGTAGAGTCTGGCAACTTTCTAAATGTATAGCAGTCTGAAGATGTTCAGATAGGATAATAACCTATGGTGAAAATGGCAGCTCAAGCAGCTGAGTATTATCATCATCATTAACTCTGTCTGCTATGTCAGCAAGTTTTCCAACAGCATTCAGTCAATTCTGGGAACAACACTGTTTTAAAAATGTATAAACTTGAAATGGTGAATTGTGATGAAGTTTAACTAAATGTGACTTAATAGATGAGCACCAAGAAAGACTGGATGGATTTCAGCTTGAGTGATCCTGTCTGGTGGTGGTTGGTTGGTCAGAACATTATATATATATATATATATATATATATATATATATATATATATATACTGCTCAAAAAAATAAAGGGAACACTTTAAGTGTTAAACACCTGTTTAAGTGTTCCCTTTATTTTTTTGAGCAGTGTATATACACAGTACAGACCAAAAGTTTGGACACACCTTCTCATTGAATTCAATGAGAAAGTGTGTCCAAACTTTTGGTCTGTACTGTATATATATAGCGCAACAGCTGGGGTTATTTCTCCACTGATTTGCAGAAACACTCAGCAACAGAGAAACTCGCGATTCTGGTTGTGATGGACTAAATAAACCCAGATATTCTATTTTGTAGGGGCTGCACAGTAGTTGGTAGCACTGTTGCCTTGCATCAAGAAGGTCCTGGGTTTGATTCCAGCCCGGGGTCTTTCTGCATGGAGTTCGCATGTTCTCCCTGTGCATGAGTGGGTTCTCTCTGGGTACTCCGGACAATGTTATGACAATGGACTCTTTGCAGGTCAGCTTCCACGTTCAGGGAAAAGCGGCTCGGTCGCTTCCGGTCTATTGAAAATGGCATCTTACATTAGCTGCTTGCAGGGTTTTCCCAAGGTTACAATTAATTATGTACATCAATCCAAAGCCCCAACAAGTAAGCTGGAGAAAGGTTTTAAGATGTACGACTCGTTATACACGAAGGTAAGTTTTACGTTCCTTAAACTTTGTGGCTAACATTAACTTTAGCTTATGCTAGTAGGCAATATTCTCAGACATTTTTCTCATAAAAATGTGCTATTTAAGTATCTAATCATTTTCAATCATTCTAATGAACAATGTTTTCACCTTATTTTGTATTTATTTTCAAGTACATCATGTGTGTTTATTGTCGTTAGTGTCAAACAGAGACCACGTAATGGGGAGATTACAGTTCGGGCTTTTTGCTTCTGAAGCATGAGGAAGCACAACAATCCCCATAGCTTAACAGTAGAGCAGCTCTGGTGTCAGAGTTCTAGTTCAGCTGACTGTTCAAGTTCAAAGTTGTTGTTTTTAGGAAAATATGACCGTGTTCCTTAAGGTCTCAGTGTTATTTAGTTTTATTACTTTTGCTATTCGTGAAGCAGGATGGTGTTTACAGCAGTGTGTACAGGTGGATCAGTTGCTCGGCTGTCTGGCTCTGGTCCGCTCACTCCTTCCCATACAATTGCTCTTTCAGGCTGAATACAGAAGTTGTTCCATGGAAATAAATAACACAGGACGGCTCCTTTATTTACCATCCGTCTCCCCCCCCGGTAGTTTTAGTCTGAAGAAGCTGATCTGGAGTGAATGAAGGCTGCAAACTTTGCTGTGTGGCGTTAGCTTTAACTTGTCTCGACGAATATTTACAAGCCACTTCTTCTTCTTAATTCAGGATTGTTTGGAAATCCATAAAAACTTAAAAGCCCATTATACTTGAAAGACAACGTTCATGGTATTGCTTTATTTGCTTCTGAAATACGACTGACTTTTCTAGCTGTCATAGTAACTCAAAGTGGAAGCAAGAGAGCCGCATTTCACTCATGCGGATAGTGTTTCAGCTAGTCACACTAACTTCCTTTAAATCTCGACTAAAAACCCACAGGATTGTATTTGAAACGTAATCAATTACAAATTTAATGATGGAACTTGACTTCATGTCATGTTTTGATTGTTGATTCTATGTTGCATTGTGTTTCTGTGTTTGATATGATGTAAAGCACTTTGAAATGGCATGCTGCTGAAATGTGCTATACAAATAAAATTTGATTTATTGATTGACGTCAGCGCTGTACATGCAAGAGCCCATTCCAAGGGTCCCTTGCTGACAAGAGGCTCCCCACAAAATAGTTTTTTTTTTGTTTATTTGGTTTTTTTCGGGGGTTTATAGAAATAGAAAAAAACTGAGGCTTTTATCACACTTAACAACAGGTGAGTCAGTCAGCAGCAGCTCTATCCACTAATACCAGCATAATCCACTCCCCGCAACCCAGCAATAACAGTTCAGGGAGGAGGTGGAGGAGACTGATCTTTTCACAGATTATCTGTTTGATAGCAAACTTTCACAACATGGTGACAGCTTTAACAAATATGAAAAAAAAAACATATTTTTTTATTTAAGTTATATACTCCAGCTTGAACAAAATGCAACCACATAGGATTTTTGAGAAGTCTGGACTGCTTCATGTATATTTTGCAAGTTGGCTATGACTGTTGCTGGTGGGGAGAGACATTTCAGTAAGCTAAAACTAATAGTAATAAAAAAAATTAAGCAACCTATTTGCATACAGTATGCAGACTGTTGCATTTAAAATTCACAAGCAGTAAATATTGTGCTAGTATCAGTATTGGACCAAAGAAAGCAAGGCAGTTGCAAGCCTTTAAAATTGTGATGCTTTTGATGGGTTAGATAGACTCAAGAAATTGTAACAGCAGCTGCAAAGGGGGGCCCAATTTAATTTTTTGTCAAGGGGCCCAAGATTCCTGGCAGCGCCCCTGCCTCTGATCCCAGTATAATCAATGACTTCTCACAACAGGAAGGTTAGGAAAGACTTTTTCAATGCTCCAGCTTTATCAACTTTCTATTTTAATGATGTTTTACTCTTCTCAAGTCAAAATTTTAAAAATTGAGAAACTAATCACAAATATTGAGATGGGTGTGAGTCTACTCAACATAAAATATACAGTTTTATGAAATACGAAGCTGTCTGCAGAAACAAGTCAAGAAACATGGCTTGTATGGCTTCCTTTTGGGAACCAAGAACAAAGGGCACGCTTTCCCAGATTGCAATGTCAAGAACTTTGTCCCCCAATGTTTTTCTTAAGCGTTTTTAATAGGATTAGAAAGAAAGGCCGGAGAGCTTGACCATTCCCCCTCCTAAAAAGAAATATAAGAAAGACACAGATGAAGAGTTGAATGAAAATGGGTTACATCTATGCCAATCCCCATGACTCCCGTCATTAATCATCTAACCGAGAAGCATTCCCCAACACGTGCCTGTTAACATCTGTGTAGTGGAAACATAAAGGGGAAGGGCTGGATCCCTTTCCCTGGGGAGAGTGTTAGTTAAAGGGAGGCGAGGGGGGTAATACGGATATCAGTCGCTGAAGCTTTTTGAGGAGGCGAAGAGAGAACATCCAGATTCTATTGCCCATCTGCCCCAAAACAGAATATGTCAGGCAAACACACAATGAGTCTGCAGGCAGCTGTAGACTGACATGTAGGGTAAACGGGCACCTGCTGCCAAATCTCTACGTGCAAGTCTAGAAGTACCAACTAACTTAGAGGCAATCAAGAGATTAAACGCAGATGGAAAAGTTTGAAGATTTTAAAAGTAATACTAGTAGTCAAGAGATAAATCCTACCAGGATAGTAATTCTAGAGGTTTTGTCCTTTTGTGTTGAAAATGTTTGTATTTGTGCAAACATGGAATACATTCTGGACCCAGGACTGAGAGCTGTCCAGTCACAGCCTATAAAGTGGAAAAGAAATCACAATGTCATAGCAATTTTTTTTTCTTGCAATAAAAGAAAATTTTTCTCATGATTTACCTACTTCCAAGCCCTAAGCTGTTATGCCAAACTAAACATATTTTTTAAATTTTGAATAAGAAATGCCAATGAACAGGAACAAAACACAAGCATGATATTTTCTGCCATGTTAATATAATGTTTATCTTATAATTGTTTTTTTCGCAGTTATCAAGTATTAAATGATGTAATATATAGATACAAATAGTTTAACAGATATAAAATTCAACCATTTTCAGATCAAATAAGTAACCTTCATGTCATAAATAATCCTAAATACAAATCATGGATCATGGATGGATACATAGTGTATTCACTATCCATACATTAGTGTATGGATAGTGAATACACTATTCATAAATATATACATAGCTAAATAATTCATATATAATCATATGTATATGTCATATGGACTATCATCCATATGATAGTCATCAAGTTTATATTTGCTGTTACTGCATATACCTTCTCCAAAATCTGAGATGTTGTACATGCCTTTATGCCACCAGCCCTTTTTCCAGTGGACAAAAAGTGCCCTTCTGAAATCTGTCTTTTTTTATACATAGTGTATTGTGTGTGGCCCAAGACAGCAGATGGTGTCTTGATTTGAAATAGGGATATATACATATGATGTTCAAGCTGTATGTGAAAAAAAAACTCACACTCTGGTTTCATGTGCAACACAAGGTGTCCTTTGTTCCACTTGAGCATCTGCCTCCCAAAATTTATGTGCCATAAGGAAAGACACAAGTGGATCAAGTAATCCATCTTGTGTCAGAGCAAATCCCACTTAAAACAATCACCTTAGACAAAAACCTGGATAGAATCGTCGCCCTATAATACTGCAACTACGTATTTTACAAACCTGTTGAGCAAGTAAACATTTGCTGTGTCTGTCACAGTGATGTCACAATAATGATTAGGCAATGTAAACATTGGATAGATATTCAACACCACTCAGTCTGAAGATAAAAATAGCCCATGAATACAAGAGAGAATTAAACCAAGTTTTAAAAAGAGATGCTTGTCGCAGAAGAGCATGACTAAATCACTCAGGAATGAAATAAGAACCATTGACGCCATCACGGCTGGTTGTTTGTCAGGTTACCATGGGACATTTCAAGCACACAGTGTGCAGTTTCATCAAAGGATGAGAAAAAATTTTTCAGATATTTTTTAAAAGAAATATTTCTCTAAACCCACGCACAGACTGCACAGAGAAAGTTCCAGGGCCTTTGTGTCCTGCAGTTCACCACAACCACACTATGGTCCTCAAGCTGCTCCCTGCTGGCTGCCACTAGTGAATTATCACTGCAGATGGTGTCTGGCTGCTCTCAATGGCTCATCTGATGCCTCATTGGGAGTCCAATAAAGGCCAGAGGAATGCTCGTGCCCCCGAGCAGAAGCACTAAGTGAATAATAAACAGCACAAAATCGAAAGTCTCTTCTGAATAGCGACAGAAGCGCCGATACTGAAGGCTGCCAGAGTCGGGGGCGGGGGGCTGACCTTTGACACCAACCATCCACCCTATTGTAGAAGCAGGGGGACTCTATTGTGTTGATGTGACACGTGGCCCGAGAGGCCCACAGCTGAATGCCACACAGCTGGTTAGTGAGCACACTTGCTTACAATGACCAAACTAAAGAGATTTTTTTTTTTTTCAGGGAGAGGAAGAGGAGGAAAAGGTGGCTGGAGTTTTGTAAGAGCACACGTTGCTCTAATTAGGTCAAGCAGGCATAGCTGAAGCTCTGCAGGCTGAGCACAAACTTTGATTACCCCCCACTGCAAAAAAGCATGCGTCCACTAGCTACTGCTTTCAGCCCCGGTTAACTGCTGGTGTTGTGCCAAAAAATAATAAGAAAGAAAAAGTGTGTGCACTTGTAATCTCTTCCATATGGAGGTGTACCTCATGCATTCTGCAGCATGAATCACTGATCCCGTTTGTACATACTGTGATTAGAGGGCAGAGAGAAGCACGGATCAGTCCTCGGATCAGAGTTCGTCAGAATTCACAAACAATGAGCACAACGTACTTGACCACACCCATTTGCTGGAACAGAGCGACACTGCCAGGATTGGACCTCCCAGCCTCTCCAACATGCAACTCTGCAAAGTATGCTGTTTACATGCAACAGCAGAGATCTCTTTTTTCTGCACCATATCATGTCTAATGCATAGTAAAATTACAGAGCAACTAAAGTAGAAAATAAACTGTTGTAATGCCACAGTGGAGGCCAAGACTAATAACTCCACATCCCATGGCATAAATAAGGAGACTTTTTGCAAACTGTGTCGTTAACAGAATTAGTCAGTGATTTCTCTCCATCTTCTGCAACTTGCATCAGACAATGCAGCTGTCTCCTCTACCTTTTAAACTCATTATGAGACTGTGCCATCATGGGCAGCATGTACAGCTTTCACTTTCATTTGCAGGCATGTGTGTTGCAAAAAAAAAAAAAATCAAGAAGAAAAATCCAAGATGTGTCTATGATTTGCATCTCTGTATCAGCTGACCAAGTTTTTAAACACAGAGATACTATTGTCACAAAGGAAATGACAGATTATAGAGACAGAAGGTGAGAAAATGAGTTTTTTTTCTCTAAAAAAGCAGGTGTGGGCAAAGATAAGATGCAGCTAGGAAGCATTAGAAGAGCATCCATCTGCATTCTGCAGCCTGCACCACCAGCAAATGTAGACATTGAGTTCTACCCAAATAGAGAGGCTCTGGGACTCCAGGCAGCAAACTGCAGCACACAGTGCACCACATCCTGAAATCTCTGGAATGCCTGTGAGCCACAATGTCTTCAGACGTACTGAGGATGAGGCATTATTGACAAAGGACCTCTGTACTTGCAGAGATAGAGATAGCCTTCAGTTGCAAAGTGAGCACATATCTTTCTCAATATAGCTGTGAGTTTGAACTGAGCTGCCACGCTCGACAAGTGGCGCAAAATAAAATTTAGTTTTGCGTGAGTGCATGCAGGGGAACCATTTCAGCCTTAAAATGCAGTTTATTTGCGGAACTCTGTGCTCTGTGCAAAAGAGTAGGAGTGTTAGTTCATTGCAAAGACTGTGCGTCTACACTTTCCAATAAAAGTGGAAGATAAACATGCACCAATCGATCGTCCAGGGGTTCTGAATCCGCCAATTTTCTTCTAATTGTCAGGCCAAATGCTAAAAAC
Organism: Xiphophorus hellerii; assembly: GCF_003331165.1. Lineage (NCBI taxonomy): Eukaryota > Metazoa > Chordata > Actinopteri > Cyprinodontiformes > Poeciliidae > Xiphophorus > Xiphophorus hellerii. The sequence goes on from NC_045693.1 coordinate 12,399,431, forward strand.
ACTGATATTTTTTATTTTTATTATTCGTGGTCATTGAAAGCATCAAAACTAAACAATTTCAGTCAAACTAACTGAAGTCATGCCCTCTGATTAGAGATGCACTGATTATCTTTCTCTGTGTAGATGCCAATCTTCTGATTTGGTATTCTAAGGACTAACATATGAGAGCAAAAAAATGCAAGTCATTTTATAAGAGTGGTAGTTTTGAATAAGGCTTAAAACGAAAAGATTACAACATTGTTCCCAGTCATGAATTGAAGAAAACATGTTTAATGTTTGTCTATGGCGTTTATAACCAAAAATAGTGGGAGTTGTTTTTAATAATCATTTGAGCATTTAATAAACATAAAAATATATATATAATTGTTCAGTATAGGATGACCCAACCACTAATCTGAATTAATCAAGGGAAAATAGTCGTTTTCAATCTCCGGTTGGTGGATTGGTGCATCTCTACTGTTTGTTTCAATTTCAAAGTAATTAGAAAAAGGACAATGCAAAGTTGCAGCTGCAGGAAAGCAATGTTAGCTCCAAATGGATTTACTTTGACTGCAGAGACTAGCAAATAAACTACTTTAAACGTGAAATGGCATCTTCCTTTCTTCCCATTGATATGTGCATCTCTTTTTTTGTTGTGCTGTTAAGACTTTAATGAAAAATAACGTGTTTAAGGATATATCCTTCTGTGCATGAATGGAAATGCATTTTGTTTTTCATTCATTTTAGCTTAAGTAAAACATGCTCCCGCTATCAAAGCACGTAGCACAAAAGCTAGAAAAAAAAAAAGAATCAACGTGTCAGATCTCAAAAACTGAAGTTGGAGTCAAAAATCCTGATCTCTAATGGGAACGGGGTATCAAATGGTCCACAAACTAAACCTGATTTTGAAGTAAAAGCAAATGCATTGAGAGTGGGTCATACTTATAGCTATTATTATTCGTGCAACTGTACTGGACAGCAAAAACATCAACATGGCCAGCATTGCGCAATCACTGAAGCTGTTTGTGTATTCACTTCGACTAAGTGGCCGCAGGAGGCAATAACAACTGGCCTGTGCTCAATCATTAGTGAAATAGACCACTAAAAATGCTCTGTTTATTTACTCAAAACTGAGATTGCGGCAAATGACAAGACTTGATTCTCCATGACAAATATCCTCAAAGTTGCTTTCTGTGCAAACAAGCGACTGCTTGTAAGGAGAAGGGAGGAGAGGGGAAGACATAACAGCGGATTCCTGAGTATCTGTCGGGGAAAACACGCAGCAGCATTTCCTTAAGGAGACTTGCATTCATGGCAAACGTTTAAAAACAACTGAATTCGTTCACCTGCGAGCATGCAGAAATGTTGATAGGAATCATGCAGGGTGATCAAAAATGAAACAAAAAAAAAAAACATTTGTATCTGCAAATATCAATAACAATTGCATAAACTATGCGAATAAATGTGACACAGTCCAAAAGGTATATGTGCACAAACCGTGCAGGAAAGGTGCGAAAAGTCTGGATTAACAACAACAGTGGGAGCAACATGCTAGCTGAAGTCAGCAAAGTTTGTGGGTCGCGGTTATGATGAATTACAAAGTCTGGAAAGCTAGAGTAACAACTAAAGCGCCTCAAAATCCACATTACGAACATATTTTAACCAAATCTTACAACCTGAGTTCTGTCTATGTGTGCAGATCAACTAGCGGGTGAACAATAAACTGTCAGGCTACATGAAGATGTTAGCTAGCTGCTCCCTGACATGTCGCTTCACAATTCCTCCCGGTGTTACCTTTATCGCACGCAGAGCATCCCCCTCTTCGCTGTGGACACCAATTATCCGCAGAGGTTCGGAAATCCGCATAAATGTAGCAAGCCCCCACCCCCTAAAAAAAAAGTTTACAACTCCACTGTTGCAAATGCAATAACTTGCACACTATTTGACAGGAAGTCGATTTCTGATGGTGTACGCGAGTGCTCCCATAGAGCTTAAACGCGGATCCCTATTTGGCAAGGCGAGCTACAGCTGGTGAAGAGTCTGTTCAACAAATCCAACATACCTGCTCGGTTTGTTGCGATCCGGAGGCTCCATAGCAAACAAGTGGCTTCTTGCTCCTACCCGTGCATGGGCCACACCATCTCTGATTGGTATTTGACACACTTTGCACCGATCGATCTTTGCACTGGAGGTGGATTTTGGTCTCTTTAAATCACTTTCTATCCGCCGGCACGGTAGACTCTCGCTTGTGCGTATGCTGTCGCCATCTTTCCAACGTTCATTGAGGAGGAGTGCCACAGCCTTTCATGACTACGGCAACCCGGATAGGTCATTTCTGCTGTCATATCAACTGAGAAGGGGAACTTGTTATTATCGTCAGCGTGAATCAGTTGTTGTTTGGTCACTACTTGACCAGTAAAGATGAGTAGTCATACTTCGGATGATTTGTTGAGTATTTCCTAATTTCTCTACATGAATTGGAGCTGAGATTTTTTGTGAATTGGCGGTACACGAATAAACGAAATTAAAATGCTCTTGAACTTTTCACATTTTGAAACATAACAAAAACAAATTAACGCATAATTCGAAGGAAAATTATATATTACTTAGTACACGTTTTCAAAAAAAATAAAAATCAGACAAATGTCATGCGGATGCCTTGATACCCGTACAAAATCCAGTAAATTGGTAATCCGCCAGTGTAATTTTAATCTCAATATCAGCGAATGTGTTCCGTGCAGGACTCAGATGTTTGTTAGAGAACTTTTTTGAACAACAAGCATCATGAAGAACAAGGGACATATGAAGAGTCCCATTTCTATGGAGAGCCAAAATGGAAATGCCTCTCCCTAGAAAGGGGGTGATAATGTTCTGACAAAACAATAACTGTGCACTTGATTAATCTGGCCCTTATAAAAAGTGGGAGAATTGTGGAAAGAAAAACAGCACAAATTCCCCTCTGCAGTTTACTGCAAGACATGTAGGGGGCACAATAAACAAAACTAAGTTGTTCTGGTCAGAGGGGACAAATATTGAAACCTTTGGCCTAAATGCAAAATGCTAGTTGCCTAAAAACAAACATGCTGAATATATAATCCTCATTACAAAACTTGTTGTGTCAGCATCATTCTCTGGAGATGCCTTTTTGGTTTTGGACTGGACAAATAGTGGATGACAAAATGATGATGCTAAATGCAGATCAATCCTGGAAGACAACTTGTTAGAGAGCACAAAAGACTTGAGACTGGAACATAGGTTCAACTTCCAACAGAACTGTTACCATAAATATATAGCTAAGACCTACAATAGAGTCTTTAGGTCAAAAGTGAAATTCAAACCTTGCTTAATTACTCAGAATGTCTTACATTTTAACCTTTCAGATTATTAAATTTTAGTGACTCACATCTCATGTGTTGAATTGTGTTCAACTTTGCTTAAAAAAACAATCCGGGCAAAGTTCATTTCCTCATTTTGAGGAAATGCTTAGGAAAAAATTACAGTATCAAAGACAAGTTATAAACAAGTTATAACAAGTTCAGTTAAGACACTGAACACTCTGAACAAAAAATATATAAATGTATATATTTATTTATTTAAACCCTGTTAAGAAATAGAAGCAGTCAGACAAAACTCTAAACTGCAGTCTAATCTGTTGTTCTTGTAGCTCTGCACATATTCCTCTGGAGAATGATGGGACACACTAATGCAAATATGAAGCTTCATAATATGACATTTGTGAGTTTTTTTGAAGAGCAATAAGAACTAAACTCACCCATTTTGGTATAAAAAAAGCTATTTGTGGCAAGTCCTGTACTTTTAATGCAGCCTGCCAGATACATGTGAAATGTTCAAAAACACAAATGTTGCATTTTTATGGTTTCTAGGGCTACCTTGTGTAAATTAAAGGACAGTTTTTAATTTGCAAAACTTTACATAAAATTAATTGTTAATAATCTGCAACTCATCACTTTAGATGCGACAGAGATAGTGTTTAGGTGGTTCTCTTACCAGAATTACATTAGTATGTCAAAAAGCCATTTGCCCGACCTCTCTACTTTTTTCAAACTTTCGGCTATCTATTATAATAAACTAATTTACACCTTAATACTCTGCAGATTGTTAGACTTTAGCAAATTCAGGTGCATAATGGTACGGATAAATGAAAGGCTGGGTGAGGTTGTCCTATATTAGAACTAAGTTGTCTTTCACTGCTAAAGGGAGAATAGACACTTAAGGTATCTCATTTAGTCCAGCACCCTTGCAGGCAGGACTGACAGGTTTTGTGGAAATAGGCATAATTCTTGCAAAAAAAAAAAAAAATCCAGACTTTCTGCATTGTCTTGCAATGTGGTAAAGGCCTAAACCATGCAGAGTTTGAGCAGGTTACCTTCCTTAGAAATATTGAAGTTCAGCCAGGGTTAGCAGACTTTGTGAGTCAGCAAAAGTAGTCTGTAACTGTTTACTGCATATGTAAAAGTAATACTGATACATATATGTTTAATGTGGTGTCAGGAAGAAACATAATGAACCATGTTCATGCTCCAAAAACATGCATGTTAGGCTGATTAGACACTCTTAGGTTGTCTTAGTTGTGCGTGTGCTCATGACTGCAGGTGTCTGTGACAGATAGGCGACTACATTAAACAATGCTTCTCACCTGTTCACTGCTGGACACAGGCACCAGGCCACCAAGACCAGCTATGGTTTAACCAGGAGAACAGCAAATAAATAAGCTGACAATTCCTCAATAAGTATTAGGAGATGAAACATTGCTCAGATGACAAAGAAGACAGAGTAAAAGATGAAAATAGTAAAAAGTGATGCTCTGACATGCCAGCATTTGATTGAAAGCACATCCAAACTGCGCCTCCAAATTCCATGACTGACTGATGTCATTTTTTAAAAATTAATATCAGAAAAACAAATGGCAGAAAATGTTAGTGCGGAGTCAGACAATGCTTTCTAAAACGGCTTAATTTAGGCATATTACGATAGAATGTGTCAAGGTATGTCGGCAGGAGGAAGAAACTGTCTGGTTCTGATTTGCATTGCACAATATTTATTCTACTGGTTTAATTGATAAAATTCTAAAAGATTTGCGAATTAATCTTGGAGGAGTATAAATGTAGTTTGTTATCCTTATTACTGTTAAATCAGCTGCAGAAGCTGTTGCTAAAATAGCACATTATTCAGAAATACTACAAGAATCAAATGTGAAGACTTATTGAAGCTGAAATAGCTAACATGCCCACCTCTGGTCACTTGTTAGTGGTACTCAGTGTTATCACTGACCTGTATCCACATAGCATTGAAATGTGAAGTGTTATGCAATGCTAGGAATTTACCTAAAAGGGATCTTAGTCAGTGAAAAAAGTAGAATGGAAACCTGAGAAACACACTGTAGCAGAAGCAAGTCAGAAGTAAGAGTAACAAGGTGGCAGTAGTCTTAATAGCAGTGTCTGTGACAGAAAATCTTTTAAAAAAATCAATCAAATCAATGACTTTTTTTTTTTTTAACTCAGTTACTGATGTTACTATTATTAGAATGTCTTAGATGGGGATGAAAAATATGGACAAAACAAGAAAACAAACAAGACAGTATAAAAACTGTCTTTGTTTTTATGCTGTCTTAAAACAGCATAAAAAACATAAGGAGCAAAATCTAAGTTTGTAAAATAGATTACTAATGATAAAACTAATATGATTTAATAGACAATAAATGGAATAAAGAACAATTTGCTATGTGGTGACTTGTTGTTAACTGCATTCATTTTGTGTGCTGGGACTTTATTGTGTTAAACTGGGTAGCTCTACAAATTTCCAGCTAAGGGCTGAAATATCTTTGGAGCCTTTGAGCATTCTTTACTTTGTTGTACTCATTCTCTGACCGAACAGGTTTATGGACAACTGGTTATGTATCTGCTCAAACCCTTGAAGTCAGCATGGTAATATAGGTTTTGACTTGTCACAAGACATCTATTATCTTCCCTTTAATAAACTGGAATAGAAATACAAGATGAAAGCTATATGTTCTAATGCAGTTAGCAATAAATAAATTCTGGTTGAGGCCAGGGCAAAAATATTCTATCAGGGTTAATTGAAATAACCTGTTGCACCAGTCCCTCCTACTGCAAGATACCCCTAGAACATGATCGCTGTTCTTCATAGGATGGTATTCTCAGGTTTGCAAACTTCTTCCCCTTTTGTCTAAATGGAACTGTTATAATTGCACTTCAGTTTATGTTTTATAAGATCAGAACATGTATCTAAAAAAGTATTTATTTGTGAGTGTACCGGTAATTGCAAACTGTGAATTGGAGTAAAGACTTCTTTCACACTCAGTAAATTGCACTGGGTGCAGACAATAGAGGGAACATAGTGCAACTATATGTTGCATAATTGGTTTTAATAAATGGGAACCATGCTAAATTGAAGTAGGTGCCAACAATATATTAGTCTCTTAAATTCAATTGAGTCCTGGGGAGAGAGCTGAAGATTAGGGTGTTATGTGAATCACAAAGATTTACAACACACTCCATTTCCTTTTCCTCCTGACTCTTATAATCTTCATCTATTTTTAATGGTTGTATGTTCTTTCTAATGTCTGCATCCAGTGCGATTTTGCATGCTTTCTATTTCTGTAAACCAGTTTGGGCAACAGGAAGTACTTACAACAGAATAGAAAAATGTTTCCCCCTGGTGTTCAAACGTAGACTATTTATTTCCTTATATAATGTACCTACAGGCCATAATAATAATAGACACACAACTAGGCCATAAGACTGTACCAAAGTATTTTACTGTGTTCTAAACGGTACATCCATGTTCCCAGTTTCCTTTTTCCCACGTGTATTTTTATTCTGCGAACCCTCGTTTGGTCATTATCTTTAATTCTACAATGACATTTATGGTAACTGGCGTGGCTTTGACGTTTATTTCTTCGACGAGAAAGGAGGAAGAAAAGCGCGGACGTCACAAAGGGTCTCACACGTGTTGCTGCCTTCACGGCCAAATTGAAGCTCGGAAATACGACAAACTATTGACATTGGCGTATTTAATAACATGGCTTTAAAAGTTGCGAAATGCCAACATCAATTTTGGAGGCAAACTAGCGATTTGCGTTATAACTTTTCTCCATGTGCTACATATACGTGAGAACTGGCGCTGGTGACGACAGAGACGTATGAGATTTACGATAGTACATAAAAGTATCAACAACCAAAGCAGGTTCCGTGAAGGGGAGGAGAGGATATTCATTTGAGCTTTGTCTCCTAACAACATCACTGTGTGTACAGTAGGGTAGACTTACTTTGCTGTAATAAATTATTACCGAGGTGATTTAGGAACCCGGGTAAAAATGCTCCAGTCTCTAGCCAGCAATTCGTGTGTGCGTTTGATACAGAATCATAAATCGACGTGGTATTTCGTGTCTTTAATATTGGGTTATCTCCTTTATCTCATATTCGGCGCCGTCGTCTTCTCGTCGGTCGAACTACCGTACGAAGACCAACTGCGTCAGGAGCTGAGGGCCGTCAAAAAGCAGTTCCTCTTGGAAAATGAGTGTCTGTCCGAGGAGCGACTGGAGCGGTTTTTAAAGAAAGCCCTAGATGCCAGTAATTATGGGGTTTCTATTCTCAATAATGCCTCGGCTAACTGGAACTGGGACTTCACCTCTTCGCTGTTTTTCGCCAGCACGGTGCTGTCCACCACAGGTAGGTCACTGTTGTATGATGCTTGCTGTAGTCGCTGTCCTCCAGGTGCGCAGCAGAATCTACGGAGTCATCCTCACGTAATATGTCTGTTTGACTTTAAGTACATCATACAGAACCCCTAACTGTTGCCATGTTGGTAATAATACTAATAATAATAATAATAATTCATAAATAGGCCCTATAGTAAAATGCATTCAATGTCAATTAATTATTAATCTTCAGTCATCTTTTGCATCTATTTCACAAAACAGAACGCAAATATAAGACAGAATCTGGCCTATATTACAATTTTAAGATTTGCTTTTGTCATCTTCTTTACCAAATACTTGGCAATTGCATTTTAAATGTAGAATAATAACATTTTTAAAGACGTGTCCTCCAATTTAGAACAGGAAATGTACTCTGCCATACTCTTAAGTGACAAAGAATTTCGGAAAATGTGCTAGAACCACATGGCTGCAGCAGTTATCTGAGGTTGCAACATACAATCCTAATGATATCTCCTGTGGTAATAGTTAACTGGGTTCATAACATTGCAATTTTGTAGACTTATGTGTAATGCAGAACTCAGTCTAAACCCTTCCATTGTTATATGGATAAATAATTTTTACCTTTTGTTACTGGAAATCAGACACTTTGCTGCTGTTTGGCAAGTAATGTGTGCACTACAGTTTTATTACAAAATGCACCTCACTTCAATAAGTTAGGATATTTTAAAAGCTACACCTCAGAAAAGCATGTAAAGCTTACGATGTCGTACTTTTGCACCCACATTACAACATGGCTTCAAATTTGATCTCAAAAGAACATCAGCCTAATCCTGTCTAAACCTCAACTTCATTCCGCAACTACTTATTTTCTCAAATAACAGTGTGACTTAAACCTGTCACTGCTCATGTATTTTTTAGTAGACCTTCACTATTCACAGCAAAACCTTGAGCAAAGCTATCACATTTTAACAGTCAGATGCCATTTACACACACATTTAAAACAAAAAATATGTCATATTCCAACTGCTTTTATTTAAAACAAACAAACAAACAAAAACAGCAATAAGCCTTACCACTACTACAATAACATATTAGTTGATTGCTTCTGGCAGGCAGAATAAAAACTGTTCACTTTCTCCTGGTACTTTCATTCCAATGCTGTGGCTGAAACCTCCTATCCGACCTGCCTGTGGTGAAATATTTCTGTTGAGAATTGGAAAACTGGTCAGAGAAAAGGTTTGTGAAACTCGCAGAGTCACACCCATGGATACCTGAGGTGCCCATTGCTCACTGAATACATATGTAAATAATATGTATTATCTACTACCTGTTTTTGGTTGACTCATGAACGTCCAAGAGCACAAAGGAGAGAGGGTACTTTTTGGTATAGTAGAAATATTTCTAGGCAGAAATTTTACCTTTCATTTAGAATCAGAACAGAAAAAATCCAGTTGATAGGCAGTGCACAGCAACATGAGGAGGAGGGGCTGGTTTTGCATTACAACTATTTCTTCTGGCAGCAAAAATAAAATCCTTTCACTTTCTCCGTTGTAATAGTAGGACTTTGGAATTCTTATGATAAAAAGTTGGACCAAATTAAATGAATATCCAAATATAATTGTAAAAAGTGAGTTGCGCATAAAGAGGAAAAAACTGACTTAGAGAAATATATTCTTAACAAGTGAAAAGTAAAATCCAGTGTTAAAGTAGGAAGTCACAATGCATTACAAATTATAGGGGTGCCATTAAATGTGTCCTAACAGGCTCAATATATCTCTCTGAAGTGTAGCAGTTATGACTACCTGGTAACGTCCTGGTTCTGGTTCATTTATGGATATGGTATAATCTTACAGAAGAATAAACATTGGTGCAGCTGTGCGCCAGTTTGACCTTTGAAACCAGAAAAGTAAGTGGAAGTAATTCTTCTCTTAAAGGAAGACGATAACCCACAGGGAGATTTTCAAAAACACCCAAATCACTCTCGGGGTTCTAAAAGAAGACTTGATTCGGTTTAGTACATGAGTTTCCTTCTCACATGTGAAATACTATTAATACTATCCTTACAGGTAAAAAAAATGTAGGTAAACAGATGTTCTATGAAAGGGCCTTAAGTTTAAATAAGATGGTGGAGAGTGCAGCCTTTTCCACAGCTCTCAGAAACATAGTCTACCAGAGCAAAGGTTAACATTTTTTACAAGGCAGGATTTCAAATAGTTCGACTTAGAAAATAAGTACCGTACTGTGAAAAGTACCGTAAGTAAAGAAGAAGCCAAACCTGAAGTAAATTGTTTCTAAGGTAACTGAAATTTTCTGTGGTTCTTCATTCCAACCCTGCTGCTGAAACTTTCCATCCCACCTGTCTGAGGTTCGTTCCTGTTTTTTGAGAATTAGAGAACTGGTCATAGAAAGGGTTTGTGAAACTTGCAGACTCACACCTGTGAAAACCTGAGGTGTGTTGCATTGCTGATTTTATTGAGTGCTCATTGAATACATATGCAAATGTATTATCTCCCTCCCTTCTTTATATTGCTTCTAGAAATCTTGAAGGAACTAAATACTTTTTACCAAAACTATGTATCAGCACACAATTACTGGACACTGAAAATAAACTGTGCTCTCTTGTGTTAAACTTGCTGAAGCAAACTTTTATGCTGATTAATTTTCTTTGTTTTTTCAACAGGTTACGGTCACACAGCACCTCTATCAGATGGCGGCAAGGCCTTCTGCATTATTTACTCTGTGATTGGCATCCCGTTTACCCTCCTCTTCCTCACTGCCGTTGTGCAAAGGATCATGGTCTTCAGCACTCGGAGGCCCGTTACGTACATCCACACACGATGGGGTCTGTCCAAGCAGCTTGTGGCCATCGTTCACGCCACCCTACTGGGCATGTTGGCCGTCTCGTGCTTCTTCCTCATCCCGGCGGCCATCTTCTCTGCTCTGGAGGAGAACTGGAACTTCCTGGAGTCCTTTTATTTCTGCTTTATTTCACTCAGCACCATTGGCCTCGGAGACTACGTACCCGGAGAAGCAGCCAATCAGAAGTTCAGGGAGCTGTATAAAGTGGGCATCACTGGTGAGTGCTGATGAGATGCTACCATTTGAGGGTGGTGGTAGAAACTCTTAGTCCTCTATATTTGTATCAGTGGTAAAATGTAGAGTCATGATGCTGCCTTGATTATTATGTTAATCTGACTGATAACTAGTCTTTTTTTTACTATTACCTTCAGTTTTATCCAGGCTTGTATTTTTAAACCACATAAATACTTTGATTTACCTCTAAGGCTTTTTATAGAAGAGAAGATGCACTATACAAGCCATTTGAATTTCATTTTTTACAAAAAGATAGTTTTGTTGTGTTATTAGCATACTTTACAACAAAATAAACGCAATTATTGCATTAGAAATCACTCAGAAGATCTTTTTAAATAGAAAAATCCAGTCCTTGGACATGTCTAACCTAGTGTGGTGCCCATCAATTTAGCTGATCAAAAAAGAAATGGGAAAAGATACTATTTTGATGTATACTTAGAGTAAGGATGCACGATATTAGAAAATCTTGCAAAGGTGATAATATTAGTAAATATTGCAATGATGACATCTAATACGACATCTGTTTATTTTATTCTTTTCATTCCTTCTCTGACTTTTAGCCTTTTGTGTAATGCAATTAATGTCCAATGTGAGACTCTGTCCAACCAGCTAATTATTACTTTAGCATGTAAAATGCAAGTTCAGAATAGTTGGAGTATATTACTCAACAACTATTGCACTCCAAGCAGTCCATTGCAATGTGAATATTGCACGCTGATGTTGTGATGATGATATAATTGCAATTTATTTTCCCTAACTTGGACTTGCAGAGATGCTGGAAAATGTAATCTACCTTAACATTTAACTTTTTGGTAAACACCTGAATGTCTGTAGTTGAAACTGGTTGTGATTTGGAAGTGTTCATGCTTTCATCCATGCTGATACAAACTCTAAATGGAGAAAAGAAACGCCAGATCATGATGCACCCACCGCCATGTTCACTGTGGCTATGGCATTCTTTTGGTTATGTTCAGTGTTCTGTTTGTGTCAAACTTAGGAATTGTGCTCTAAAGTTCAGGTAAAGTAAAATGAAGTCCTTGTTTTCTTTTAACATCTTTTCAATTATGAACTGGTAAGATGAATTCATCTTAAATGGTAAATTGTGGAAAGGTGAATATTAATAAATGCAAAGTCTGGTTATGCTATAAATGCATCCCAGAATCCTTAGAACCCATAATGTTAGACCTTTTACCTCCAGTGATTTACTGATTGCTTCTTTGCTTGCATTGGGTGAATATAAATCCACTAAAATCCCATTCAAATTGAGTCATTTTACGTAAAATATCTAGAGTGAAGTACTTTCATTTTCTCAGATTAGGCATGCAGGATGAAAAGTTCGGATCTATTCTATGACATCTAGATTTTATGATGGCGAGCTTTGACCTGCATACGTGGAAAACAATCAACTAGGTCATCTTCTTGACCTGTGTGTGAAAGCCACATTAATGACGTTCTTTCTTTGTTATATCAAAATAAACATGCAGCAAGTACGAAAAACAGCTGTACGAAACGAGTTATCAAAAAAAAACAATCAAATCAGAGGAAACAAAAAGTACATTTCACATTTAATACAGGACCAAATTCTCATTACTAAAGCGTGCGTATAGAAGAGAGGTACCAGACTGACTTTTCATTAGTCTTGACTTGTCACCTACAAAGAGTGTGTTTTCTGTTGGTGAAATAGGTAAATTACGGTAATCCCTGAAATGCTTATTCGTTCTGTCAGTGCTACGTTTTTCAGATGTCATAAAAAACGACTGATACAATTGAACATAAAAAAGTACTTAAAAGCAATTATTATAACAATTAAAAAATGTTGATAAGTAGAGCTGTCACAGTCTCATGCAAGCCATGTGTTACTGATATTAAGATAAACCAATGTTCTAAGAAGTTACTTTCGCGGAAGATGCATTGATTAGCGAACAGAAATATTTCTGGTCCTTGAAAACACAGTCATGGAAACCAGTTCTTAGTGTAACACTGTTTTAAATACTGTGCTTGGCAGGACAAAAGAGGTCAGTTTTAAACACCATCCAAAAACCTGATAAATTAATCACTTAACATCAACTTGTTACTCTGTAAAGAGAACAGTAAGCTAAAGCTTACTGGCATCCCACATCAAAATGATCTTAAATGTGTTTTAGATGCCATGTCTCTATAATGTTTATATTTTTTGCAGCTGTAGGAATAATTGCTACTTTTTGTTTCAAATAAGAGCAGTTAGATATTTAAAATATTTGCATAAATATCACAATACCCTGCAATTGAGCAAAACTAAATTTAAATGCCACTGCACATTTTTTTTTGCATGTTTGCTTGTTGCACCTTTTACTAATTAGGGGTTGAATAAAACCCCACAGTTTAATTTACATTAAGAATTTAGGTGTAGTAGCTGGAATGTGTGGTCATTCTCACATTTTTCCATGACAGCTGATGAAAACTCCTGCTGGACCCACACAACTGCAGATTTCTAAACAAAATACAGTACATAGCTTATTAAAAGTGGCAAGTAGTTGCTGAGAAAGCAGCATCTGATATTTCCCTGTGTGTTTCAAACCATAACAAGATGGTGCTGCGCTCAAACTGGGCCATGGCCTCCTGGAAGCATTGAGGCATGGACTGCATTTTCCGGGTGACTTGCACAGCTTGCTGTCGGCGGCCCTGTTAGGGGCTAATAGTGTCTTGAATAAAACTCAGTTTGAGAGCGCGGAGTCTTGACAAGCTGTGGGTGTGTACGAATGCCAAGAGCTGCTGTAGTGAACAGTCTCCGACATTTGTGACGTGGGTGTGTGGCGCGCAGCAGCCAGAGAGGTGACGTCAGTCAGCAGGAACAATGTGTCAGTCTGTAGGAGGAGGAAAAGTCTCCAACAGAACGCACTTGTTTGCAAAAAATAACATCAGCTGTACAACTTCCTTTATGCAAAACGAGTGTAGGAAGTGACATCACCAGTATTTGCATAAGCATTATGTGACCTTGAATTAAAACGGTTTTGTTTTGTTGCTGTCTGTGCTGACAAGCAGTCAGTGCCTTCTCAGTGAGATACAGAGATCAGGCCAACAAGAAACTCTCACAAGAATATAATTGATTGTTGATGAAACAACAGATTTTTCAAACTTTAAGTTTTAGTAATGTTAATACAGATGTATTCAATGTCTAAACACACCTGAAAATAGACATAGGGCATAGTTTCAAGAGAGGCACACCCTCGCTTCCTAATGTCATGGATAGCTAACTACTGCCCTCTTGTGGTAGTGTAAAAAGTAACAGATTTTGGAAATGTTGAAACACGCAGATCTTGCTTTGATGCTTCTTACGCTTAATTACTTGTTGTAATTATTTCTTGTGTTTCTCTCCCCAGTCTACCTCATTCTGGGTCTGATAGTCATGCTGGTGGTGTTGGAGACCTTCTGTGAGCTGCAGCAGCTGAAGCAGCTCAGGAAGATGTTCTACCTGAAGAAGGAGAAGCCCCAGGACCGCCTCGCCATTTTGGAGCACGACCATCTCTCCTTCACCACCGTGTCTGACAACACAGGCGGCAAGAACGAGGACAAAGCCAAGACGTTTCTCAGCGTCCCGACTCTGGTCTCTCCCAATGATGACCCAATGATCCAGTAAAAAAGAAAAAAGACCACAAAGGATAACGCAGAGGAATAAAAAATAAGGGATTAACTCATAGTAGAAAACAGCATGAGTAAAAACCAATCACGGCTTTAGGCAAATTGTAGTCAAAGCTAAAATCAGTTAGGTCTGCACAGATCAAGCAAACAATACCTACTACTAAACCACAAAACTGACAGTAGAGATAGTGTTATGCAGCAGAGAATTTATCTACATAATAAAAGTGAAATTAATATTTTAACAGCAGCTATAAATACAAAGTCAGTGATAAAAGTAAAGTCCTCTGCTGAATTTATGACTCACAAAAGCTAAGCGCCTTTAAAAGCTACATTATTTATGGCACACTTAGGAATATTTGATGAAGTAATTCGTCTCTTACGACTAGCTTGAAGACGGGAAACCTTCCGCCACAAATTAGGACATAAGTATGTATGTATCTTTTAAATAGAGTTTTTAGACAGGTCTTTGTATATAATCGGGAGAATGTTTTAAATGTAGGGTATGAAGTTAAAGCAGAACTTTACCTGATATCTAAAAAAAATTGCTGATGCTGTATCGTGGCCTGTTTCGGTTCTTTTTGATTTTGGGGCATATTTTTATTTCTCTGATTGTAAACTGCTAGAAAAGAGAGCTTTACACACCCTTTATTGATGTCAGTATTCATTTAATTATTGATTTTTAAAATGAAAATGTGGGTCGCACCATTGATTCAAAGGTTTACATAAGGACTGGTTTATCAGTTTTATTTACCATAAATTTACTATTGATCAAAAGGTAGCGGAATATGTTTAAAAATGTAACTTAGGGAGCTGCTATGTAAGAAAATTGTTCATATTTCGAGGCATTTCTGGGTCTTCCTTACAGTGGTGTTAAGTGTTTTGGTTGCACTACACGTGTCATTGTGAGGGGAAAAAACTTGCTTACATTTGTGCAACCTCATTGCAGCTCTGTTCTCAAAGTTGCTCGTATGTAAAGCGGTGCAAGTCATTGATCCATCTGAACGCTTTAATGCATGCTTGACTGTGAGTAAAAAAGGAAACCGAGGTTCGTCGAGCTTGCTGAGGGAGTTGCTTTTTTATTCTGAAGGGAGTTAGGTTTGCACATGAGCAAGATTCAGACAGAATTCACACACTTTGAAAGATTCTGTTTAATAAAAGGGATTTGAACTGTAGATTTTACTGTATTTGTTAACATTTGAATGTAGAAATGCTTGCTTTTTGTTATGACTTGAGAAACGTTTACAAATTGCTTTGAATGGCAGAAATACTGTACCAGAAATGGCACCTTTGAAAACTTGAAATCCGTCGCGGGCAGCAGCTCTAATTACTCGCCTCAGCAGTTTTGCTTCAATGCTTCACATAACAAAGGCCTTTGTTTGACTCAAAAACAATTCTGGCACCTCGTCATCCATCCTCAGATTTTTAGCTTGTTGACAGAGTTAGTCTTTTCATGCACCTGTCCTGACATTAGTAGAAAAAAATGCATTTAGAGAGAGTTTCAATGCTATTTTTGCCCTGGTGAGGAGTTTTGTTTCATCTCACATCACTCCCTGGTTTTAAGCTCTTGAATGTAATGTATTTATCTTTTTTTTTCTATGTGAAGAATTGTCAGTTCAGTTTGCTTGATGAAAGTGGAATTTATTTTTAGATGTTTTCTAAATTTAATCTTCAAAATGTTATTATTTGAGTTTCTTTCTGAGTTTTGACTGCAGTGTTTAAAGGAATAGTATTGCCTTTATGACTGTAATTGCTATACGGATTAGTTACTGTTTCTCACAGATTGCATCAGCAGGAATCGACATTCTCATTATGATGTAATGCTGTATCGGCGCTTGCTGTCAGGTGTGTAAGCACGCTTTGCAACACATGGAGTTACTTTCTTGCTTGAGGAGTGATGAACTTCTGCATTGCTTTTTTGGGTAAAGAAGAAACAACCTGAGGGACTCTGGTAACTTTTCTGTTGTAAATCATATTAAGGTTGAAAATGTTCCCATGAAGTTTCAGTTGTCTTTGCAATAACTACTTTTTGAGTCAATATGTTTTGTTTTCTGTTAGTTTGAAAATGTGCCTGGCTTTTTCTGAACTCCATTCATTCCATTTAATGTTTTTCTGATGGTTTTAATTTTTTTTCCCTACCATTCTGGGCCTTTGTAAACTACTGTGAAAAGATTGGTTGTCTGCTGAGTAGAAAAAACTTACATTTTGTAACTCTAGTCTCTTTTACTGTATAATGTCTGTTTGTAGCTACATTTATAGCTCATCGTTTGTTAATGTCTTTGATCTTGCAAAGTTGTTGTTGGCATATACTTTGACTAGAAGGCAAAAGGGGGGGGGGAATTTAAGTTTCTATCAGGGATTAAACATCATGCGAGTGATTCCAGATGGAAACACCGAGTTTTTATTTATGCTGACAAAACTGACATGTTTGGAATATTTGCAATCATGAGCTTTTGTACATATCTTTTCAGTCGATGTCAGTGATACTGTATATTCAAATGCACAGTTAAGTATTTTACTGTTACAATATTAATCATTCAAAACAAGACCTTCACTGGGTACCAGAGAATCATTTCAGCATAAGAAAATACACTGTAAAATGTTAAAAAAAAATTGTTCATGTGTCTGAAATAAAATGTTGGATTAAAATAACCAGAGTATTTCTTGAATCGGTAAATCTCGATAAATTAGTATGTCCTTCAAAAATGTAATTAAATTTAAAAAGTGCAAGACATATAAAGACTCATTATACAGAGTAATACTTCAAGTGCTTCGGTGAATTTTAGTGGTAATCACTTACAGCTAATATAACCAAATGTTCAGTTTCTGAGAAATTAGAAATTACAACTTTACATATGACAAATCATATTTTTGATGATGTTATGAACTGCACAATCACGAAGAACACCATTGACATCCATAACAAATTATTATTACACCAAAGAATTATTAAAATATAAGCTGGATGATCACTAAATTCTGTCTGCTTGCACAATATTGGAAAGTTGAGTGGGAGGGAAAAATTTAGAAGAGAGGGTAGCACAGCCAACAGATAATTAAAAGAAACCCCAAATCAAGTGCTTTTATTATACGCTACACAGTGATGCTTTCACATAAACAGAACTAAAAGTCAGTTTTTATTAGTCATATGTAAAGTTGTTTTTTTTTGGAGGGGGGAGGGCGGAGGAGGTTGACATACTTTTGAGGTTTCACTACGTGTAAGTCACAATCATCAAAACTGACAAAGAGTGAAATAAACACCTCAAATATAAATAAAATATGTCACTGTGTCTAACAAATTTGTGAATTATGAGTTTAATTTTTCAGAATTGAATTACTGGTATAAATTAACTTTTCAACACATTCAAGTGCCTTGAGATTCTCTAATATTTATTCGTCTTCTCTCCCAGACTTTTACCATATGGTAAGAGGATGGAGACACTGGCTGATCATGTGTTAACTCAGTGGAAATGTGGTCTGATTGCAGTGTCAGCTCGTAGAAACACGTGAGATTATATAAATCGAATTTACCAGAAAACGTGTGAAAGGTGAAGAAGGCTAAAACACAATCTAATCTACACACAAGAGCCAACTGAAATGAAAGAAAAAAGCATGAATAATGATAATGAAAGTGATTATCTGCAGAGACCTGCTGAGAAAATACCATGCTACTTAAATGAATTGCTTAAGCCTCTCATCTCTTTGATTTCCGAAAAGAAGGTGGAGGTTCAGAATATCTTTGTGCGGTAATTGAAGTTGGAGAGCTCAAACATCGCAGTCAGTAATTAACTAGAAGATATTTTTTTACCTACAGCATTAAAAGAAGATCAGACAGAGTTCTTGATAAGGCTGTTCAAAAATAGTCGAGGAAGAACTAAATTGGCACTATAGGACAATATCAAGACAAACTGGCATAAACCGGAAATACAATTAAACTTAATATATAAAAAAATTATAGTTTTTGATTTCGAGTCATGCCCATCATTCAACTAAACACACAATTTATTGTTATTTTGCAGCTCCAGGGGCACACAATGTCAAACTCAGGGAAGTAAATTTAATAGTGCAGCGCTTTTGTTTTATTCAGCAGCTGTATTTCTTATCGCAGAGAACTGTAATTACCTCTGACATGCAGGCACTTCTCCCCGCAGAGCCACTGAGCATACATCCGTATTGTCAGGCTTTATGGGGTGAAGCAGCTCAGACGCTTGCTAGCAGCAAGTAATTTTATTGGATGCATGTAGTAAAACAACAATTACCAGTAATTGGAAATAACTGTCAGAAACGTGGCCAGGTCATTAACGTACAAATGGACAATGTTCAGAACCAGTGCAAGGGTTGCCATGTTTGTTTATTTCCAGCAACAAATAACAATATGATCAGAGCAAAAATAAGTTCTTACTATTTTCTATATTCATTACTTACAGGCTTTCCTAGGTACAATTCCAAACTAATCTGTGATTATGTTCCCGTGTGTATGTAAGGAACATAGCAGTTTGTTATAATGTGACAAAATGAGAAAAGGTTCAAGGGGAATGAATATTTTTCCGATGATCTGTACAGCTCAAATACTCACGGTTGAAGTCAAAACTTCTTTTTATGCTTGCAGTTGTACAGTATTCCAACACAAACACAATCTGAACAGTTACGACTAAGCTGTTGGTCTGAAATGTTACAGACTAGACTGATTCATCTCATCTACTGAGGAAAAACATATCGAGAGCTCATCATTGTTAATGTTGCTTCTTCATCTTTCCAGTTCATGTGAACCCTATAAGCCGTCCTGAAGAAACACTTAAATCCCGCAAACTGCCCCGAAAGGAATAAAATATTACACCCTGCATTTTGGGATTTATTAAGGATCCTTGCTGTGGGTTGTAAAACAGTCTGCAGCTCAGATTAAACATGAACTCACCCATAAATAGATGAATCAAGCGCTGCTCCTGTGCCTCAGAGAGAGAGAAGCACACCTTATAGAATGTTGCACAGAAAACTCTTGGTTGCTCATATCACCCCCACGTATTGCAGCGCTCTGACGCTGGGGTCATTCAGGACAGGGGTTGAGTTGGTGCACAGCGACAACCGGCATCTACTCTATAGCACTGTTTTCTGATGGTGGAGCAACTCTATTTATATCCACACACACACACAACACCCCCCCACACCCCCACACATGCACGCACCCCCACATGCACACACACACGGGGACTATCTGAATGCAGGAGGCCTGAAGCACAAACGCTCCTCTCCGCCAATTCTGTAACTGCTCTCATGTGAAAAATTTGTGCTCTTGTTGCAAGAGCAAAATTAGGTTCCAGTTTTCTAAGCAATATCGCAGATCAACTTTTGTCTGAAAAGAAAGAATAATTCAGTGTGGTTGTGCTTAGGGTTTGAAATTGATAGATTTGGATTGCAGCACCAAACAGTTTGTAGAAAATCCATACACACTGCCCCAGTTCACTCTCTGCTGAATGTATATGAGGAGCAACAAACTGACAGGACAGAAAAAGAGGAGAAAGCAGGGAGAGGTAAAAGGACACTGCAGCCACAGGCATTTACTCTCTCAGAACCATTTTGCACTCAGAGCTCTTTCTCTGCAATGTGGTTGATGTTTTTAGCACATCAACCCATGAAGCCAGCTCTCATTGTGTCTTTATTCCCTCCCCACACCCTCAAAAAGAAAAAAAGAGTTGAATTAAAAGCTTGTTTTTCTTCAAATTAATGAATCTCAAGTGGGATTGCAACACAAAAGGCATGTTGTGCATTCCTCTGTGTTTTCCACCTTGTCATCTCGCAAAGTTAAAATGAGATCCGAGACTAATCAAAACGTTTGTGTGAGATGCAACCTAGCAATGCGAGAACAGAAAGAAAACACTGAGCACACTAATGAGATGACAGAAAGCGCAATTTCACAACTGGAGTCAAATCAAATAACGATGATAGCTGGGACAGTATTGACCAATTGTCATGTGTGTTAAGCATCAAAGAGCCTTAAAATAATTAGGAACATCAAGTCTACGCAGTGCGCAGCTTTGCGTAGATCAATGGTTCAACATGATTGCTTGTTTTAAAAAACAAAAGTAGAACAGTTATGCGTAAATATACAAGAAAACATATAGTTTATTGGTTATAACGCTGACAAATTGGCAAACGATTAAAAAACAAACACAAGATGGATAAATTGTCTAAAATAAAACTGAGGGTGTAGGTGTTTTTTTCCCCCTCTGTTTATGTTTTTTTCTTTTTCTTCATCATGCATCTTGTCATGGTATATCCAGAACATCATATACAGAAACTAGCTGCCTGCATGTGTTAGAGTAGCTTCACGCTTCTAAAAGGATATCCATTTAATTTTACTAGCTCATACAGAATAGACTTTGTCATCCACGTGACAAACCAGCATCCATAACCCATT
This sequence comes from Xiphophorus hellerii, assembly GCF_003331165.1. NCBI lineage: Eukaryota > Metazoa > Chordata > Actinopteri > Cyprinodontiformes > Poeciliidae > Xiphophorus > Xiphophorus hellerii. The sequence goes on from NC_045693.1 coordinate 12,420,235, forward strand.
CTCTTTGAAGTACAGTCAGCTAAGGAGCACATCCAAAGCCAAATTTCAGAAATGTCTTTTAATATTTATAGACAACAGGGACAAACGGCTTGGCAGCTCCGTGAGGCTTAATCACTAATTCTTAGCCTGATTTGTTTGTCAGCAAATGAAAAAGATCCAAAAACCATCTAATAACAGGCAATAATAGAAATCAGATCAGCTCAGGATTGTCGAGGAATAAACAACAAAGATGCCAATTGTTGGGCTCTTAAAGAAAACTGCTTCACTATGTTTACACCTAAAGCAAGACCTGGACCCCTTGGGGATTCTGCTTTCTGCTCTCCAGCTGTTAGTCAGTTGTACAAATGATGATGGATGAATAACACATGTAGCCTACAGGAAATCAGAAAAGCTGTTGAGACTACAGGATGCTACATTCACAAAGGTTCGATTTTTCTGTAGCTGGAAGAACATTTTATCAGGCAGCAGAGGAGCAGCAGAGGAGGTCAGATTTGTCTCTTTGGGCTTACAGCAAGAAACTGCCCCTTTTGACTGCATACCAAATCCAAAAATAAATAATCAACTTCTCTAATAAGAAAAGAAACATGTAATACCACTACATACTCAAATGCATTAGATGAATTTGACTTGTTTTTTTTTACTGGCTCAGAGTTTCCATTCTCCTATTGTGGAGACCAATCAGCAGTGGACTGTCACACTGTTTCTAAGCGGAGAGAGCTGCATCAAATATTAATGATGCTAAGAGACAGGGTCTGCACCATCTTATGTAAAAATGACTTAGAAACTGTTTGCAATGCTATAGAAGAAATAATGGAAATGATTAACACAACAGATTAATGTTTAAAAGGACAGTATTTGTTTCTGATTGCAGTTTATGTTGAAACAGAGTAGAATTAAACGGGAAAAAGCATAAAAGTATAGGATAATAAAATGTAAAAGTTGACAACTATTGCATCACACATTAGCAGCAGTAGTTTTTTGCTAATTTACATAAATATTGGTGGAGATATATCGCTAAAAGATTTCAGTAGTTGTCGCATCTGATCGACATATCAGTGGAAAAATAAGGGAGATTTTAGAGGGGTAGATCTATAATTGATGTATCAATAACACCAGTTTTTTGTTCATTTATTATCCTTCTTTGTCCTGATTATTGTGGCGAGGGATCAAGGCCTAATCCAGCTGTCACTGATCAAGATGGAGGATAAATTTTGGGGACTTTGAAAGTCCATCACATGATCTTTCATTTTAAGCTTCTAAATTTTCCTGATGAAAAGATAAAGACTTAAGTAAAACACTCAAATGAAAGGTTGACATGTGAGGAAAACAGCATTTGCTTTGTAGGAACACAAGTTGGTAATGTGATCTGTAAAAACTCATTAATTAGCAAAGAAATTAGGTAACTAAATGGTTTACCTATACTAGAATAAATCCTCAAATAAAAAAATTTAATATTTCTACCATTGCCAAGAAAATAATTGCTTTGCCAAATTAGCTTTAAAAAATCAAAATGGTAGCCAGCTTATGTAAATGTTACACCCCAGTATCCAACGCATATTTTCAATTAATCATTTTGTTACGGTCACTGACCTCTAGGGGCTCTCTTCATGAGAGAGCTCTTTCTTTGTGTTTCAGCTTTACCTGGCTGCCACAGGTGCAATGTGTTGGAGCTCATCAGCCACCCCATAAAGAGCTTCAACCGGAGGTAACACATTTTATAACAAAATACATTCACTCACAGTGATTGGAAGCTTTAATGTATTTTTAGAGTATTTACATGACAGACCGACACATAGTGTGAAGTGCCAGAATATGATTAAATAAAAACCTAAAAAGTGTGACATGGATTTATATTTAGCACCTTTACTCTGATATCCCCAATCTAAATCCAAAAAAATGGTCTTTGTTATTGCTATTCATATAGTCTGACTGTTTTGTAAAGACTTTTCAGTTTCCAACTGATAGAAAAATGCCAGAAATACTTCAAGCTGTTATTGTCAGAATCTCGGTTTCGGGTTTTGTTATTTCTATGTTCCTTAGTTTCCTTTATTTTATTAGATCAGGCATGTTTCGGTTTTCTTTTGTTCAGTCCGGTCTTAGTGATTCTAGTTTATTAGGTTTATTTTTTGTGTCTAGTTCTTTCTTAGTTTAGTTTTGCTTCTTATGTTTAGTCATTCTTTAATGTTAGTCAGTGTGCCTTCCCTCACTCTGCCGTGTCACTTCCTCTTTCTCTCTCTTCCCTCACACCTGCAACCCGTTAGCTCATCAGCTCAGGTCTTTTGTTCCAGCATTCACCCTCACAGTATTCAAACTCTTCTCCTGCCTTCCTGGTTCCTCCAGTTAAATCCTATCCATTCTTGTTTCCCCCCACTGCTGTGCTTCTTGTTCCAGTTTAGTTTTTTTTTTTTATCTCCTGGCTGCTTGTAAGTTTCTGTTTTCCCATCATTGTTTTAATTAAACCTTCACTATTCATTTGACCTCTCTGCCTATGGGTCCACTTTAACTGCCACGCAACATGACGGATTTTGTAAAGTGTTGACTTGCAGGTGATGAAATCAAATGCATACCACATCATAATTAATTACTACTCTGTGCTGACATATAAAATCCCAATAAAACACATCAAAGTTTATTATTGAATGACAAAACTACAAGAAGTGTGAATCTTCTTGCAAGGCATTTTAAATGAATACTTAGAGACAAACCTGCAGGTCTCTTATTGACACCTTGGGTCTGGAATACAGGCATTGTTTAGGATATTTGTTTTTGTTAAAATGTCACCAACCGGCTAATACATCCCAGTATTAAGAAATTATGTAGTTATTGACACTTATCTACTAGATTGCAGCATGTTGTACAGTCCACCAGGTAAGGCCACAAAGCATCATAACAGTCCAACTGTTGTATCTAATATTGCTGTTCGGATCATCCCTTCAGTGATCATTTCATGTTTCTTGGCCCTGGGCTTTGGTCCTAGCTTCATCTTTCATCCATATTTAGAAAGGAGTGCACTGCCCTGTAGATTGAGGGCACCAATTAGATCACTCTGAGAGGTCTGCTGAAGTGGAACATGGTGTGCTGGAAAGCAGAGGATGACTTGAATACATGAGTACTCCTTTAGAACCGCTGTTTTGATATGTATGAGCTGTGTCTCCCTTTAAGGCGAGGCACAGTTCAATCCTGAATTTATGTTGGCAGACAGGAACATCCTGATGGAGGAATCAATTTGGTTTTGGCCGAACTGTGAAGTTGGGGAGCAACATTATTTAAGATGAACTTGAGCCTCTCCTCCCGATGAGTGGGGATGTGAGACATTGACCAGCTTATTGATGACTAAACATCTTCTTTTTTTTCCTGCTTGACTAAGCACAGCTCACCCCAACACGCACACACACATCCACCATTTACCAAATACACCTTAAGCCCTATGGAGTTGGCCACTGATCAATGTAAAACCTGTCCTAAAAAGAGTCACAGCTCTGCAGTCAGGAGCTCACACACTGCAGTAATGCAGGGAGTGGACCACAGACCGGGGAGACATGGAAAACACCCCTCAATTCATGCAAGGTAGATTACTCCTACAACATACTTTTTGATATGCATGGTTTCTTCAGATTTATCTAAAAAAGAAAAAAACACAGAGGCTTTGCTAAACTTGATAAAATAAGGTTAGAATAAAATGCATATTACAATTTGGCTTATTACTTCTTAGGGAGCAGACTGCATTTATGAAAAGGTTTTTCACAGTCGAGATGTTAAAAACAAGAGCACACACTAAGTGTACTATTATTATTGCACAACTTGCCCCTCTGATAACAGAGTCAAAGTGAAGCTGATAAAACTACCACCAGTGAGAGTTGATACATTTCCAGCAGCTCTGATGAAATGCAATCAACTGGAGCAGTCGTGTTTGATTCTGCTGTACTGGACAGACAGTTTTCTGCTGTCTCAGATTTTGGCTCAGAAAATATTGAGAATAATGAAACAAGAAAACTTTCCGCATCTGGTGTTGTGTTGAAATGCTGCTGGTGTCCTTAGGTGATGCAAGCTGGGAATGACTGAACAGAGGGAAACCCAGAGGCTCTTCATGGTGGAAAAAGTCTGCTAACTGAGCTGGTTTGATTCACTTCTGTGCTAGAGAATATTTTGAACATTTGAAATATTTATGGTACAATTCTTCCCAAGGAGGGTACAGTATATATATATATATATATATATATATATATATATATATATATATATATATATATATATATACTTGTAAAAGGAAGTCATGAAATATTGAAACCCACAAAACGTGAAAACAGTGCAGTAGCTACTTTAACGTGTTTCTGTTGAACCTAATTTATGGATTTCGTTAATGGGAGAAATGTTAGTTGCAATGATAATTTAATATAAGACAATTGCTTTTTTTCTTCTTTCTATTTGCTAATCAATTCTAGCCAAGCCCTTCTTTTGAAGTTAATGTCTAACTTTTGAAAAGTAACATAGATCTGCGCCCGTTGAATGAGATGTTTTCTTGTCTTTCCCACTTTGAAGAGCTGCTTAGAGAAATACTACAAGGATTTGTGAATGCTTAATAGTTCTTTGACACTGTGATGGGCAAAAATCAAACGAATCGTTTAGTTAGTTTGACTTTATAGGATTGCAGTTGGTGTTTTTCTTTTTAAAAAAAGCATTTAAAAAATAATTAAATAAAATAAATAAATAAAAATGTGAGTTTGTCCTGCTGTGACAGAAAATAATACTAAAAGGATTTACTTTGACGGCCTTTACACGTTTAGAATTTAAAAACGAAGTCAGAGCTATTGTAAACCTTGTTTGGATCAGAGATGGAACAAATCGCTCTTCGTGGTGGAAGAGCGATCTTCCACCATAATCCTGGCTATCCGGGAGATGACGCTGTTGCCGTGCCGCCGTCAAGGCGCGCGCGCAGCGTCAGGCATCCAGAGCGGTGCGCATCCAGTTAGTTGAAACAGTCTGCGCTGTAGTGGCCAGGCATATGCTCGAGGAGATGAGCAGAAGACGGACGATGGTGCTTTTGCCTGTTTCCGCCAGCCTGGATGAGGTTTTAGATTATCTGTAATCGTGCGCTGCTGTCACAGGATGTTCGGCGACAGAGAGGGCACTGTGTGGGACCGGGTCGGACGGCCACACCGGGACTGCATGTGCTACCTTGGACCTCCTACCACTCTTTTGCCTATGTAAGACATCTTAACTTAAAACAAAGAAATGCTCTGGGGGAAGCGGGAGAACCTGTTGCGCTCTTGATTTCACCTGTGCGCATGGAAAGTTGACTTTATGCGCTGAGCTGCTTTATAGTTGAATTTTGCACTTTATGCGCGATGAATGTTTTAAATGCAAATAAGTAGCTAAACTTGCGTGGTATTTACATTTGAATGGATTTCCAGACTGGGTCGGTAAGTACAGTTTTACCGTCACATGACGATGGTTTTATAACAGCTTAGGGGCTGACAGATCAACACGAGCCTCATTGTTGGGTTGCTTCTTTTTCCTTTTTTTTCCCCCACCTGGTGCTTATTCGCTATCAAGTAGGCTATTTATCTTCTCTGCATGCAAACCTAACCCTGGATAACCTCATGCCTACTGCGCGCAGTTTTTGTGGTCCAGTGCCCACTGGACGCCCTGAGATGTCACTGGAGTTGCTTCTCCATCTCTGCAAATCACTCATGATCGATTCATTAACTACACACTCAGATAAGCCTATAATAAGAGATGCCCTGTGCGTAGTATACAATTGCAGGACCAGTCAGGTTGGTTTAGTGTCATTCACTCTGCTGCTGTGCGGACCACTGAGAGATGATGATGATCATGACTTCTCTACGGCACAAGGGAGGCGCTACGGGGGCCCTCGACGCCTGTGGGACACGCAACACCAGCCTCCCTGGTTTAGCCTCTTATTTCTCCAGGTCAAATTTTATGTGCTCCCCTTCCCTTTACTAAGCGGCCTCGCTCGGTCTGATAACATTGTCAGCCCCCTTTTGTTTTCTCTTCCCAGCGGGATGCGCAAGTCGCCCGACGTGAGCCCCAGAAGGCTTTCGGACATCAGCCCTCAGCTCAGACAGCTCAAGTACCTGGTAGTGGACGAGGCCATCAAGGAGGACCTCAAATCATCTCGCTCAGTGGAGGACATCAACAGCGCGTCCATAGAGGAGCGGATATTGCGGATCACCGGCTACTATGGATACCAGCCTTGGAGTACCAGCTACAAGAGTAAGTCTCCAAACTTGGATCTCTTTGTCGGTTTGATCTCTTGATGACATGTTGATGTGAAGTTTTAATAAGAAAACAGGGTTCCTGGATAGGACACTAAAAAATCCTCATTAGATACACAGTTGACAGCTTTCATCATGTACTTAATCAGAATACTTTATATAAAGAAACTTTGAAATTGAATAAAGATTGGTATTGAAATTAATCAAGCAAATATGTTTAGTATTGGGTAAGTTCAGTTCATTTTAACAGTGCCCTATTATGCATGGATCTGCAAGTTTCACATTGTGTGCTTTCCAAAGATGGTGGAAACCAGCCTTCAGTTTGGGCCCTCTGATTTAAAAAAAACCTCTTTCTTCTTTGCTAATTAGTTTATAGAGCAAATATAGTTCTTAGTGTAATATTTTGTCTTCAGCACTGAATAAATTTACCATTCCTTCTGAATCAATACTGAAGAAGGTTTAATTCCAGTCATGATCTTGTTCAGTATTGCCGACAAGCACACTTGCTTTGTGTTTCTCAGTTGCTAAATCCTCAGAGTTATTTTTGTTGTTGTTGTTGTTGCTGTTGCTGCAGAAAAATGGAGCTAGTCTTTGCGTCAGTGGATCTCAAGCTTGGATTAGATTAGTGGGAATGTTGCTTCAACTAGCAGAAACTTTGAATAAAGTTTGCTGTCAAAGCATCTTTTAGTTTTCATTCCTCATGCTCCTCATCCACATTGCAAACAGAGGTTACTTGTGTGAGGTGTATTGGATCTGATGCATAATAGGTGCAGATCTTGTTTGGTTGGTTCGTCTGGCATCGTAATGTTGCTGTCATTGTCTTATGACAATACAGAGAATCAATGATCAGCCTTCTTGTGTTTGCTATTCTTCTGCTTCTGTCGGTTAACCGGTAGCAAATCTGCTCAATTTTATGAGAATGCAATATTTAACAGATGCAGCATCTTCAGAAATCATATGACTGTACACAACACCATCTGAGCCCTGCAGAGCTAGATGGCAACTGTTCATATTTGAGTTGTGTGTTTATTTTGGAGAACTGGCTTAATGTGGTGTAATGAAAGAAAGTGAGAAAAAATAAAATAAGAACTCTAAAATTGTATGAAAAGTGCATGTTTTTGCATGGTTGTAATTGTTCTAGTCATAGAGTCCAGAATACAACTCCTGACCAGGTTTCTTTGCAATGCAGTAGATTTGAAAGTTGCTTTGTTCAAGATACAACTGTAGAAAGAGCAGATCTGAGCAAAAATAAAGTAAATTCTGAAAGTTCCTAAAGAGGAAGAGATTGGTCTTTAAAATAGGTCCTCTGGTTTATAACATGCAGTACTTTTAAAAGAGACACCTATATGAGCTATGTTGTATATACATATGTTTATTTAATGTATCAAGAAAGATATATTAATTGCGCATACATATGCTGAAAAAGCCCAAAATTTCATCTAACTAATTTTAATAAGAATATGCCATGCTAGATTAAAAGAACAGTGATTATTCATTAGTTATGGTTAAATTAATGTCAATGTGAACATCATGAACAATAAAATCAAGTTCAGAGATAATATCCCATACGCTCAAACTACAAATGGTCATCACTGCTTCTTTCAACTCAATGAAATGCATTTGGTAACCATATGCAAAAAATACTTTTTTTCAAAGTGAACTGTTGTCCCAGGTGTAGAATTCAACAAACAAGTTATAATATGAAAAAAAAGGGAAAAAAAGCCACATATCTTTTTGTTCAATGATACACTAAATATTTTTGGGACTTTTGTTGTCTGTTGTTTGCTGCCCTGAAGGACACTGTAGATGAGCAGCTGATTTTTTACTTATTCTAAAACTTCAGTTCTGAAAGTGCACTTGGTGAACCAAATGTAGCTAAAATAAAAAAAAAAAACTATGCCAAAATAAATGCTTTTGAGGAATTCTGATGTACTTCTGGAACACTCCAGTCTTCAGGTCCCATCTCTGCACAAAAGCTGTTGTTCCATCCAAATTGTCTCTCAAAATGGAAGCGTGTTAGCTCCAGTTTAATGTGTCAGATGTTCTGGTGGTTCCTCACACTGGATTCAAAGAACTCCTGAAGAACTTGTGAACTCCTGTAGACAAAACCTCCTGCTCATTCTCATTTTTTTCCCCTTTGAGGTTTAACTTTAAAAACCAACTCCCTCAGTAGCTGGCAGGTTCTAGGTAAGGAGTCATCAGTAGATCATGAGCAACCAATCAGAAGCATAATATGGATGGGTTAAGTCACATGAAACTCAGACAAGATAAAAGGATTTTCTTCTATTTTTGTTAACTTTTTTTAACGCAACAATGAAACCAATAATGCCAAATACTATTTCCACACATCAAACACCATTTCCAGAAGTTGTTTCCGCATAAGATTTCAAAAATATAATCATTCTATTTAATAAAAAGAAGACTTCTGATTAAGAATTAAACATAGTTATCTTTATTTAAAGTTATATAACCTACGTCAAAGCCTTTTTGAATTTCTACATCAGCAAAGTAAAAAGATTTTCTCTTTTCTGAGATTTAGACAATACTGCTGTGGTGATAAAAATATTAATGTGTTATAGATTTAGGGACACCATCAGTGTCACCAACTGTTAGGTTAAATATAAATCAGGTCCATCAGGGACAGTTTAAAGGCCCTTCGAAGAATGCAATTAAAGTAAATGAAAGATCATATGTAGTATATTCTGTGCAGTAGATAAATTATTTCTTACCACAAATCTAAACTATTCATTTGCACCAGTTAATGGCAAAATGCTAACTATGAAATATTGCAGAAGAATTATAGTAAAATAAGGACAAAATTCAAGTAACTTCATGTGCTGGGAATTTACAAATATCATTATGAGCAATGTTTTAAAATCATTAAGGCAACTTGTTATTTTTGAGCGTTCATTTTACCAACTCGGCTGACCGATTTTGCATGATTTGCTTTTAGACATAATTGTCGAAACTAGTCATTAGAGCACTTGAGCTGCCATTAAAAGGAGCGAGAGGCATGACACATTTTTTTTATTCTGCTGGATGCCTAAAAACACTGTAGATCCAGTGGGAGAGAAGGAAGTGTTCATCTAAACTGTATCTAGGTATTTTTAAAATACAGCAAATTTTAAAACACATCCAAAATGTTGGAAATGCTTACATTTACACATGGTTGTGTGTAGCTCTCCTCATACCATTTCCGAAGCACTATTATTTCCAGCAAATTTGCACCATTGTCTAAATGAATGCATTTAGACATTTAGTCAAAGTTGTGATGTGTGGAGACAGAATCTGCACACACTTCAGACAGATTTCATTGTCAAAGAAACCAGTTCTCCCTAGCAGTCAAACACAACACAACTACCAGGACTCGCTGGGAACAACAAAAGCAACATTTAACGCTAAGGAGTGGAGGAGTCGATGCTGAAGGCAGCCAATTTCAAAAGAGGCTGCAGGCAGAGTGCTTCTCAGCAGAGCGCAAACAGAGTCCTGTTTGTTTCATTTAGCACCAACCTTTCCAAATTGGCACTTGTGCTCTTTTGCACAGCGGTAAGCTGGGTGAAAGCGGGAGATGCTGGTCAGTCATGACTCAGGCTGCAGATGAGAGGTGGCTTTGCCTTTTGTTTTGACTTAATAGATTGTCTCAGTGTCCTAAGAGGGAGCCTTCAGGGTTCACACACATGTATGGACACATGCTGTATTCTGTAACAGACATTTGAGCTTAACAAAGTGTGAAAAAAACTTAGCTTTTCATTGAGTCAGTGAGTCACGTTCCCCCTGAATCCAGTACATGCAAACTCAAAGCAGCATTGAAGTAGTGTTTTGCTTTTGATGTGGCAGACATTAGTGATTTATGCTGCTGCTTTGTCCATTTTATCCCGTGGTACCATTGCCCTGTATTTAAGCTGGGTTAGGCTTTTGTGGACAAGGCTATGTGATAGCCACAATAATGTATGTCTACTGCTTGAATGCAAGTTAATATGAGAGCTTTCTCCTTTCAAACAGTACAGCCAAAATGGTAGCAGCCCTTTCCCTTTTGGAAGATGAAAGTGTTGCTACATCTTCCTGAGAGAATTTTTTTTTTTTTTACTTTTCTTTGAAAAACAGACAGAGAGATCGGTCTCAGAGTCAGAGAAAATGAAGACTTAACAGAGAAGATAGTGAGAACAGATGACCAAATGTAATTCCAATCAGAAGTTTGTATTCACTCATCATTGATATTTTTTTTTCCTGTGAAGTGACCATAGGGCATTCAGCATGAATGATTCTGTAAAGCAAGAATTCCCAGGAAGGTGAATAGGATTACATTTATTGTGTATTTTTCTCATTTTCACAAACACAGTTGAAACAAATATAAGCATTCATCATCTAAAGTGAATTTGAAATTGACGGAAGCTAACATCAAGCTTCTGGAATGTTCTGTCTTAATTCCAAAATGAGACATTGTGAAAACTATTAAACTGTACTAAACGTCTCTGTCCAGGACAGAAAACCTACCAACACTTCTGATAATAAGGGATGCCTAGCAGGTAGAATTATGACTGAACTATTTTTGATGGCTACAAAGCGAGTACCTTGTCTGCAATATTTAGCTGAACCTCTATATACCTATTGTCTATACACACTTATTTGAGTGATTGTTGTGCTGGTTGTATGTCCAGCAGTTATTTGGCAAGAGGTGAGGTTCACTTGGGCAGGTCATCAGTCCATCATAGAGCAACACAGAGACACATAAGATCAACAACCATGTACAAACACATTCATGCAGGACAAAAAATGCAAAAAGGACAAATTAAGCAAACAGTTATGATTGTGGGAGAAATCTGATGTACCGAGAGAGAAACATTGAAAACGAGAGGAGAATAAACTGACTTCATGCATAAAGAACCCAGGTGCTAACTCCTAACCAAAAATTCCTTTACGTGTATTCTGACCCTATGTGGACTAGGCATAGTCTGCAAAAAAATAAAAATAAAATCTAACGTGGGCCCAATTATTATTTCTAAAATGCACTGAAGTCCTTGGTTATTTAAATATTCCGGAGAGGGAAAAAAAATCAATCATTATGAGCCCAAAATTTATTCATTCATGCTGTGTATGTAACTATCTCCCTGGAGTTGTATGCCACAAATTTGTATCTCACTCATCACTTCATGTATTCATGTATTCTCTATATATAACTACTTATTTTGTATCTTTTCATCTTTGCAGATGGTAAATTTGCTTAGCTTGAATATTTAACAAAAAAAGTGGCTGACAGACATCTCATCACTGTGAAAGACATTTGAACTTTCCAGTTTTATTACAGAGTGGAAGAACTACGACAGTCAGATACATTCTGACTTTTCTGCCTCATGTGTTCCCTCTCACCGCTCAGTATTACTTCTGCTGAATTTGAGCAGGATGTCATCCGATAACACCTCCCCGATATTACGGATAATAAAACCCATCTGAATGTCATCCTGTCAGATAGATAAGAATTTCAAGTGGAAAAAATGGTGAAATGTTAAAGTTACCAAAAATGTTTTTACTTGCTGAAACCATGAAAAGAAAGTGGATGAGAGTGGATCATTACCATTTTCTTTATCCGAAGAACACACCACATTTTTTGTTTCTTAATTAAATTAAGAAAATTAAAAAACACAAGAAAACATAAGAAACAGGCAACAGGGGCAATTTGTCAGAACATTAACTAAAAACAATGACCTACGATTTGTTGTGTTGTTCTGAATGCATTAGTGACTGTACAGTTGCTCAGGAAGACTTTCCAGGCATGAGTCAGGTTTGAGGGCAAACAGAGGATGATGTTTGAGCAGATAGAAAAGTATGTTTTCTTAGATCAGGTCACTGCCTTTGTCGGTGAAATTGTTATTTCGGGTTTGTGATGGTCTTCTGAGGAGTGAACCATTTGTCAGACAAACAGACTTGGTTCATTTTCCTAATTTACTCACACTATCCATCACAAATGTAACTCCCCTCTGGAGCAAATTTAGAGCTTCACGAGGCATGAAATGAGGTTGGGTTCTATTTTAAGCTGAGGGGTTGGACGTGGTGAGACACAACAGTAGGGCAGGTTTGAGTGAGCATGTACCCACATACATGTTCAGTGCTGCCAGTTACAGGTTTGGGGGAGATATGGCTCAACGGTAGAGGACTCCTTTCAACTCAGCTGGAGCAGAGAGGAAAAGCGCAGTAGCTGGGCAAATGCAGAGGGTTTACTAATCTTTCTGTGAAAGAAAACTATTCGAGTTGAGGAAAACATCCTTTGTACAGCAGTTTTCATGTTTTGTGATTGAGCAGTGAGGCAAATTTACTTCAGGCTACAAAAAGAGAATTTAGATTCAGTGCCTAGAGCCCTTTGTTATTCCTGTAAAGGCTTCCCTGAGCAGTTTTTACTGTTTGTTTATGCTCATTTTGTCTTTTTTTTTTTTTTTTTTCTGGGAGGCTGTTGCCGTTGCCATGGCAAAGTTTTCTTGGTCTGCAACAGAGTCACAAAATGAAAAGAAAAAGGCTGACCTGTGTGTGACTTTCTCATTATTTACATGCAAAATGTGCTTGGCAAGTCGTTTTTTGTTTTTGACTAGTTTTTCTCCTCTGTGCACATCTGTAGCTGCTGTCAAAGCAAAACTCTTGCTCTCAGTGAATGTATTAGAGATCAATCAGGGTCAGAATCACGTGTGTGTGGCATTTTGGCTCTCAGATTCTGCGTGCTCACATGCTCATCTACAGTCCTCCACAAGGAGATAAGACAATAACAGATTGAGGTGGTCATATCTCTGTCCAGTTATCTCTAAGAGGCTACTAGTGCTGTGCATAACATATGACATTCTCAAACTATCTGATACCACTAGCTCTATAACATCTGGATATTATTAATAATTTATATATTTATGTAATAGGGTTGTAGGACATTTTGAAATGTGTATTAATGAGAACATGCTGCCACATTGAGTTCATCCAAACATGCAGGCTTTTCTATTTGTAGTTACTAATGTATCAATAGCTGTAAAGTCATGCCGATTAACTGGAAGAACAGAATCTTTAGTTTCGATTTTCTGTCTGCCAAAGGGAGTAAAATGTTGGAGACAGAGTCCGCAGATACAGACTTGGATTTTGAGCCATTTCAGCAGATTTTTATTAAACACAAAGTAATTTTTAGAGTTGTACTATGAAATTGTGTTCTCCAATCTGTGACTAAAAAACGTCCTGTTTGTCTTTGTGGTTTTTAGGTTCTGCTGTCAAGGAAAAACTCCTAAGATGTTTTTGACACATCTAATAATGTAGTTTCTCCTATTACTCCCAGTGTGCCAGAATTTCCAAGATGTGAGAGAAATGTTTTTTACTTTTTGGCTAACAAAGTTGGAGCCATCAGGTTCAACATAACATCTCTCGCCATCCATTTTCCTCAGAGTCTGATCTCAGACATAAACAGGAAATCATAGCTCTAATTGGTGACATAAAATCTGCTTCATCCCCTCTAGGCATTTGTGTTCAGACTTCTTTATTCATTAGGATGTTTGATACGCTCAGTCTCTGCATGGTGGACATGAATCATGTGTCCTTAAAATATTTTAAAGACACATAATAGCTCAAAAAAGCTATTATGCTCAAATAGCTACAATTTGGACCAATCTCCTTTAAGCAGCCACAGATGTGGTGTGAACCAAATTTTGAACTTTTCTCTCCAAAGACTCTTTGCTCTTCAGCTTAATAATATACTGTAGTTGACCAGCTAAAGTTTTATTATCCAGATAAATTTATCTGCTTGTTAGTCTTAATAAGCCTTTTTTTTAAATACTAAGTTAGCAGAAGCTGCTGTAAATGATAACAGACATGTTGGAGTTTTTGTCAAGCGAAAAACTCCAGTTTTTCTTTTGAATTTTTCAGTTTTCTGAGATCCTTCCTGTGACTTGGATGGTGTTGCTCATAGTATCCAGATGAACAGATTTAAGGTTTCAACGAGGATCAATGGTTTTGTTTTAATTTTCTTGTTCATATTTTTGTAAAAGATCTTCTAGTATGTGTGGAAATTAGGTCATATCAGAAATAATCGTCCTCAAGACGCTTTTTAAGGCCCTATCCTTGTCTTACTTTATGTCCTTCCACTGGGACAGATTGTAACCGACTGTCTGGTAAATATCAAGAAACTGCTAAGTGCTCTTGCACAGTGAACAACAAACAAACGAATTGCAGATAATAACATTCATGCCCAGGAATGCCCAACTCCAGTAGTTATTGCAAGCGACTGGGTACATCTTTCATTAATTGTCAGTCCATCACAGGTCATCGCCAAGACCATCAGTCATGTCTTTGGGCTGTGGGAAGAACCCAGAGCACTGAACGACTCCCACTCATACATGTAGAGAAAGTGCAAACTTCTTGCAGAAAGACCCCCTTCTTGCTGCAAGGCAACAGTAAAGCTGTTACCGTGATCTATTTAAAGCCCGCTACATGATTTAGCTGCATGATTTCTGCAATTAAGCGACATCCCAGCAGGCTCCTTTAGAAACTGGCCTATGAAATCTGTTTTTTTTTTCACTTGAGAATCAGTCCAAACTGCTGATTTGAATTTGCTGTTATAATTTGAGGAATATATATATAAACTGACCTTGCTGCTGTCAAAAGCTGAACGGGAGATCAATATGCATGTTTTTTTAAACAGAGTTATGCTGATAGTCATACCTCTTTTAGCCAAAATCAATTTGGTTTAACTTCAGATTGTATGAAATGTAGCAACTAGAATGTAAAGAGTTTACAGCAGATGTGTTTTGGCTTCCTTAAACTACTCACATCAAATCTTAAAATCTGTTTATCTTTTAGTACCTGCCTTATATTGAGAAGCTGAATATATTTCAGACTTGCTGTAACCCTTTTTGTTCTCTAGAGTTCTTAGGTCTGTAGGCTTAAGGTTGCTGATGGTGACATTCCCTTGTAGTTCAACTCAGTGGAAGAGAGAAAAGAGGTTTCAAAAGCATCCATAGGGGTTTTTATATAATATCTACAATTAGATCTATAGCTTTATTGTTTGCTGCTTTAAAGTTGCAGAAAACATTATGTATTTTAAGATAATACATTTTGCTTGACATGTTTTTTATGTAAGCGTTTTGTGAATTTATCTGTGAAAAATGCGACATAAATAAACTTTACTTGTACATTTTCATGTTCAGTCAGAACACCACTGTTAAAGCTTGTCTGCAGAAGTATATTTTGAGCTGTTATCCCTCCAGTACAGTGGGAGCAGTTTCTGTTGTGTAACATTGCATCTATAATTGAAGAGGATGCATAGATCAGCACACACCTGCTTCAGAAGTCCCTTTTGTGCGTATAGAGCTGGAGGAGCTGCAGATCAGATCTGTCACACCGAGGAAGAAAACCTCCAATCTTGTCTCTCACAGCTGTTCGTCTGGCTTTGTGTGCCATGCAAAGTGGTGGAGTTTACAGTAGTGTGGAAGGAGTTAGCAGAGCCACTGACAGTCCACCAAACTTAAAACAAAAAATGCAGTTTATCTCAGAAGTCAGACTAAAGTCCTCTTGTATGTCACCTTGCATGGGCTTTAACATTATATTTCAAAAATACTGCATGCATGAAACATGTGCATCTATTTCAACGCTCAATGTAGCCATTTATATAGTCAGCTACTGTTACCGGTTGTGTTTTTCAGAATTATTCCTAAGGACAAAACCTCTAACCAAATCATGGCTTTGATCCTCAGTTCTTGGGACTTGTGTTTCCTTTTCATGGAAATTTTGCTCAGAGGAAAATCCTGCCCTCCTGTCATCCCTTTCTCTTCCTCACTTCTTTTATCTGCTGTTAATTAGAACCTGTGAAGTGATGACTCCTATCTCTGTGTAATTAATTAAGAGTCAGTTGAGGTCATACACAGCACATCATTTTTTGCTCTGACCACTGAACAGCCAGGCTTAACAGGGAGAGCAAACTGTCAGCAGGGTTGCTGAAGCAATTAAGCCGTTTATTTGGGTGTTTTAATAAAAGAACACTGAGAGAATCAGAACTTGTAACTATGAAATGTGGATGTAAGCTATCCTTATGTGATTGATACACTGACATGATACAGTGAGAATATATTCTCGTATTATTATTCTCGTAAAAAAAAAAAAGAAAAGTGACATGTATCATGTCACTTACCTTAAGGTAAGGTAAGGTTATCTATATAGCAGTCTTCACACACAAAACAAGTTAAAGTGCTTTACAGAACATCAAAAGAAAGACAAGTAGTGTCTATGTGTGTCTGTGCCTGATATATTTTTGGTTAAAATGTGTTAGTTGGTCATGCAGTGAAGTAACATACTATAGATCAGCCAGACATTGTATTCAAGTAAGAGAAGCGATATTTCAAGATAATAAAACTCAAGTAGAAGTAAAATTTCTACCTGAGTTAGCTGAATCTATGCTAGAAATGCTTTTATTTGTCTATTTAAAGTTACTCATATACATGGAAATCACTAAATGTAACTAGTTACTGCCCACTTCTGATAAAAATAAATGTCAAGTTACCAACAGATCATATCACTGACTCAAACACTTAAAAAGCATCAGCTGTGGGAAAGTGTTATATGGATGTATCACACCCACTTCACAATATATTAATCATTTCCCTTCAATAAAAAATAGAAATCTGAAAGAGTTTGTTACTCATCCGTGACTCAGAGCACAGGCCTGAGTAACAACATGACTCAGGAAGAGTTCACAACATGTCTCCAGCTGGCACTCACTGAGAGCATCTGTAATCTGTAATCAGAACTGTGACAATAATAATAATAATAATAATAATAATAATAATAATAATAATAATAATAATAATAATAATAATAATAATAATAATAATAATAATAATAATAATAATAATAATAATAATAATAATAATAATGGAGGAAGTGGGTTGCGGTCTAAGAGAGAAATTCAAATGATTGACTTTTGAAGTATTATTCAGCTATGATATAAAACAGTATTACTTTAATTGGCAAAAACAAACAGAACTTTGTTTGCAGGAGACAGTTGGCAGTGGTATAATTTATTTGAATCGGCAACCAATTTACTCTGCAAACTGCAAAAGCATTAGCGAAACTAACAATGATGTCCTAGCATTAACAGTTTTATTGCCTTGCTCAACATCATATTACCAGCAGGCATGACACAATACTATAAGATTATATACGGTTCAATTAAAAGACTTTTCCAGTGGCAAAAGTTCACAATGGAAAGGTCGTATTCCCCCTGCGGCGAATTTTCCTTCAACAAACAACTTTGTTGTTGCTTTTCAGAGATAAAGCATGCCCAAGTTTCACATTAGCAATAAAAGAAAATAAAATATATTAATGTTGTCATTTTGCATCTGGTAGCATCTTCCTAATTTGTGCCGTTGGGTGTCCATGGTGACATTGTGGATTACACTTGGTGTTACTAAACGCTTTGGATGAAAGACCCACACAGTTTGTGGTGTGTGTGTATATATACACACAGTGAGCCGACTATGACTGCTTTTTTTTTTTTTTTTTTTTGGCAAGATAGGACCATCAATCACTTGAATCTTAGCCATGTTCTTAATGAAACCTCTTACTTTTTTCACATCCATCTCAGCTTTCTATTGGAGAAATATTGACTAAGTATTTGATGTCTGTAGCGTCTGATGAATTATTGCTTTTTTTAAGAGACCAGAACAGATCTTTCTATTTTTGAAAGGAAGAATTAATCGAGAACCAAGGATGACACTTTAATAAAGAATTTAACATGACACAATGTAACATGACAGAAAAGAATCACATTTAACTAAAGATAAACATTAACATAAAATCTAAACCCATACACCAAGAACAAAACACAAAAAGGAGCTAAAAATCACAATTAAATACAATTAGGAATCATAGCGACAAACTGAAAAATAGCAACTCAAAATGATCCCAATACAAAACCAAGTAGCAACCAAAACACAAAGACCCTCAGATTCTGACAAATAACAGTTCTGGCACATTTCGATTTCTCTTTAAGATCTGTATGCAACAATGAAATGTTTGTTTTCTACTTTCTGCATCAACTGGAAATGTTGCTGTCTTTGCAACAAAATGTTTATAGTCAACTTCTTACAGCTAAATAGCTATTGTTGTCTGAATCAATGAAAATCTTCAAAAAACAGTTAAAGCCTCGAGGTGATGGGACCATTAAACATAACCCATTAAACATGTCTCATTCTGTGCTATTTTTCTTCTTGCTAGTTTGTACATTTAAAAATGTAATAGTCACCATATCAAATTACTTTTTTTCGACAACATTGATTAAAACAAGTAACTGCTGGGTCCAATTTAATTTTGTTTGACATGGTCATGGAAATGTCTGAGTGGACGGGAAGATGGATGAAGCTGAATACAATTCTGAAAGAAAATCTTTTCAGAATTACACACACACTCACACTAAAGACTATGACAGAGTAGGGCATAAGTACAATACTACAATGGAATAGTTTAAATTGAAGCATGTTCATGATTTGAAATGGTCCAAAGAAATTCCAAACTGAAATGAAATTATGAATGTAGAAATTTAAACTTGAAATGTGTTTGCAGATTTTCCTAATCCAATCTGATCTTCTGTTTTGTAAAGAAAAACGGCAAAAGAAATCAGTGCGTGGTCACATGTAGATGTGTAGGCCTCATTTTCACATTTATTTGTACAATGAATTGAAAACGCCATCATTTTTCCTCTACTTAATGATGTGACATTATGGTTGTTATGCAACAAATCGAGAAAATTAATCTGTACCTTTTATAAAGCAGTGTGTATTCTTGATAAGAATATGGGTTCTCTGTTCACCTAAGAGGCCACCTGGTGAATTTAAAGTGCAGCTTTCTGAATATGAATTTAGTGAAGGATCTTTAGATGATTTCTCGTGACTTCAAATTTCGGGGGTGCAGGGTTACTACACATGACCCAGAACATTTTATGTGGGAAACACTCTTACACTGTCTGATATGAGTTGTAAATTTAGGTCTCTGTTAGGGCTGTAGACTGTGAGCAAGAGCTGGTATAGCCGAGGGAGTGAGTTTTCCCCATGGATGTCACTATACGTCACTATTATAACCCCAAGCCCCTAGTGTACCAAGTATTCAACGTGGGGTCAGGAATCAGGCAATTAAGAGTGCTGTGGATGTGAATGAGAACCGACAACCGATGGGGGAGTGCAGAAGGAGTCAGGAAGGCTTGAACCTCTTCTCCCCCCTCAGGGAACTGACTGGTTTGCAATCCTCTCCCATCTACATGTACAGAGCAACTACTTAGTCACAGTGCTTATTCAAATAAAGCCAGTACACAGGCTTCCATTTGTACTGGGACTTACTGTACAATGTTCAAACCTTGCTACAAGCATAATTTTGATAGTTTACGATGAATTGGTAAAATAAACAAGGTCCAAATGAGACCTTGTTGAATCATTTTTATAGATTGCAACAGATTGGTATTTTGGTATCTAAATATAGTTTAATTAACTCTTGGTAGAAAAGAAAGAATCCTCTTTTTATTTTTTAAAAATAGTCACATAGGGAATTGTAGAACATACCCTTCATAAACCGTTTGGTTTTAAAGCGCCTCTCCCACTAACATCGGTGTAAATACTGCTGAGAACTGAACACAAGTCAGTCATCCATGTTGCTTACACCACACATAATGAGAGCACTTCATCATAATAAAAACCTTCCTCAGCGGGATGATAAATTGCCTCATCTTTTCTAATTCCATCTCCAGCTGATAAAGAAGCAGCTCTCCCTCAAACCCCCCAACAGGAGCACAAAGCTGCACATTTACAGCTATGGGAACATGAGAGCATCAAGTTCTATTTTTGTCCGAAAGTGACTGCTCTTTATTTGCCTACATGCTCTGCTCTGTGAGTGCGGCTTGATGGACGAAAGAAAGGGTATGCGTTTTAGACTACTGACAGTGTTGTGCATCTGCTTTTCTCTTTTGAAGGGTTTCCAAACACCTGCTGCTGCTGCTATGGATGGGAAAGCTAACTTTTGCTGATCAAACCCTGTTTTTATCAGAGTCGAAAGAGAGTTGACTGTTCCTGCATTCCAATCTGAACACCTCAAAAACTGCTCTAATGCATTAGGAGCCTGTGGACACTGATTTATTGGCATAACTTCAAAGACATCTCAAAGGGAGAAACTCAAATAATGACAACTGACCTTTCAACAGTTTTCTTTTTTTAAATAAGTAATTTTAAGAACCAAAATATATTTTGACTTACGGCCAGAAAACTAGACATTCACCTTCATACATAAATGATAACCTACAACACCTACAACCTACAACACTGTTTTGAAGTTCATCTGTGGATGTAAACTAACTAACTGATTTCATCATCAACAGTACATTGTTGAGTGGCTGGTTGGCTGCTAAATGGTTAAACAGATTAAGGACGGAGTGAGCACTTTTGCTGCAAAGATCATTTATCCAGAAGATGTGTGCAAACTCGGGGAATAAGCACAGGTGAATATGCAAGTCAAGTCAAATTTATTTGTATTGCAATATCAGCAACAAGGCAATTCAAGGTGCTTCACAGTAGTGTGAGTATGCAGATATCAAATAGGAGGGATCCCAAGACTGACCTGTGTTGTAGCCCACATGTGACTTCTGCCCATTCTGGTGAGAAATTGTCTGTTGACACAAAGAAGTCCCTGTCTGTTTGGTAAGATTTGAACCAATTAAGTACTAGACCAGAGTCCAACCCAGATCTCCAGTCGCTTCGATAATATAACAAAAACAACTTCTCAGTACTTTTTACCCAGGACAATGAAAAAAATTAGATTTATGGTAAGGAAAAGCATGTTTGATGGAAGAGGAAAAAACAAAGTTCAATCATGGCTAAGACAACTACAATGAGCAGAGAGTCAGCTGGCAGAACCCTATGTGTTTGTGTGAATTGTTTGTGGGAAATATGTTTTATCAAGTCAGAAATGTTTTTGTTCTTTTTTACTGCAACATTTACTTTTTATGCATGTGATTTATATATATTTGTGTCTACATATGATAGCTAGTATCCTCAGAACAGCATTTTGGCAACTACATTGCTGTTTCTATTTTTAGTCATAAAAGATCAGAACATTATTAAGAGGTAACGCAATGGTTTTGCTAAGTATTGCGAGGGAATCCAAAAGAAAAAAAAAATGCTCCATGTCCCCTACAGGGGGCTCCGTAAATTCTTGTAGATCATGATAGTTGTATTTCCTTTTAGAATTAACGCAAAATGAATAGTTATTTAAAAAAGAACGATGTGTGCTCTTTAATTCTGCATGTTCCTAAGCAGTCACTGTAGGACATGGGGAGAAGGTTGCAACAAGCCTTTTTCACAGTTTCCTTTTTGGAGTTTCTGCTAATTTATTTATGTCAGACGTTGGTGCCAAGTGTTTCTAAGTTGTACATCAAGACAACTCAGAAACATATGTGTTATATATATATATATATAACACATATATAATGTGTTATATATTTATGCAGATATATAACACATTTGTATGAATAATATTTACGTAGGATATATTTTTCTTCTGTATAGATCTATTTTACTCTGTCTATGATTATTGTTTTTTGGTCCAACAACAATTTCAGTTGATTTACGGATGTGCTTGTCATTGTCTCCATTTTTCCCTCCAATTTTTCAGAGCTGCCAAACACAATTATCTTGATGCAAAAATGATGAAAATCACAAAATCTCATCATAATTGATCTCCAGAGTCTCAGGTGTATTATTTCCCTGTTTTGTCAGCTATCTCCTCAACAGCTGTTACAAAGATGGAGATTTGTTGAAGCCCTCATTTAAGCTTCCATGTCACGTGTCTAGTGAGACAGCTGATGACTGTTTGTGCTGTTCTAAACAGAAAACAGGTTTTTAACAGGTCCAACGTTTCCAACGTCCAGGGCAGGATTCTTCAGGCTCCGATAAGGCTCTTTTATTTGTCACTCACGAGACGCAGGTTCTGCCTTGTGGTCAGAGCTTAGCTGTTTCCAGACAGGATGTAAGGATTAAAGACAGAAAAAAAAATCCTCCACCGTTCAGTTTGCACTTTCGTTAGCCGTAAAATAGCTGATAGGACTACGGGTCATTTTTATGACTCTTCATTTTCAGTTGTGTTTGAGCTTGTAGGGAAATCATCTTTTCAAAAAGTGTGATTGACAGAAAGCAAACACAATCTAAAGAAATAGACTGTACAAACAGTGATCACATCAAGCAAGCATTGAGAAATCATCAATGCAAAACACAATGGCCACTTAAAACATCCATCCATTGTCTAAGCTTGCTTATTCTGGCAGGGTTGAGGGGCGGCTTGTGCGTATCTTTCCAGTCACTTGACAAGAACCAGGTCTGCTTAGAATAGTAGTTTTAAGTGGACCCTTAAAACTACTTTACTACTTTATCAGACCAAGTCTTATTGCTTTAATACAGTAACTGTTGTCTAACGAGGGACAGAAAATCAGAAGAAATGTTTCTAACTAGTACATTGCAGACCTATTAAGACTGCATAGTACCCATATATTTAAAAGTGCTCTATGTTGAAGCATATGCCTTTAATTCACTACAATGGGGACTGTCTACTTAAAAACTGTAATTCTAAAAATCAAAATGGTGGCAGCCTTCAGCTAGACATTCTAGTTTTTGCTTTAGTTCTGATCAGCATTTTTGTACTGAGGCAAGTGTTAGTACTCCAATTTCTTCAAAGACTTTAGCACCAGAATGTTTTATTATATATTAATAAGAGATTGTGTGGAACATAGCAGCAATTAATGGAGGCAGCTGAAAGTTTTCTACACTTGACTAACTCATGCTTTTCATTGAGTGGGTTTAACTACCAAAATTAAACATCAAATTTTAATTCAAGAAAAAGGACAAGACACTCAAGCTACATAAATCTGAATACAGTTAGTATTTTTACAACAGTATTCCACTGGAGCCTAAAAAGTCACTTCAAGCAGATAAAAAAAATGCAGTCATGCAGCAGTAATGTTTGCAGAAAGCAGTTATTGGTTCAATTATTAACACAATCTAAAGATGCCAGCTGGTACTTTATACTGGCAGAGGACATGGTGAACACAAATCCCACTGCAAAACAACATAATCACCTGATAAAGTTGATGACCAACACTTGCCATCACCTTGATGATTTGGCCATAGCATGAAATGCACCCTTGGTGCTTCTCTTGAATCCCAACAATGGACCTTACCAAGCTCCACCCACAACCGACCCACGTGACCGCAAGTCTCACAAACAAAGTCTCGTAGCGCGTTGTTTCTATGTAAACATGACTGGATTAGTGCATCATTTCTACCGGATTTTCACAATATATCAGCTACTACAATGGACAGAGGAACTAACAAGTTCATGTCATCATCTGGGAGCAGGTTACTGGTTTCTCAGTCACAAACTGGTTGCAAACCTGAAGCCAGCAGGTGTCAGTCAGTTATGGTAGATCTGAAATTTGGTTTGATGACCTCAATGTGAGAAGCTACAGACTGATAGGAGGAACCAAAGAGCTCTGTAAAGGTAAAGGCAAATCTTCTGAAGCTGGGATATAATTAATTTAATTTCACATAATTACCACGGTAGAAGCCATTTGTTTGTTAAAATGTTATGAAATATATTTGTTCTATTTGATGTTTGTTGTGAATGACGTAAACTCACAAATGAACGAGGTAATTAGTCCAGCGTTTAGAAACTACAGCGGCTGTAACGTGCCACAGCAAAGGTAAACAAAGGTAAAATAACCCGAACAGGTGATCAACTCAAAACCACTCCTACCTTTTTACTCTCTCTCTCTCTTTGTAATTTAAGCACACCTGTTACCGTGGCAACCGCCTGCGCCCCGCAAGACGAGCAAAGATTATGTTAAAAACATAACATTCAGTCCGTTACAATATCAAGTCTCTAGGCTTGATATTTATTTCTCGATTATTAATCAGCGCTTCCCTGAACACAGCGATGGTTGATTGACTTCAACTGCTGACTTTTATGACTCTGATCGACGTTTCTTTCTTTGGCTCTCGCAAGAGCTTTCACACCATCCTTTATTGTTTGATCAATTGGGCCACACATCCAGTGCTTTTATTGCATATAAGCTCTTTTTTCAGAAAAACACTTTTTTTCTGGTGAAACCAATTGGCTGTCCCACTCTGCATTTGCATGCGAAGTATAATTATTCATATTAACTATCATATAGTATTAGAAAGTTGTTGCTCCAAAGGCAGGTTTTGTGCCAAAAGCATGAAATTTATAACTACTGAGCTGTTTTGAAAAATAATGGAAAGTCAGGTTGTGATTTATTTATGCATCATACTTTTCAAGATTTCTCTGTTTTCTAACCTTAAATTTTGATTAAGTTTGCCCTTTAATGCTGAATCTCTGAGTTGATAAAAGGGAATATATACTTTTCTTGCTTGAGGGAGGAATAAAAAATTTCAGCACAGAGGGGAAACTCTGGAACCTTGTTTTAGAATTCATAAAACCTCATTGGGATTCATGCTCATTTACATCTCTAACAGTGGGGATAAAAAAAAAGAAACCTGCAATGCAGCTGTGCATGAAATCCTTTTTTCGCATGTTAAGTGCATGCCTTTTACACTCTTCCTGCTTTTCTCTTTCTGTTAATGAGGAACATGTGTCTGTGTAAAATTTGCAAAGCTCATCTATTTCAGAAAACTACTTATTTTTTCAAATATAGACGTTAACCGTCTTCTACGAGTCAAGTTCTTTTGAAAACAACTGACATTCATTAAAAAAAAAAAACTTGCACTGAAAAAGTATGCATTTCGCTTTACTTTCTATTGACTGTAATCTTTCAATGTAAAAGCCTATTTAAATATCAATTTGCAATAAACAATATATATTCCATGGCTTCTTTAAGAGTTGTCAGTGTTTTCCAGGTCACTCTGGACTCCCTGCAGCTTTTTGTCACCAGACAACGGAGTAAAAAAAATGTCATAGATTGGAGTGAGTGCCTCACACTGTCTTTGTGCTTCAAAAATGTGCTCCAAAGGAGTGGTGTCATCACAAAGAGCAGTTTCCATATATGATTTTTTTTACTATATTTTACCTATTATTATATCATTTTTAATTAATTCACTTATTCATCATCCGTTGCGTTTCATTAAGTTCTTGAAGGTATCTGTCCTTACGTATTTCTTGTACAGGTAGTGTGTGTAGGCGTGTGGGGATGGGCGTGCGGGAGCTGTGTGTGTGTGTTAAAGCAGTGTATCTGGGTCACTTTATAACCTCCATTGCTGCTATCCCTGTCTTTCCTTTAGTACTGGCCTGCAGGTTGATTTCCTAGCCGCCTTTTATCTAAACCCTGATCAGGTGTCATTTTTGTCTGTGACTCTGTGGTCGCAGTGCCCTCCAGAGGAGTGATAGTTCAACTGCAGTGTCACGAATCCTTCAGGACAGTGAGAACACCTGAGAAAAGAATGGCATGAATTAGACCCTCCAGCAAGTTGAAGCTGATGCAGATGAAATCTTTCTGTAATTTTTTTAGAATGATATATTTGATGACAATTTTATATCATCATAGATGGGAAATGTTTGGTACAACACAAAGGGTGTTTTTAGGGCATTGTTCCAACAATGCCTTTGTTTTACCATGAAGTCCAGATTTGTGGACTGCAAGACTGATTGTTCTCTTGTTGACATATTATTTACCTGAATCTCAATCTCTGCAACTTCTTGGCTGCTTCTCTGAATAATGGTTTTCTTGCCTGGCCTATTAGTTTACAATGAATATTTTTTAGCTTTTTATCTTTGCACTTGTACCAAAGTCTTGTCATTGAACATTGCTCTATTAGATGGTTAAAGCTTGTAATCTTGTCTGTAATCTAAGTCTGCTTAAAACTGATGTTCGTTCAACTAATATCCTTTAGCTAGGTCATACTGAGGTTAAATTATTCACAAATGGACTCTATTTACTAATTGGGTAGCTACGGAAGGTAATTGGTTGCAGTGGCTTTACATGTATCAGAATAAAGGAGATTGGAGACAAGTGTCTGACACATTTTTTCCTAATTAGATTTGCAAAAACCTTTTAAAATCATCCATCCGTCTTCTTCCAATGCACAATTATGCACTACTTTGACTTGGGTCTTTCACATAGAGTTCTATGAAGTCCTAAAAACTAAAACCCGTGTAGTTCTAATGTGACAAAATATGTAAAATATATTTTGCAAGGCAATGTAAGAACCAAAAAATAAATAAATATAAAAACATCACATCTAGCTGATTGCAGTTATTCATGTTAAAACTGCTCTGATGTTTAAATGTATGAAGCAATTACATGTATTCTGGAATTGCTGTCTTGTAATTACAGCAATTGTGAACAATTTAAGTAATTTCAAGCACTGAGCAACAAGCTTGGTTCAAAGGGGAGCTTTTCTTCTGAACAGCTGGGGAACAGCTCAGACTGTTTAAAATACTTTAAATGTACAAAATGGAAAGGAGCTGCTAATGTTCGAGACATGATGGCTGTCACTAAAGATCATGAAATGTGTGTCTAAAGGTCGTGTAAAGCTATTGAGGAGTCTTTAAAACTCTTACTATGCTCCCATTTTGGGATGGTAAGATAGATCTGTGGAAAAAGACAAGCATTTTAGAGAGAAATATGATGTGGAGTCTGGGGGAGTTGAATTTTAAGCAGAGGACTTTTAGAAGGACAATTAACTAGAGCATCCATTCAAAATCACAAATCAATGGCTGAAAAGAACAAATGAATTGCCTTAAATATGCTCAAAATGAGCCCACTTTCAAATCGTTGAAATTTAGAACTGGGGAAAAGAATCCTGTGCAAAATAAAAAGAAACGGCACACATTGGAACAGAAGAGAGGCAAAAACTTAATGCCGGTTCTGTTTTTATATCACAATAATAACACTATAATAACATTGTATGTTTTGTTTCACTGTCTGATAGCCATTGTTATTGTTAAAATATTTCTTAGAGTTTGCCTTCTCTCTGTGAGGTTGTGTTTCACCCTTAGGAATTACTACTAGAGCCAGTAAAGCATGTAATTAAAATATTCATATCATACAGTAGCTTGACAATAGGGGGAGCCAGTGCTACTTACTGAAGAAAATGTGTATCCAGCAGTTGTTTAGGTTGGAGGAGGAAGTGGTAGATGAATACAGTTGAAACATGATATTTACATACACTATATGAAAAGCCACATTCTCTGTCTGACATTAAATCAAACTGAATTTTTCCTCTTTTAGATTTGATACAATTGCCAAAATTATTTCTATTTTCTAATTTCCAGTATTATATCGAACATATTTTTATTTTTTCTTCAAATTCAGAAATGTACATACATTAGGAATACCAACAGGATTACCAATCTTTTTGCTACATAACATTGCCTCAAAATGTTACCAACAAGATGGTTTAAAGCAAATGAACCTCTTAATATGCAGCATTAAAATACCATTATAAATGTTAAATGTCCCGCTACATGCAATGACTCACTCATAAACGCATTCACACACTATGAAAGAGAACTCCAAATAAGTATAGTTTCTTAAAGAATCTAAGTTTGATGTAGGTGCAGTGAGGATTGCATTAAATAGCTGTTCCAATTGTTCAACGAGGAATTGATTTGTCTTAAGTAAAGATTAGCTCTGTAATGGGATTGGAAATGCCAATAACAAATCTATTAATGCTCTGGCAAAGAAAGAGTCTATGCCACTGCTGTACGCAAATTGAGTCAGGCACATACTCACACAGGCCTTATTGTTTCATTTTAGTTAAATCATCCCAAATCATTCACACTTAAATGCACCTAACAGCAGTCTGGGCTGATTAGTTTCCACTACAAAGTAATCGATAACCTCTTCTCAATTGCAACACAGTGTCCCGTTTCATGTTCAGCTCTAGAAATAGTAAATATGTAAGATATTAACAAAAACATTGTATAACTCGAGATTTGTTAATACTGTTTAGATATACCCATTGTCATCTCCAGTGATCCATTCTTTGAACTCACTGTTTGTTTCATAAAATTGCTTTGCTTTAATAAATACTTGTGGGATTAGCTCTAGTGTCAATTTAGGTTGTGAAAATGTTGTATAAATGCTTTTGTTTTTGTTTTGTTACAAAGCCTTTCCTGCAGTAAGATTACTCCAGTCCTAACATACAGATTCTAAGATGTGATTCTGTTTTCTTTCCATCCCAGAAGTGTCTCTAAATCCAAGCACCAGTTAAAGATTGTTTGACCTGGCAGTCTGTATCTTCCCTCTTTCAGCTTAAATAAACAAAAGACAGAAAAAGCTCATAGTGCTCTTTGGAGAGAACATTCCAGTGCTTGTTGAAGAAAAATCACCTTCCATTCCAGATCTGCTTCTTTCTGCCTCTATAAAGAGTGTGCAGATGCAGCCACCTCAGAGCATTTTCTTCTGCTTTCTGTTTTTTTTTTTTAGTCGACGTTCTTGATCATGTGCAATTATCCCAAATACAGTGTGTGACAAAGATGGAGTTGTCATGTGGTATTTTGGAGGGTGCGCTTGTTTGATCCTCCTCCATGTTTGCAGATAAAAGTCTATGAATCACTGACTGGAATCTCTTAATGATCTCAACTGCTCCAATCTTTCCTCCTCCCTTTTTTATTTGTGAATGCTACCACATGCGCTCCTTTCATTAAGTCTTCAAGCTTTCTTCATGCTGAGCGACTGAAAATTGATGACCTTGAAGTAAATGCAAGAATGTGACTCAGGCAGAGACATGTTTGCCTTTTGCACTGTACAATTCATAGGCGTCATGTTCATGATTTTTATCCACTCTGTTCTGTCCACTGAGGCCAGTTAGTATAAATTTTTGTTCTTCATTTGTTACCTCCTTTCCAGTTTTCCCAGACAATTCCCATTTACATATCTAAATGAAGACCGTATGGGAAGGGAGCGGTGGATTTGGTTGCATAGTTTGAGTTACTTTGGAGCTCCCTGTCCTATTTTGGCACAAGAGGGGATTCTTGTACGAGTGTGTGGTACAGTGTAAGTGGTGAATTATTCAGAACAACTTCCTAGGCATGCTCCTGTTAAATGGATTTTGCACACACATCTGCAAAAGGCTTAGCTGACACACTAGCCTGTATTTAAATTAGTTTAAGTTTACATTGCAGGATTGGGCAATGCCCCTACAGATTAATATTCTGGAGACCTCACCCTGCTTACCTCTCCTCCTCTTATCATGTACTATGGCTTCCTTGGGATCCAACAAAAATGAGATTGTGGTAAGTTACAGATGCACTTAACCACCCCCTCAGATGAACAGCTGGCCTTATCAGCTGTCTGACAGCTTGGAGTTTGAGAAAAATTGATCCAAAGGTCGAAATTGCCACTTGAGACTCCAACACCAATCTCTTCCTGATTCAAAGTCAGAACAAGAGTTAAGAAGCAGTCAGAAATTTATGGAAAAGCCTCTTTTCAACAAGTCAGGAAACTGAACAAAACTGTTTTTGGTAAAGTGACTGTCAGGAACAATGAAGACATGGTAGAACAAGAAAACCAGTCTGGGGCTTCAGTTGTAGCCACTAATCAACAAGTTCATTAATCATGTTCAGGCACAACAAGAGTTAGACTTTAGGTTAAACTGACAGAAATGAGTTTAACCTACCTGTGTACAGACAGCTCTGTACTGTCTGTACACAGCTTAGTATATAGATGAGAAAAAAGATTAAATATTTTTGTCAAAATCCTGAACACTACAAAGAAGATTTATTTTTTATTTTTCCACATTTTATTTATGCTTTAACATGAGGTACAATGTAAAGGCAATGCAATAGTTATATACTGTAGTTAACAGTGTACCTTTAACACACAAATATATTTGGGCTAGAACAAACCCAATTATACCCACATACTGTATATACACCTACACAAATACATAAAATGGATCAAGTCAGAGTAAACATACTGCGTTAGCGGACAGAAACAGATACATCAAAAGATAAATAAATAAAATAAAAAGGACCACGGTACTAAATATGTGTAAATCTCTTTCCCTCAACCCATACAAACACACACTCGAAAACAAAAGAGAAAAAAAAAAGAATAAAAAAAATTAAAAAATCAGGTGCCAGGGGATACTTCTGTCAATATATTAGTCAAACTTAACTCAAGAAAGAAGATGACATGAAAAAGAGATGTTGATAAGAATAATAAACGTCAGCTACATACGTACCACCTTATCAGTCTGGAATATTAGGGAAATTAATCTTTCTAAGGGTTCTTAACAAGGGGCTCCACAAACCCAACAATCTCATAGAAGAGCCTCTTAAAGTAATAAGTATTTTCTCAAGTTTAATGAAATACAGTGTATGTCAAAGCCAATGGATATATGATGAAGGTTGAGGCGACTTCCATTTTATTATAATCACTCCCCTTGCCAAAAAAAGTCAAGAAAGCCAAAGAGGATTTCTGAAAAGAGGACAGGGTGGACTGTGGAGGTGCAACTCCAAACAAAGCAGTCAAGGGGTCAAGCTCCAATTTCTTGTCAAAAATGTCCGACAGAATAGAAAAACTTTGGACCAATAGTTAGAAAGCTGAGGACAAAGCCAGATAGTGTGGATCAAATTGGCTGGAGAATGCTGGCATCTATCACAGGCAGGAGAAACGTTGTTGTAAAACTTGGCCAGACGTGCTTTGTTATAATAAGTGCGATATACAAGTTTGCATTGAATTAGATTTTGTCTGACACAAATACAGGACTTATCCACTAATGTCAGGATTAGTGTCCAAAGATCCTCTGAAATGGCCTGTCCAAGGTCTTCCTCCCAAAGTGATCTTAAGGAATTCAGGGTTTGTGGGCGTAGAAGCGTGATTTGATTGTAAATAAAAGATATGGCCCCTTTCAATTTGACAGTATTTTTTAGAAAAATGTCTAAAGGTGAATCTTTGGGAAGGTTGGGAAAATTTGAACGGGTAGAGCGGACAAAGCTGCGCACTTGCAAGTATCTAAAAAAGTTAAAAGCTAAAAAATGATGGCGTGGGATATCAAACTTCTCAGAGATTTGTTGGAATGAGGCAAAAGTATTATCAATATACATATCATGAGAAGTTGAAATTCCTATTCTCCGCCATGACAGGAAGATACCATCTTTGAGAGACGGCGGAAAGGTATGATTTGAAGCTATAGGGGCACAGACAGAAAGAGATTGCAAGCCAAAATGCCATCTAAATTGCATCCACAGCCTTAAGGATGCATCAGCTATTTTATTAGAAGTATAAGGTTTAGTTGAGGACTGTAATAATGAATGTACTAAGGCTGCCAAGGACACAAGTTTTACAGAGTTGGCCTCCATAACAAGTCAAGCTGGAGAAGAAGGGCTATCTGACTAGAGCCAATATCCAATATTAGACCAAAAAGTCTAATATTTGAAGCCCAATAATAATATCTAAAATTTGGCAAGACCATCCCCCCAAGCCTTTTAGATCTTTGTAAGTATTGAGTGCATATACGAGGGTCCTTCCCATTCCAGAGAAATTTGGTAATTATACTATCGAGTTTGCTAAAAAAGGACAGTGAAAGAAAAATAGGGATGCACTGAAATAGGTAGGAAAAACATGAAAGGATGTTCATTTTGTTCGAGTTAACCCGAGCAACCAACGAGAGGCCAAGCATCGACCAACGATCAAAGTCCTCCTTAACATGCAATAATAAAGGGGAAAAGTTACAAAGAAGATTTATAATGAAAATAATGCTCATATCTAGTTTTGTGATTTGTTATAAGCTGAGTGAGCAATCTGATTTTCAAAGGACTTAAAGAATAAATAAAGACCATGAAAAATGTTCTCCTGTCTTGCATTTTTTTCCCCAAACATGGAAGATTTGTGCAAATTGTTTACTTATTTACCTTTATCAGAGGTGGTGAAGATAAAACATTTCTGAGGATTGGTGTTTACAACCAAAATTGTAGACACCATTTCTCAGTTTTTTATAAACACCAGGATTGTTGACACCAAAATTGTGATTGGTGTTTACAAAATCTTGTAAACACCAATCACAATTTTGGCTGATAAAGTACTTTGCAAAAGTATTCGTATCATTTGAACTTGTTCTGCTGTATATTTCCCTGGTGGTTGGTGGCCATAGAAGATGTAGTGGAGAAAAAACAACAACTTCACAATTAAAAAATGTGGGGCATTAGTAAGCCTTGGCTTTTAAAGCCAAATATTCTACCTGGGGCTACAAGCTATACACTGTCCAAAAAAAAAACAACAAAAAAAAAGATTTCAGAAGAGCACTTTTTTGTTCAGTAGGAAAAGGAAAGGTTGTCTAGCACCTCCTAGTTTCTATCTGTGCACATCTCTTTAAACCTGAAACACCAACTTTATCAACTTTATATTTTCTTCCACAGCTCATGCCCACACATTGACTAGAAGTGATAAAAACTAAAATTTAGAGTCCCAACTGATTTATATCTTATATCAGCTACCCAATGTGGTGTAGTCTCATTCTAGAACAGCGCCCAGGGTGGTGAGCCATATTGGCAATACTATATTAATTGCCTGCTGTTCATTGGAAAATCAGCACATAACCCTCCCATCCCCGATGTCTCGGTCCCATTTCTGTCAGTAACTGTCCATTTATAGAGCTGGAGTTTGTTTTTACGCCTCCGAACCGGGTCAGCTTCTCTTGCTTCTTCATGCGGAGTTTCCTTTTTCCACATGGAGACCGCGGCGGGAGGAGGACGATCTGGGTGAACCACCGGGCTCCAACATGAGGGGTGATGTGTGGACGGACGGACGTGGTTGTGAAACTAATTAGTTCGTGACGTGGGCGAATTGCAGCAAATGCCCAACTATACGTGAAGGAGATTGCAGCCAGGACGCACCGAGTGAGGCAGATTTGGGGTGGGAAGGAGGGAGAAGGTAGTGGGGAGAAGGGAGGGAGAAAAAAAAATCTGAAGCAGGTTAGTCGGATGGATACGAGGGGACAGAGAGCAGGGGGCCGAGTGTGAAGGGTCCCATCAAGAGGTCTGGAGTCTGCACCGAACCAGCTTCAGGGATGTAGTCGAAGCGGTCTGGAGCTCAGCCCATCCGAGCTCATCATCATGAAGAAACACTCCGCCAGGGTTGCCCCGCTGTCCGCCTGCAACAGTCCGGTGCTCACCCTCACCAAAGTGGAAGGTAGGGACAGTCTTTGCCCATTCAGAGCGCGTCCGCACAGCGGGACTCCGGGACTCCGACCACCGCTTTATCTCACAAAACCGCAACTAACAGGCAGGAACGGGGTTAAAAAAGGGCTTATCATTAAAAAAAAAAAAAAAAAAAAAGTCAACAAAAAAAATCAGACTGCGACTAAGATATAAAGGCTTTAAATCAACTTTGCACTCTTCCAGCATTTGGACGTCTGAACATTTTAAAAACGAAATTAGTCCAAGTCACAAGCTATTTTTCCAGACGCTTGTGTTGGTGTGATGTGCTAAAAACCCTGCACGTCCTCAGGGAGCGTTTTAAGTTGTTATTGCAGCAGGGATTCCCTCTCATTCTCCCCACCCTTCATCCATCCCTTCCTGCAAGTGTAAGGCGAATACAGAAGAATATAACGGCAGAGCAGCTGGAATGCTAGCATAGATCTTTTGCCTCTTTTTCATGAAATTTACTGAAAAGAGGTTCAATCTAACAGTGTTTTGATGCTGTGATTTGCTGGGACCAGAGAGCCGTACCTCACTTATACATCATCTGATTTTCTCTCCTGACTCATGCTTGTGCAATGATGCAGCCTTTTAAAAATTTCAGCTCAGGGTTTTTGCCTGAGCTGAAAGCAAAAAAAAGTTGAGTGGCTGCTGATTTCACAGTGCCGTTAACTGAAGTGTTCTGGGTCATGTTTTATTAAACACATCCGGATTAATATGGTGCATATTGTACTATTATTTATTTAGAAAAGTAGGGGCAAAAGAAATTAAGCACAAAAAATACAGAGGCAGGTAACTTCTGAAGGATTTGCTCTGAAAGGTTGTTGCTTTGGGAATGACCTTTAATTTTGTACTGCAGTCCTGCTAATGTTGCATTTGATTGCTTGTCTATATACTTTGCAGATTATGCAAGTACTTTTTAAAAATTATTTGTCAAGCAGTTTGCATATCATCTTTCTTTCTAAGATCAGCTCCTGGAGTTACAGAGCAACCACAGCAAAAAGCCTGCATTTTTAAAGGGGGGGAGTATTGTACAGAATTGACTTTTTTGAGCTTTACATCATGTTATAATGTTATTCCCTCATCAAAAACATACATGGAGTGTTGTTTTGATTCCATCATGCATGTTAGAGGAATCCCTGAATCTCCAACAGCAGCCATTGAGGGGTGTCTAAACATTTGCTCTTACAAAGCGCTGCCTATTTCCACAAAGCACCTCCTTGGAGTTGCGTTCTCTGGCCGAGCTTCTGCCTCACAGTTTGGTAACCTTGCCTCATCTGATTAACTGGACTCTCAGCCACAGAGATTTTAGAAGATATTCAGTATCTTGCTACAGGCATCAAATGGCCTGTGCGCCCTCAAGAAGTGCAGTGTTTCTGTCCCTTCTTGTAAACTTGCTTTTCATGTGCTCCGTCACCTTCACCTCTTCTTCCTGGATAAAAATAGGATGTTGCTTGTTCATACTTCTTCTAAACTCTATAGCATCGTATTTTGTCTAGTTCACATTCCAGATGAAGAGACCGTTCCCACATGAAATGACCCAGTGGTCCATCTCTGATCCATGGGTTGTCTGAGTATTTCTGTAGATGACAGGATTTAGAGTTACCAGATGCACCCATGTGGTGCATCTTGTCATGATTGCAAAATTTCTGGGGTTTTTTTTTGTTTGTTTGCTTGTTTGTGATAATGTCCCTGAGACTTTAGTCCCCTTGTCACATGTTGTTTGTGCTGTTTTCAAATGAACAATCCTTTATTAGTTTGGAATCTGTTTGACCACAAAATATATCTTATGTTACTTTAAATAAATTCAGGCATTAAGACTTAAACTTCTACCACGAGCCACGCAGAGAACAAAGCAAGCATGTGGAAGGAGATTCCAGTGAGATTATGAATCAAAAACAACTTTTTGCCTACATTTAATATACATGGGTAAGAAGCTGTGTGATAGAAAACTAACTGCACTGCGTTCGAATCACACATGAAAAGGATGGTTTACTTAAGCAGGAAAAGGCAAGTTAGTCAGTGTTAGATGCAAAGATGGGTGGACCTAACACAAGGCAGTGCTAAAAAAAAAATCTGCTAAAATTATCTACAAAATACATATATGTTATACACAAACCATGTAGACAGTACTGTGTATCATCTTTTTATCTCTTTACCCCTATAATGCAGGTATTTTGTCCTGTTTGATGACTAATAAACATCATTTCTCACCTCTCTGTCTGCACTCACTGTGTTCAAGAGCTGCAGTGTTGGGGTCTCGATCCGGAAATGTCTGACTGCTTTATTCATAATAAATGACCAGCTGCAAGAATATGAATAAGGAATTCTCACGCAGTTTTAGATGCACACTGCAGAAAATTAACTAATAAAATGCCTGAGCTGTTTACACCATATTCCCCACTTCCAGTATCTTTGAGGAACCTGCAGAATAATCACAACTGCTGAATTCTCAGCTTATTACTGCAAAATTTAATTTATTTTCAGGACAACTGAGATATTAGGCTACAGTTCGACAAGCTCCTTCGAACAGAATTTCCAAAAGTAAACCGAAAGTGACCAAAAAGAGAGGCGAAAGACACATTTGGGAACATTTATTTAGGGTGATACTGTATTGTAAACCAGCGAGAGGAGATGTGAACATTCAGCAGCTGCTTTGAAGGAGACAGGAATCACAGGGGGCCATAGCAGATCAACACTCAGCCTGTCAGAGTCTCACTGTTGCTTATGTAACACCAGTTTTTAAAAAAAAAACTCTCTGTTCTCCTCACTAACAACTTGCACCCAGCTGACAAAAAGTTCCTGTTTTTGCAATTTGGGGTGTACAGTGGACTCCTTTTTATTTATTTATTTTTTGTCTCCAGTTAGCATCCCCACAGGTTTATATAAAATATGTTCCACAAGATTTGTGGACGTGGAACGAAAGCCAGGGGTCTAATTGGCTGTTTTTCAAATTCAGACACAAAATTATAGCTTCCCCAATAATGTCAGTAATCCTCATAAGCTCCATGGATCCAGTCACATTGTGTACTTTTAGGGAGCGTCTGAAACAGACACAGATCAATGCTGACACCAGCCTTGGTGGAAACTCATCTTGAAGACAGTAGCAAAACAATTCAGAGAGATCCATTCTGGGTATATGCTGACATTTTCTCTCGCCCTGGGTTTGATTCAGTGACATCGTCTGAAATAGTTACTGCCTCCTCTGTGTGCTCTGACAAATTCAATGGCCGGGAGGTGGGGAAGGTGATTATCGATTTCTCTTTAAATGAAAGAGTGTCCTTGGGGAGTGTGTGTGTTGTTCCTGTGTTGCTAGAACAAGGGGTAAGAAGTTCATATCAGTCCCTTTAATCTCCATAACTTCATTATACAAGCTTTGAAAGAGAGCAGGCATCTAATAAAGGTGATTCAGCGTTCATGAGTCCCTGAGGATGATGGCCATATTTCACCAGCTGCTGTTCTGTCTCAAGGGTCTGGTGTGTTTTTAGCATGAATTACTGTTTATAGTCAGATTGAAGCAAAGTCAAGCAGATGATAGGGACAATCATAATTTCACTGCAGCAAACTTACCAATTTTTAAAATTATCTTGATTTATTGCATGACGGATATTGTTACTAGTTTAATTAGCCTAAATTCTAAACTATGAAGATATTTTGATCAACCCTAAAACATAAATGACATCATTATTTCTGCAAGTTTATTTGCATGGAAGAATGCTTCTAGGCTTGGTATGAATAGAACAACTTCAATATGGAGATGACGTTTCATCTTTCAAAACACGTTATTAGCATCCATACATATTGAAGAAGTATCACAAATATTAGCAGCAAATGCTTTCATTTTGAAGGTTTCTTTTAGAAACACCTTTAAATAGTTTATTCTTCCAGTCCTTTTGCCTTTTGCCTTTTGAGTGTGACTGAAGTTGAATTTGAAGGTAGTCGGTGAAGTAGAAAGGAGACTTCTTGTTACAAGTTTAATTTTAAAAGCCAGTGGAACAGGCCCGTTTTGCTTGATAAGCATGGAATAAATTCACAATGACAGAACTTCTAACCTTTTTTGGGAGGCCAAGCTTTTGCATTTGTTAATCAAATGCAGAATCAGTGCAGATAATTGGAATAGGAGCAAAACATTTTAATTAATTTGTCATTTATTTGAAGTTTATTGTAAAAATTGCTTGTGATCAGAGTTGTATTCGCTACTGCGGGTAAAATGTGAACCACTTATAATCATCAAGCAGAGTCTCACTTCAAAAACATTCAAATGTCCCTTTTAACTCAAGTTGATTTTGTTCTTGTGTTTTCACTAGACTTTAGGTTGAAAGAAGAGTAAAACCATTCCTTGTGAGTCACACACCCGCAGTGTTAGCCTATCCATTATTTTAACGAGGATGTTGTGGCCAATCTTTTAAATATTGATTTGCCATGCAGTGTACTGGGCCTTTTGCCAGTCTATTAAAGTTCAGGGCCTTCCACAGTAATTCACTCCTCTAAGGAACTGCAGGAGAGAGGATTGAATGGGTCAAAGCAGGTAGTGTTGATGTTTTGGGGTTTTTATGGAGGGCTAAATACAAATAGATCTTTATGCTATTTTTAGGTTGTTTCTTGTACTAAAATGCAGAGACTCACACAAACTTGAGCGAGTTCACCTTTCACACACAAGTGAGTCTTCAAGGAGACTCAACATCGACCATGGTCGTCTGCAGACAGGGCCGGCCCAAGCCTTCATGGGGCCCTAAGCAAAATGTGGACTGGCTACAATCAGCAGCCCGATCATTAGATCATTCACACACCTGCTATAAACATATTGCTTCTTTGGCAGTGCTGTTTACATTATATACAGTACAGACCAAAAGTTTGGACACACCTTTTAATCCAATGAGTTTCCTTTATTTTCATGACTATTGACATTGTAGATTCACACTGAAGGCATCAAAACTACGAATAACACATGTGGAAATATGCACTAAACAAAAAAGTGTAAAACAACTGAAAATACCCCTTATATTCTAGTTTCTTCAAAGTAGCAACCTTTCGCTGTGATTACTGCTTTGCACGCACTCTGCATTTTCTTGATGAGCTTCAAGAGGTCGTCACCTGAAATGGTTTTCACTTCATAGGTGTGCCCTGTCAGATTAATAAGTTGGATTTCTTGCCTTATAAATAGTCATGAAAATAAAGAAAACCCATTGAATTAGAAAGGTGTGTCCAAACTTTTGGTCTGTACTGTACCTGTATAATAGGATACATTTATTAGCCAACTAATTTATCAACCAGTTGATTTCTGGGTGCCGATTTCCTTAATTTTTGGGGATCGTGATCGGCCGATACTTACATGTGAAGCCCATCTTATCCCCTAATCTTATCTTCGTCAGCAAAGGTTTAAAAATCGGCCTCTTTCCTCTTCTGCTCTACAGTGAGAGGTGTGACTGACAGACCGGCCCACCAGGTCAGGTCTGAACATTTGCAGTTAACAATATTCACCCCTGTACATATCAGCCAAAATCAAAATCGGCAGGTCAGGCTTTTTAAAGATCGGTAACCAGGGATCGGCCAGAAAACTGCAATCAGAGCAGCCCAACTTAAGATGGAATACATACACACATATTCATGACGTTCTTTGATTAAATAATTTTTTTTAAGTGTTACTCCAATAGCTAAACCTTTAATTTATACCAGGTGAGTCTTTCTCCCCTAAGAATGTGGATTGGTACTGGACTGATTCTGAGTCTTCAAATGATTTTAACAGAAGTTTCCCATAACTTAGCAACAGCAACAAACAAAAGGCTTGCTGCTGCTCTTAGAGGAAGTTGCTTCGCCGTCCTTCGAGGCTGAAGGAGAAAGTGATCCAGACTGAAGTCTAGGGGGATCAGTAACACTTGTCCCTCCCTTGTCTGTCCTCTGGGGCCTTTGTCCCCGCAGCCCACGCGGTCAAGCCTATCAGCTGTTTGACGCAGCAGGGTGTGTTTTTAGCTCCTGTTATATGGAGTCAGACAGGCTTGTCAGAAGATCTTGCTTTGTTGTGTTGAACGGGCTCTTACTGACAGGATGGCCTGACCCAGCTGTCAGAGCCAAGTTTCACAGATCACTTCTGTCTGTCAGAGTCAGATATTACAAAGACAGTGACTGATGTCTGCCGGACTGCCTCTGCTGTGGTAAAACTATGACTCTTATGTGTAGTCTTAACCTAACAAACATTTCACACTCAGACTCGTCTTTCACTCTGTGCTTGTCCTCACCCTCAGAAATGACAAACCTCGTAGGTCAAGCGGGGACGGAAGGATATTTTTTTTGTTATTGATTTATTGACTGATGCTGCGTGACAAAGATCAAGAAAAAAATGGCCTGAGTGTCATTTAGAATAATTCTCCTGTAAGCTTAGCCATAGATTAGAGGTTATTAAGTGGATATTTGTTGAGGTTTTGACCATTCAATATATTATTTGAGTGCATAACTTCTTAGTGGTTAAGCTTAGACTCAAAAGTATAGTTGTAGCTTAATATGCAGGTTGTTTTTTAAATTTTTACACTACTAACAGATGTGTGTTGAAAGGTTATTTAATCATCTGGACTGTAGACAATAAAGTTTCATTAAATATTGGAAAAATGGCAAAGTCAAGAAAATTGTTCAGGTGGTTCAGAGAACATATATTCTCGTTGCACAAGGAAAATGATTTGAAAAATATTGAAGTTACAGAGGTAACAGAGTTGGCGAGGTTATCAGAAGCTACACCAGGTGGATGTGGCAGAAAGATGACGCTATCTGGAGGTCAAAAACCCTCAAGTGACTGGAATGTGTTCCACTACTGACCCAAAATCCCAAGGAATTGGCTCCAATTCACTCATGAGCTAAAAATATTTTTGCATTCTGTTCTGTTTTAACCTGGGAAGAGTTTCCTTTTTAAATTAAAAGGAGCTTGACAATTTCCATTCTGATGATTAATGTTTTTGAAAGGGAATTTTGTTTACAGAGACAATAATCCATTTGATTAGGTTTCGTTTGTGTGTGATTTTTATTTTATTTAATGTTTTGATTGCTGTTCTTAGTTTTAGATATTTAAAATATCTTCCAGTTCCAGTGTGAACTCTTCTTTACAAAATTACAATTTACTTGTCTTTGAGAGAGCAAAGATGTATGCCATTATCAATATAATACTGGAAGATGGTTTTAAAACGACAATATTATTGTTTTTTGCAATAATTACCGTGACAGGTCTAATCTTGGTACAGCATAAGTAATTGAGAAAAATGTTTACATTTAGAGCTTTCAATGTATTGATTTCAGTGACATAAGCTAAGTAAATAGCTATGACAGGAGCTCATGTATTTAATTAGAAGAGTGGCGGTCAGTTCCCCAGGTCAGTTCATATTCATCACCAAGCTGAGCCAGTAGTGAGACAAGGAGAAGTGTTCTTCTGAAGTGTGTACGGGTGATTGATTTGTTTACACTCATAAATCAGTGAGGCAAAGCGCTGCAGTGCACTCCTGCTTCTATGGAGTTGTTACCTAACAGCCAGCCAGATAAGACTCCCTCATAGATCTATTTCTCCCGCTCACCCAAATCTCCAGAAATGTTGCAAGGGCCACCCTGTCTAACCAACACAAGCCTGATGCTACCTACACACAACGCTGCTCAAATGGATCCATGTTCCTTCTTTAGGGGAAGGAGGGCAAGACAGAGTGGTGAGTGCCATGGGTTGCAACCGACTTCTTAGCCTGTCATAACCAAGTTGTGAGACGTGTGAGGTCGGACAGCCAGGCAGAGTTCTGCTGGCACATTTGGGATTTGCATCTATCAGCAGGAGAGATCTGCACTGCAGAGGCTGCAGGGGGAGGGAGGAGAACAAACGTAGAAGTGAGGCTGGTTGGGAATCGGGGGAAAATGGGCTTGAAGGGTGAAGAAGAGCTTAGAAAATAGACTAGCTAATGGGAAAAATAATCTGAGCATCTTTTGGTGTGCTCCCATGAACAAGTAACAAATATGCTAAAATAAAGCAAACTGATAAGTGAGGATGTAGGACATATAAATAAATATCTGCAACACATTTTGCCTGAGTAAACTTGAGGGACCTGAACAGATGCAAGTTTACACAAGTGGAATTCTTTGTTAAGGGAGGAGAAAATGTACAGCAGACCTAAAATAAAAATAAATTCATGTGCATAGTAAATCTAGAGAAGTTCTGATATATAGAAACAGCTGAGAATAGACACCCGAAGAGAAGGAAAAACCATACAGAGCTGTCAGAGCAGATCAGTTTGTGTCTTACTATCAAGCCAAACACACTCAACCTGTCTCCAGGGATTCCACAGCTTCCTGTTATGATTTAAGTGCATTTGGACACAAAATGGTTCAGATACATGAAGCTGCTGAGTTAAAGATCTCTGTTAATACAGCAATAAAAGGTTTTAATTTAGATCTGCTGATCATTCCCAAATGCTTATTTATGAGCTAAGACAATTTATTCCCACTAGTATTCCATACATACAGTATCCTTGGTGTCTCCTTGAAAGGTAATTTGTTTATGCACTGATGAGTTTAAAAGATCACAGTTAACAATTTAGCTGTTACATCATTTTTCAAGCGTTTTATTTACAATTAATTGCTTCAAATGGCATTACCGGCAAAACCTCCTTTTTTTTTTTTTCTTTGCTCTGCCAGTCCAGCCATCCAGCTCCATCACACTAATTAGTTCATCCTTACTCCGTATTGTTCATCAACAGCACTCACAGTCGGTATGATATGATTAGTCACAGTCGGCGTCAGTGTGAAGTTCATCAGCTAGTGTTTCCGTGATATCAAATACCAAAAGCATTGAGCAACAATGCTGAGTTTTAGTACAGTTTATTCTCACATTCCAACAACATCTGCTTTTTTTTATAATTCTATACAAAGGAGTGAATAAATTGTGAATTGACAGGAAAAGGAGAAAATGACTTTCAAATTGGTAAGCATCAAACCTACATGTAAAGAAAGTTGGGTTTGGAATTTGACTGGGTTGTTCTAATTTGCATCCATCAAATAGTTTAGATTCCTTGATCTGAACCATTAATGGTTGTTGTCCTGCTGGACTGTGAAGAGAAGACCACCTGGATGTATTTAGCGCCATCAGTCTTCATATAAACCAACCAGCTTCCCATTCTTTAATAGAGAAAAACATTTCTAAAGGAAGATACTGCCACTGTCATAGATCACCATGGTGTGTTGAGGGTGACGTGTACTGTTAGTTTTCCTTTCACACTGCATTTTACATGTTAACCTAAAATTGTGGTATAATTTTACCAAAAATATCTAAAAGCACTATGACAAACTTTAAATAGAACTTCTTACAGCTTTCTTTTGACAATGTCTTTTTTCTTGCCACTCTTTCTTAAAGACCAAATATGTAAAGGGCACGAGTAATAGTTATCTTGTGGACATTTGGACTTTCTCACATTTGATCTTTCTGAAAGACCAAATGTGCAAAGTGCATGACTAATAGTTGTCCTGTGGTCAATTTCCCCCACCAGAGCTGTGGATCTCTCCAGCCCCTCTAGACTCTTGGTCGTGTCTCTCTTTGTTTTGCAAGGCACTAACTATGTAATAACATCTAAGAAGTTAATCAGAGGAGCTACAATAAAGCAATAGCCCTCTTTTACATGTAAATAAAAACTTAGATTTTATTTCCCTGTCATGGAAGCTTGAACGTGTGGTTCAGGATGATCGATATTTTCTTCCTGCCATTTTTATTGCCATGTCACTAGAAAGGGCCTGCACGGACCCTGAGCGTGCCTGGGGGCTGACTGGATTGGCTGAAGGTTGCATTTGAGAGATTAAGCCTTGGTGCATTATAGAGTGGTAGGCGGGAGCAGCAGGATGTGGGACGGGTTCCCAGGAAAGACAAAAACTGGGCAGCACAGACATGAGATGACCTTCAGAAGAAGACAAAGAGGCGTGGAGCTCAGAATAGAGACATTTAACTCTCATCCTTTTGCACCAGACATGTATAGACATCCATATTTCTCTTTCTTCCTTTTTCAAGGATTTACTGATACATCATCTCACAACAAAAACAGACTGAATTGACAGAATTATATGTTACTGGTAGCAAAATTGGTCTTGGTGCTTTCATTGCAGACACACTGATTGGATGCAAAATCATTTCATTGTATTTTTTTTTCTGGTAGCAATACACAAGCTTTGAAATTTGAAATACGCTTGCATACATTATGAAGCTTGAGGGTGGGCGTCGGGGGAGGGGCAGAGAATTAGCATTAGAGTTTATAGAGGGAGTAAATTTGTGATGAGATCTCCTGGCAAGATCAGCCGTTCTCAGGAGAATGAGCCGCTTCATTGGGCATGATGGATGACAACTTATGCAGCTCCCTTAAAACATCTTATCAATGCACTTAAACAAAAGGGAAAACAAACTGAAGTGCATTTGGTTTCACAGATTAGACCTTTGGAAAAAGAGCAGACCTTCAGCATCACAGGTCCTCTACCATACTTAACTGTGGAGATCATGTGCTTTGCAATGTATTCATCTTTTGCTTCACATCCACCTGGACTTTGTTTTGAATCTGACCAAAGTAAGGGTAA
This sequence comes from Xiphophorus hellerii, assembly GCF_003331165.1. Classification (NCBI taxonomy): domain Eukaryota; kingdom Metazoa; phylum Chordata; class Actinopteri; order Cyprinodontiformes; family Poeciliidae; genus Xiphophorus; species Xiphophorus hellerii. The sequence goes on from NC_045693.1 coordinate 12,464,205, forward strand.
TATAAAGATAGATTAATCATTTTCAATTGATTTATCGTCAGAATAATATAAATAATCACCTACTATAATAATCGTTATCTGCAGCCAGACATCTTAGTTGCATCTAGAAATCTAAAAATATGCTGTTTTTATGACAGTCACGCAACAAACAAAGCAGTTTTTTCATTGTTCTTTCCCAAGTAACTTCCTTATATAGAGAGGTTCTAATGGTTGTTATGCAGATTTTGGACATCCAACATGTACTTGATTTATAGCATTTAAACAATATAGCATGTTAAAAACAATACAGGATACTTTTTCTCACAGAATAAATTTATAGCTTAAAATAAGCTACTTGCTTTTAAGTGTGAAGTTAGGCTATCACAACAGATACATTTGCTTTGATGCTTTTTATTGATGTTTTGCAGTGGTTCCAGTATGTGGCATGATGTGGCAGCTGCCTCCATCTGGACAACCAGCTAAAAGCAAAGGCTTAGTTGAATGTCCTGTTATTTCTGCACAAAATACCATTTTTACAGCATTGCGCTCATGTAAGTTAGAATCATTCTTGTCTCACTGAAGCTTGTTTAAGTGTGTTCAGTATTTCAGTCAGGTGCATACAGCAGAGATGAATCAGCTTATTGCCTCCTGCGGCTCCTCATCATATTTTAAACCCTATCGGGGACATACTCCCTTTTAACTTTTTGGAAGGCAGCCATAGAAGATAAATGGATCTTATTATAAAGCTGCATTGAAACAAAGCTGCTGTTGGGTTGATGTGTGCTGTTTACTTTTCTGTTGCTGTTACTGGAGACATATGATTGACTGATAGTCACAAGACAGACATGAATGTGTTAAAATTCATTTGAATAAAAGGTTTTGATGTAGATAATGTGACACAGTTGTGAAGAAAAAAAAGCAAGAGCGTGTGCATAGGGGCTTTCCTACTGTGCAACTCCTGGCCTCACTCCAAGTGACTTTTTTTGCTGAGATGTACCAAAACCTAGATGTGCTCCATGAAGCCCTATGCTGTTACTTACCATGTGCTGTAGAGCAGTCGGTCCTTTGTTACAGTTTAAGGTTTTTGGAGACGTCTTGGTGTGTCCACTTTCAGGTTGAAGTCGCTTGGACAGTCAGACTTGGGCTGTGGGTTTGAACATTCCCCAGTGAAGATTATTTTTTTCATACCATATGATGGCAGATTTTAAATTCCTTTGAAATCAAATTATAGACTCATAAGGTACTACTATCCTCCAGGGCTTCAGAAGATAGTAGTACTCTTTTGACCACATCATGGTGCTCTCTTTCAACAGTCAGGACTTACTTCAATTTTTATTTTTGTTAATATTTTAGGAAGACATACAGGCTGTCTTTTGGGATGCATCATTTTCTTTACAGAACTGTTTTTATTTTTTACTGTTTATATTATTTTCTTTACAAATAATATTCTTCATCCATACATAGTATGTATAGTATACAATAGTATTCTTCTGTAAGCTATTTTAAAGGATAAATGCAACAAAATAATCTAGCTAAGCAGATCTAAAGCAGCAGAGTGTGTGTATGTGTGTGTGTTGGATGATAGACACTAGGATTTATTGAAGACATATGGAGGTTGTTACGTTTTTTGACAGGGAAAATGGAAAAGTTAAAAGGTGCTGTGTGTGCATGTGCCATTTTTGGCTTGTACAAATGCACATGCACCCCCGCCCCTACCGTATATAGGAGAGGAGGTTTTGGATTAGATATCAGATCTGTCCTCTTTTGTCCTCTGTTTGGCTGATGCCTGTCAGGCTTCATTATCATATTTTTAACTCAGATGTTTGATTACTTTCAAGTTCATATAAACCACAGAAGTAGCTATCCTTATCTGGAAAGACGTAATAGTAAGTGGTGCAGGACACACACAATTAACATCTCTTCTCCTACTTTGACTGCAAAAATAATTATAACTATACCCGTTTATATTAAGTTCCTTTTAAAACTCATATTTTCAAATTTTGTCAAGTTTTACCTACGTACTATAAAGCCTTTTGTTGTGATTTTTATGTGACATACCAACATAAGGTAATTCATAATTGTTCAGTACAAGGAAAATGATGAATTGTTTTCTTTTTATTTTGCATCTGGAAGCTGATGCAATGCAGATGTATTCATTGACATTATATTGTGATACCCTAAATAAAATCTGGGCAAATAAATGCCTGCCAACAACCCCTTTATAGTAAATAGAGTCCTGTACGTAATTTAATCTCATTTTATATATAGCAGTTCATGTGGTCAGATGGGAACAAAAATTTTGCTTTTTGGCACACATTCAAAAAGCGTTAGAAAATGTGCATCTCACCCTGAACACACCATTCTCACAGTAAAACATATACAGTATATATATATATATGCAGTGAAATCCTGGAACTGAGGTTCCAGAAGACTTGAGAATGGGGCTGATCGTCACTTTCCAGCTGCGGATAGCTGAAAAAAATCTTCAACTGCAATTGCAACTAAAGACTTTTGGAGATCATGTGTCATTCTCCTGCCACATCCCAACTGTTTACTATTTTTGTGTTGGTCTAAAACATAAAATTCTTATAAAACTCATTGAAGATAGGGTTTGCAACATTACAAATTGTTAAAATTGTCCACATAGATTGTTTAACTTCCCTCTTCTTATGTTTGTCCGTCCACAGGAGAAGACCGGACCAGAGAGAATGTGGTGGGCTCCACAGATGCACAGTCGGCCAGTGCACCTGGTGGAGAGACTGGCACCAGCAGGCGGAGGCTACACTGTTGCATCAGAGTAACAGCCGTGCAGGTGCGGAAGGCCCTGTGGGGGGTCGCCATGGTGATGTGCGTGTGCTCGTCCTGGGCGGGTTCCACCCAGCTGGCCAAGCTGACCTTTAAGCAGTTTGATGCCCCCTTCACGCTCACCTGGTTCGCCACTTCCTGGAACTGCCTCTTCTTCCCAGTCTACTACGTCGGCCATTTGTGCAAGAGTCCTGAGAGGCAGACGCCCAGGCAGAGATTGAGGTTGGAAGAATTGCCCTCTGTCAGCAAAAAAAACAAACAAAAAAAACGAGTAAATATAATATCCAAATTTAAAAACTTGTGTGCCAATTTCTGCTTGCCTGAAGCAAAGTTTGAACCCCTACAGGAGGGGTTTCCATTTCACTGCCCCAGGCTTCACTACATAGCTGAGTTGACTACAGAGGTTTCATGATTTGACTTAGGTATTTTACAGGTTGCATCCTATTACGTTACCACATTGAAAAACGCATATTATTTTCCAGATGTTTGTAGAAACAGTCTGTATACTTAGGTGATGAATGATTTTGGTCATGGAGGTGATGACATCGTTTGAATTCACTGAGTTTTTGACGGCTGACCCAGTGCTTTCTGGCAAAACTTTGTATTTTAGCTAACTAACAACCATTCTGTTTCTGTACAAGAAGTAGCTCAGCTCTACTGTATATAAACCAGCTTCTTTATCATATTGTAGTTCAACTAGCAATATAATCTGTCATTTCCGTATTCCCAGTTGGGTGACTTTAGAGATCAAGATGCTTGTTGAAAGAGGCATTAGCTCTGTACGTCCGACAGCTTTATGATGTAAATCTTCCTTCTGAGATGCAACCTCTCAACTGGAGCTGATCTGCTCTGACTGTGAAATGTTTCATCTGCTTAGTTTTCTTCTCAGACCATTAATAGAAACATGGGCAGGACATGTAGGGCAGTTATTGCTGCAACACAATTCAAAGCTAAATAAATAAATAAATTAAAAGCAATCTAATCTTTAAATCCAAATTTTGATTAATTAAAATTGTATTTAGACTTTTGATTTGATGAGGTCTCACTCTGCATTGCTTTTAGAAACCCCACCTAAAATCCGATCACTTACTAGAAAGAAATGTTTTAATTAGTTTTGCATGTGCTTATCAAGATATAATTGCACAAGTTGATCAGTTTGAAAAGGAAGATTAAATTAGATATGTACAGGTACCGGAGAGCAATTAGCAAATACGCAGCTAAGCGCTTTACTACAATACCTGCTGTTGTATAATATCTGTCCATGTTTTGTCTTTCATCATGAGCCAATTAGCAATCTTTTAAAATGTTGATTGAAGCAGCCATTTCTGTTTGCAATCTGCTAACACAGAGGTCAAAAATTTGAAAAGAAATTGAAAGTACAGAAGGCACATTAGGTTGAAAAGAAGGGGACAATAAAAAAGAAGGATAGCAGGAAGCTTAGCGGTGTTTTGAGACTCCACTATTTCTTTTATTATCCCCATGTTCTGACTCTACTTCATCTTCTCTAATTTTATCCTTTTATATACAGCGCTTTGAGAAAAGTCCAAAAACGCTGAGCTTAATATTGTCGCTAAAGGTTGTTATAGATTTCTTTATGGAAATGTGAACAGTGCAATAACTTATTCCTGTGACATTTCAAATAAATGAACACAATGGAATGGAGCTATTTCCACACAGGATATTTCCCGGTTCTACGCATAAAAGTTAAAGCAATATTTTGTGTGTGTGTGTACAAAAATATGAATCCATATTAAATTCCTTTCCATAAATCTTGATGTACCAGGCATCATTTGATTTGCTGCTTAGTGTTTTTCTCTAAATTGGCAACTTAAGCTTTGAGGCACAAACCTTTTTTTATATACATTTTTTATCAAAATCCAGAGACAAGACTTTCCACAGGTATGGATATTTCGAGTCACCACAGAACATCATGCCATGTTATAAAACAAACCATGCAGTTGAAGGATGGAGGGCAGACTTTTCTTCAACGACTCAGGCCAATAGTTTCTAGTCTGCCAGTTTTTATTGAAAGACTTTTCAAGCTGGAATCTCCCTTTATAGATCAATGAGCTGCAAGTTTTTAAAGTTGTTGCGTCTGTGGTTAGCATATTCAGCCTATGATTGAGTAATAGATAAACATATGGAGGATTGCATGTTGGTATGAAATGCTAAGATGTTGGACCTTCATCAAAACACTTCTGCAGATGTGTTTATCAAAAACTAAACATGATGATGAAAGGCAGCTTTTTTGTGGTAAGAAACTTCTTCCTCTTATCAAAATCATTTTTATTTGTTTTTAATGATCTGTAGCACATCCAGTCCAAGTTGTAGCTAAAACTAACACGTTAACTCCTTAGACAATTATATCTGCGAACTTGAAAACAGAGGTGACTCCAACAAACTGGTACAGCCTCAAACTCTTTGTAATAAAAATCTAGAAAGTAAAACCTGCATTTGTATTTTGCTCCATTTTCAATTGCAAGTCTTTGGGTGTATGTCTCAACGAGCTTTGAACATCTAGACACTGATTTTTTTTTTCTTTTCCAATTTGTCTTTGCAAAATAACTAAAACTAATTCAGACTGGCGGTACATATTCTTGTATAAGTCATGCCAAAGGTCCTTATTGGGATTTATACTGGACTTTGACTAGACCACTCAAAATCACAAATACAATTTAATCTAACCCAACTGTAAGGTTTGGGGTTACAGTAGCTCACAGTTATTGAGTAAATCTCTTTATTTTGAGATTAAATAAAGACTAAAACTAATAATCTTTGATCATATTCATGCCCTAAATGTCATGAGAGTCAACAAAGCTAACTGGATAAAAACTATATGTTTGCTGTAGATGATGTTTGTGTAATTATAATTCTGCTTTTTAAATGACTTAACAACAGTCATTTAAACAGGGCTTCACTACGCTGGGGGTTGAGTCACAAAACTTCTAATTTATTCACAGTGACAGGAGAAAATTAATCGCTTTGTGGCTTTTGGCAGATCTTATTGTATTTCTAAATGTTTACTTATTTCTCCCTTACACAGTATGATGTGGGACAAAAATCTGTTTGATCAAACTGCTGAGGTGGGAATTGCTATGCACACTCATTACAGATAAGTTTTTAGGCTACAGTGTGATGAGACAAATTCTTTCATTTGAATAAATCTTAACCTCAGTTCCAAAGTAGTACTACAGTGCTCTACATTTTGCATTTCTACACAGGGAGTGCTGCAGGTTTTTCGGGGACGAGGGCCTGACCCCGAAGGTGTTCTTCACCAAGGTCGCTCCCTTCGGCCTGCTGTGGATCCTCACCAACTACCTGTACCTGCAGGCCCTCAGGAAGATCAACACAACAGATGTTTCAGCACTTTTCTGCTGTAACAAAGCCTTCGTCTTTCTGCTGTCCTGGATTGTGCTCAGAGACCGCTTCATGGGGGTTAGAGTGAGTGTATTTGATTTGATTTGCGGTGTCAAATCACAAGAGAAAACATATTTGTATCAGAAGATGACTGAAAAAGGAAGTTGCAGCATTTCATCCTTTTTAAAGTTTTTTTTTTTTTTAAATTGGCATAAAAGTGACACCTTGATGTAAGGAGTGACTCACAAAATTCCAAAAAATGCTTGAGCTATTTTTACATCGGCATTTATGGTTAAATCCTTTGTCTCCTGGAAGCTACTGAGTCAAGTGATCCTAATCTTTTAAATTAGTGTTGCCTGGTTTTTATCTTGCAAAATAATGTTTTTCACAGATTTGTATCCTGACATGTAGTCAAAAATAGAGAAAGCAATTGGTTTATCTTATTTATGGTTAACATAGACAAACACGTTCTTCTAGATTAAATCTATTTCAGGATGCTTAGAGAAGAGACATGGAATTCCATCACAGCATAAAAATGTGCAATTCCTCTCTTCTCCTTTTTCACATCTTCATGCTTCAGGCTAACAGTGCTGTGGAAAATATTTTACAAATTTATTCTGTTTTATTTGCCACACCTAAGTAGTCAGATTATCAAGCAAATATGTAATAATAAAGGTAGCAAGAGTAAATATAAAAAGCAGTTTTTAAATGATTATTTTATTTATGAAGAGAAAAAGAATCTCCAAACCAATATGGCTCTGCGTAAAAAATGTAATAGATAAACCGCACGTTTTTGGTTCAATTTCATAAGTTTAACCAAATCCTGAATTGTAATTGACTTACTCAAATAGAACTTGTCTGATGACATGGAGTAGGAAGAATTAAGACCTCAGAAAAGCAACACGTCAGGTCTCGATCTAAAAGAAAAATCAAGAACAGATGAGAAACAAAGTTATTGACATTTGTCAGTATGAAAAGGTTTACAAATCCATTTCTAAAGCTCTGGGTCTGCAGCAAACGACTGCAGAGAAAGGGAGTTTAGCCTCGCTATGCGTTTGTTTCATTTATATCACAAGTAAAGGCAATAGAGGACAATTGGATGACCTTCAATGGATGATCAGCTTCTATTTGTCCCTCTCTGAGCTTTTGTACAATATAAATGGGATACATTTTATCTTAGCTCTAATGGTCAGTGGTAAGTTAAAATTTTGCCTCCAATTAAGCAAATAACTCTTAAGGCTCTTACTTGACTGTATGAGTTAAATAAACAGTACTAGGGAGTAGAATGACAGCATGATCAGTCACCAATGATCCTGTCTAATTTAATCATGTCTTGCCTGGACAAGAAGAGACAAGCAGAAAAGTAAGGGTTGGAGAGTGAAGCGTGTCCTTCTCTTTTCCCACTGCACGTTTCTAAACCGCTCACCTCTGCAGACCTTACGGACTCTGCAGAAAGCATTGCCCTTATTTCAATTTTTTCCAAACTCTGACAAACCACCCTATCATTCCCTCATGCGTTTCCCCACTCCCTACTGCCATTATTTGTAATGAAAAGCATCAGTAAGGCAACAGTAAGAATGCTGCTTGACTGCCTCTTGTACGTCCTCTCGCTCTGTTGCTTGGTGGTGGGGACTGCAGTGTGTGGAAAGTCTGCGGCAATGCAGGGGATCTACAATGGGTTTGTCACAGAAGAAAGAGAAAGATGGAGTATGCTAAAATGGCCTTGTTGAACAGATGTTAGCGGCATATTAGTGTTATTGTGTCTCTAAAGATATGATAGTAGTCTGTTACCTTCTTTTGTGGCAGCAGTGGAGTCACTATGAAAGATTCATGGGAACCTTTTATGTGAGTTGTGTTTGGGTTTATGTCTTGTAAGGCTGATTTTGTTCATTGCTCACTTGGACAGTAAGAGAAGAAGGCATTTTGTGCAACATTAGATTGTACTAATAATGTTGAGATTGCCTGAATGCAATCATTGTGCTTTTGTCATAAAATGTTTGAAACATCTTTTAAAAATGTACTTTCACCTCAAATTTATTAGTTCTTTCCTGTGAGGGTAATACCTGTTTCCCTTTTTGACTAAGTACAGATCTCAGACCTTGAAGAAATACACTCTTCCAGACTGTAGTATTCGTATCCGGCATCTTATGAATTCCCTGTCCTCTGAGGATTTAAACAAAACCTTTTGAAAGAATAACAGAATCAGTTTTTCCCAACAGTTATCTAATGTAGATATGGTCAAAACACTTTCTTCTGTGTGGGTGAGAGCTTAGTCACACTGATGAGCAGATGGTAGGAAAATAAATTTTCCTACCAGAGGAATAAGTAAACATTCAAGGACCTTCTGCCCAGAGAGACCTGAATCAACCTGGAACAAAAGCAAACTGGTTCTGAGAAAATAAGCAGCTTCTAAGAAGACTGGAGAGTCTCTCCAGGCTGAGGCTGTCTCATCACCCAACCTGACAGGTGTATAGAAATCCAAATTATGCACAACTTCTTTGTGTCTATAAGTAACTTTTCAACTGAGTGGACAGAAGTCACAAATGGGGAGCGCCCCATGGTTCACTCCTGGGGCCCTTTCAGTTTAATATCTACTTGCTCTCACTAGCTCAGATTACAGTAACTAATAATATTAGTTACCTTAGCTAAATTACAGTGTCAGCAAATGAGATTTGAACCCAGGACCTTCTTCCTGTAAGACAACAATACTGACAACTGTGCTTCCATACAGCTCCAGACATTCTACACTTTTAAAACTTTATTTCTAAATTAATTCAAAAAGTGCAAAGTGAAAAATTTATTCACTTTGCAATTTTGGTCTAACTTGTGTTGCTCTGTCAGATAAACTGCTGTTAACACACATTAGTTTGTGTTTGTAACTCTAGAGGTTCAAGGAATATAAATACTCTTGCAAATTACTGTCATATGTAGCCATATCCAATACTGTTTGTGCCAGTAAAGGTAAAGTCTTGCTTTTTTTTGAGCTTCTGACAAAACGCTTGTGCTGAAACATCTTTCATTGTTGCTGATCCGGCAGGCAAACTGGCGTTCACTAAAATGAAACGTACTGCTGTGACTGACAGGCAGCCTGCAGTGCGGAAAGAGCAATTTTGCCAAAAGAAAAAAAAAGTGCCTCAGGGCTATGGCCAAGCAAAAACACACGGTTCATTTATCTTCCTGACACCTTCTTAACGCAAGAGCTAATCCACTCAGCTGGGCTCCACCGTGAGCCCAGCGCCGATTCCTGCTTTTTGTACAATTCCAGGATGAAAACAAAACATGTGACAGACACAAATGAGTGATGCTTATTTGGGTACATCCAGGCTGACTGCGAGCGGGATGAAACAGATGATCTGGTGTCATCTTGGAGGCATGTTAATCATAAAGGCAGGGAGTGGGAGAAGTGTGGGGGGACTGCTGGATCGTGGTGGCGTGTTTGGTTTGTAATCACGATGGCAGTGCAATGGAAATCAATGTCAGCACTGTAGAAGCTGCTGCTTGTGTACTGAAAGCTCTCGCACTGTGAACCCAAGAATCTGTGAAGCGTGACTGTTAGGATTTAGAAGAACGTGAATCAAAAATCAGATGCCTTCTGCAAACAAACCGCAACTCAGGCCTTATTAGATATTTTGCATGCCCTTGTGGGGCATTCTCTCAAAGATAAAGAGCAGGTGAAACCTACTGGGGCCCCAAACTGCAATAAAAGATTAATTATCATAATTACTAAACTAGGTAATGTGTCGCCCATCCATAACTCACTGCTGCTCTGTCTCTCCACAGATAGTAGCAGCTATCTTGGCCATAGCAGGCATCGTCATGATGACCTATGCTGATGGGTTTCACAGCCACTCAGTCATCGGCATCACTCTGGTCGTGGCATCTGCTTCAATGTCAGCGCTCTACAAGGTAGACTCTGTTTTCATTCAATCAAAGCACAGAATCACCAAGACTAAAGGTTTTTATTGATATATTTGGCCTCAAGGGAGCAAACATTCAAAATGGTTTTGCATATTTCATCTGGCTTATTTATGAAATCCTTCTTAGGTGGCAGAAGAGAGGAAAAGATTATAGTGTAAAAGCCTCATAAATTCATTCTTTATTGCAGTATCAACATCTCTCACAGAAATTTAGAAAAATCCAAATGTAGTTCATTCATTTAGGGGGGGGGGGGGGGGGATCCATGTTATTAATATCTTTTAATAAAAGCAACACTGGCACAATTATTGATACCCATAATGACAAAGTCTAAAAAATGAACAGAACTGAAGAATTGTTTCTAATCTTGCCCTACTTTTTTTTAATTCAACGTGAGCTTGGGAACCTGTAATTAGTCTTGACTCTTTCCTTGGGGTATAAATATTACATGACACAGAGACCCATTTCTTTTAGCCACCGGCCACATGGCCGGCTGAGGACCTAAATGTATTTTTAACCACACACAGTGAGTCAGGTGGTAAGAGAGGTATAGAGCAGTAACATAGGTCACTTAGTCTCCAAAACAACAGTTGGACTCTAAATACATGCCAACTGGTTATTTAGGAGTCAAACAAGAAAAAAATATATATTTTCACAAATTCAAACATTTGGAGTCTTTTAACTTGAACTTTGAGCTTTGATTAGATAAGACTAAGATTGAGCCATGAATAAAATGACACATCATGCCCAATGCTAAGCATGGTGGAGGATGCTTAATACTGCAAGCATGTTTTTCTCTTTTACTCTCACTACACGTTGGTGTGGTGCAGGAACACTTTGAAATACCATAGTAGCTTAAAGAGAAATTGAAGGACTCTACCTCCTTTGATTTTTCAGTGGAATTATGAGTCTAAATATGTCACTGAATCAACAATCAACACAGACAAAGGAGCCTTCTTCCATGACCATCTCAGTTTGCAGATGTTAATCCTATAAGATCTGTGGGTGGTGAGCTGTAGAGGGCATAATAAATGACAATGTACAGAGATTATGCGAAGAGGAAAAGGCAAAGTGAGATACTTTGACTTCTATGTAACAAGCAAATATTGCTGCTGCAAAATACTATATTTTGTCTTGCTTCACTTTGTCAGATTTGAAATGACAATAAAATAAAGCAATTTTAAAACATACATGTATATTTTTTTTTACTAGAAAAATAAAACATTTTTTGAGAGTTTGGTAAATGAAGTTGCAAGTTCACATTTAAACTTTTAAAAGCTAGCAAAGTATGCAGTTTCATGAACTACTGTAAAATGACAACTTTTTTGTAATTGTTCTACAAGACTACTGTAATTTTATTGTGATAAAAATGTGATGAAATCATAGTAACCATGTTATATAATTACTGTGCTACTTTAAAGAAATTACAGTTAAACTAATCAAATTACAGTAAGATTGTAATAAAACTTACAGTAAAACTGCAATAAAATTACAGCAACCCTGCAATAAAATCACAGTAAAACTGTAATAGAATTACAGTAAGGCTACTGTAAAAAAAATTACAGTAATGTTACTGTAAAGTTACTGTAATGTTTTTACCGTAAAAATTACAGTAACTGGCTGGCAACACTGCTGCCAGGAAGTTACTGTAAATTCTACAGTGACTTTTTGTACAGTGCACCCTGCTGTCTTTGTTGCCTAATGTGATACAAAGCAACAGCCATAACATGGCAGGTAGTTGGCAGGAAAACCCTCTGTAATACCCTTCAGCTCTATAAAGTGGGAGAGTTTTTTTGTTTTTCTTTCCAAACACATTTTCCCTCTCATATATCCTCAGGTACTCTTCAAGATGGTTCTGGGTAGTGCCAAATTTGGAGAGGCTGCACTCTTCCTGAGCATTGTCGGAAGTGCCAACTTTGTTTTCATCAGTTTTGTGCCAGTAATCCTGTATTTTACTCATGTGGAGTACACTGGCTCACCTGCAGATATCCCCTGGGCCTACCTCTGTGGAGTAGCAGCATTGCTTTTTGGTATAAGACAGATATAAGATTTTCATACAAAACTAAGAGTTCTCCTTCACATTCTCAATGCGTAACATATTTGTAATATGTTTTCTCCCAACAGCTTTCAACATCCTAGTGAACTTCGGCATTGCAATAACATACCCAACATTAATTTCCCTTGGCATTGTCCTAAGTGTCCCTGTGAATGCCAGTAAGTGTCTCAACCTTTCATCCAGTCCTGAATCTTCAGATTTGATTACAATTTAAAATTTTGTCAGTTTGGAGTTTATAAATATACTCTTAATGTCAGTTTATATACATGTGTAGCTGTTAATTAACATTTACTGATTTTATTGATGCACTTGTACCACGCCTTTCACTAAAGAAATATTAAAACAGGTGATGAAAGACTCTGCTTAGTGGACCAATTAGGTACTACAGTAATACGTGTCAATGCAGTGTCCTTGTCTTCTTGCAGCAGGGAGTTAGCAATTGGTATGACTAACATTTTCCTTATTTTTTTCACACCAGGTTTATTTAAAAACATTATAACAAAGACATGCCGTTAATTAGCAAGAATCAAAATTTCCATGTGTGGATAGTTTGCACACATTGTTTTTAGGAATTTAAAAAGGCAACTGAACCCTTAAAGATTTCTTCTGTTTTGCATTTTTTGGCACATTTATTGTTTCAGATCAGCAAAAAAACCCCCACAATATTAAAAAAACTGTCTTAGGAAACACAACAAAACTGCCATAAAACAGTAAAAACAAATTTTTGCATCACTGTGGAGGAATTTTGGTCCAATCTTTAGAACTGTTGTAATTCAGCCACATTGGACGACTGTTCAAAGCTTATTTTTTTGCTTGTTTGTCTGTGGAAAGTCACATTTTCACATAGGGCCGAGTTGTTTTGGATATTTTTTCTCTTGATGCAAGAAATCAACATTTGAAAACTGAATTGTATATTTACTTATTTTTATTAACATTTTGAAGGGGGGGAAAAAAATAAAATAAATTTGTGGAAGTTGACACAAATACCTGCTTATAGTCCTGTATTAACACATTCTGGTTTGATTTCCCAGTGGTTGACCTCTACACCTGTGACATCAATTTCAACACGGTGCGCCTGATTGCTGTGTTCATCATCTGTCTGGGATTCCTCATGCTGCTGCTGCCAGAGGACTGGGACCAGTGTATCATCCAGCTCACTACAAAGCTGCGTAAACGGGACGACCCTGCCGAGGTTGCCGGGGAGACGGGCGCCAACGCAGGCCTCAACTGGAGAGGGAGAGGCAGGACCTCCCTGTCAACATATGCACGTTGACTCCATTATAATTAAACGGGGAACATTAACACATCTTATCTGGCTAGTGGCTAGTGGCCTACAGTACATTGTGTTTTGCAAAGCTACCATAGGTTTGGAATGTGCTGTGATCAGACAATTCAACAAAGGGAGAGAGATACCAGAGCCTCAGAATGCATAGGAATTAAACACATTCTAGCTTTGTTTATTACTTAAAAACGGTATCAACTATGACTAAAGTCTCACTGTTGCGGAACCTTTAAATTCTTCTAGTTATTCATCGTATCCTTAAAAGACTTGCCAGCTTGCCTGATCAATTCCAGTTAGAAAAAAAAAAGAAAGAAAAGAAAACATGACAGGTTCACATTTACTCACATTTTGATCCAAAGAAAAATGTCTGAGAACAAAAGAAATCCCTTCCTGCCTTTTCTGTACTGTACATAGCTACATTTCACACCTTTGAATGCCCGGGGAGCTGTGGACCTAATAGGCTCACTTGTTGTGAGGAGATCTGTCTGATCATCTGAGGATCAATCGGCGCTAAAAACACATCTTTTCAAAACGCCTTTCTTTTGGATTAGAACAGAAGAGCTACTTTTAACCTCCATTCTGTGGGTCTGAGCTTTCATGGGGCTAATCTTCCACAATCATTGCTCACATCCCGATATGGCCAACATGAAAGTGAAAAAATTCGAATTTTTTCCACATTTTGCCAAATTACAACCATAAAACTCACTGTGTTTTTAGAATCTAATGAAATAGATCAATACAAAGTGGTCCATAATTGTGAAGTGAAAGGAAAATATGTGATTTTGAATTAAATTTAAGAAGAAAGGGGTTCATTTGTTTTCTGACACTCCCTGATTCAATACTCTACAATACTAAGTCTTTCCAGTATAACCCAAACTCAGTTAAAATGAGTGATCCCTGGCCCTTAAATTCTCATGGCCCTTCAGATTATGAGAATTGTGTATCCAAGGTAATGCATAGTGTTTCCAGCAGTGTATCTTTTTCCTTTCACTTACCAATAATGTGCTACTTTATTTTTATCTATAACATAAAATTTCAATAAAATATATTGTGGTTGGAATTTGACAAAAATGTGGAAAGGTTCTAGAAATAAGAATACCTTCACAAGGGACTGTATTTAAACCAGTATATTCTCATTCAGTGCATGAGATACACAAAGTTTCATTGCTAAATATATATGTGCTTCAAGAAACCCAGACAATGGGTTTGGTTAAAAACTTACTTCAAAACCAGCAGCCAAAATGAAAACTAACCAGTTATTAAATTTGAACATGAATAAAAGCAATCCCCGAGCTTCTTAATATAACACATTACACTTTTTAGATGTTTAGGCTATCCTATAGAGCTACAGCAGTTTTATTTCTGGAGAAAACAACAGATGGTAAAAATCTATCACTGTGACTTTAGGAGAGAGTTTATAAAACATGGCTTGGATTTTCTCCAGCTTTTATACAAAAGTAAAATATATCATTTGATCTATTTTCAATCATCATATTTCAAACATTCGCATCCTTTAGGAAAAGGTAAACAGGAGAGCAAGTGAGGCCCTCGCCTTGTGAAGCGACACGTGTGAACTCTGCCTTGTTGTGAATGTATGAATATCACACTACACACGCTCACTACGAGCTGCTCTGTTTAATACAGTGCTACCAGAGAGATACACTTTATTATAACTCTCCTTGTCCTCATCTGGATGAGTTATTGCTTCTTTTTTTTTGTGGGGGGACAATTTCTTGATGTATTGCTGAAGAGTTTTTATATCGCTTTTTGCATTCAGTTGCTGACTCACCTCAAGGACTTGTAGGAGAAAAAAAAAATTCGATGACTGATAACCACAGAACGAGCATGCACATACCAGCTGAAATGTCCACTTCACTGCATTTTTTATTTATTTTTTTGCAATACAGTACATTTAGCACTGTTTCCCATTGTCATTTTCTATGGCAATAAATAATTATATTGTATTCCTCTGGAATTAACGCAAGACTTAAATGTAAACCTTTGTAAGGAATGATTTTTACACTAAGATGATGCAACATATGGTTATATCACGTCTGAGGAGGAAATATTTAGAGCGTGAATAAATGATGGATTTGTTAGATCTGCTACTGAGTGTCTTCAAGTGTAATCGTATGATGTAAGGTATAAAAAGATTTGTTTTTGATAAGTTTTCTTGACAAGGTTTGTTCTTCCATAGCTTTCTGTTGTGGTTCAACAATTCAGGTAAAAAGGTATAGCTATCGTAAAAGCAATATATATATATATTTTGACATATTTGCATCGTATCTACAATGATTATTTTTAGTTTGTTTTTTTTCCCCCAGTAAAGTAATTGATAGGAGTACTTCAAGTCTGCAACATCAGTTGCTAGTGATAATTCTGAGAGATGAAATATCTAATTAATTTATTCACTCAAAAGTAAAACTAATTTTCAGTATTTTACAGATTAAATGAAAACACACTAATCCATTTCCAGCAGTTATTTCTCCTTGCTTTGATGATTATGGCTTGGTGAAATAAAGACCCAAAATGTGAAAAAACGTCATTTTTAATACAGAACTGTCATGTTCTCTCCATGTTGTTGCCAACACAATCATGGGAAAGATTCCTGACTTTGTACACAACAAGAAGCTGCCTCTTCACAGCTTGTATGCACAAGCGTAGCCTCATTCTTCAGAGGATTATAAAACAAAGTCGATTGTCTCAAAAGACTAAAATCATCCAGGCTACAACTTCTGTATTTCTTGTTTTCATTTCTGAATTTAAATTCATCGACTTCTTAGGAAATCCCGGTCCAAATCATGGCAAGCGTGGAGAAACACACAGTCTATGTTGCTTGAGGGCCAGTGTGAAGTTATCACAGTCAGTAATGAATGAAGGAACTGTCATCTGTTGGTGTTGGTTCACTGTTGTTGTTTTTTTTTTCCTTTAATCAAGTTCAAGGTTAGTGTAGCCCTCTTCCAGGTAATGTTAGAGCACCTCAGAATTTCCTCTGCTGATAAACTCTATGCTGCAAACACTGCTAAAAGTACCAACATCTGGTTCAATGAACGAAATGATGAACTCGCACTGAATGAACCAAAACCAAGCTCTGAGTGTATTTAATACAAAGTACATGGATCGACTTTTCAGTACAAAGTCGTTTCAATATTAAAAATTCCTTTTTTCTTGGCTTTAGGCACTAATATATTTTCAGAGAAACTGAGTTTTGGGATTTACATACTGAACAGATTTTAATTTAGAAATGTTTTAATGGAGCAATATGTCTTTTAGAACTGAACTACTGAAACAAATTACCCTTTCAATAATATTAGAATTTATTAAGAATCAACAGTAAATAACTAACAGACATCATGCTCCACTGACACTGTGATCTGGCCATAGAAAAAAGTGGCCTGCCGCTCCTTAGTTAGAGCGGAGAACGGAAGTCTGCTGCCCTCTTGAGGACGCGAAGGGACCTGCAGATTGTGTGTCTTCTCACTAGCAGCATCCTGGAACACAGAGGGTGTGTTTTCATGGTGGCACACGTTACAAAGATACCCCTCAGAGTGGCTTTTAAAGTCGGTGCTAACAGTGAAAACAGAGGAGGAGAGCTTTGAGTTGTCACAGTTCAAACTCTCTGTGCTGGCATGTGTACTGGGATGGGCTGTGGTCAACGTGCCTGGGTCAGTAATTCTGACGTCATCCCCATCTCCTCTGACCTCCCATTCTGTGCTAAACAGGCTGCACAGATGAGCTCTAATTCTGTGCCAAAGTCCCTGAAGAGCAATCTGGAAGCGCTGGCTAAGCAGAGCGTACAACAAAGGATTGACGTCAGAGTTGAGCAACATCAGCCAGTAGGAGAAGGTGATGACAGAGTCTGGCACGAGGGTGGACTGACCTGTAATGGCAGTTTCTGTGGCCTGAACCAGAGCCACACAGATGTAGGGTGTCCAGCAGAGGAGGAAAGCGAAGATGATCAGGACGAGGCGCAGCCCTCCATGATGCGGCTGCTGGTGGTTTGGCTCGGGTGGCTGAGAGTTTTTTTGAGCCAGGATGGAAAACAAACCCCTCACTTTGCTTCCCTGCTGTTTTGGAGCTTCCTGAACAATCTGGCTGATATTCTCTCCCTGTTTACTTGTTTGAGACTCAGATTCATTGTTCTTGTGACATGTAACACTCCAGGGTCTATGGAGGCTCCCGCAGTTCTGGTGGGATGAATCCCCTGGACAAGAGGGGGACCTGCTGCGCTGGACGGAGTCCTGCAGGGAGTGAATCCTACGTGCGTGGCTGCGTGCCACCCTGATTATATTCACATAGCAGAAGAGGATCACCACTGCAGGCATGAGATAGATCAGAACAGCCATGAAGGCTGTGTAGCTGACAGTGCTGGCCCAGGTGATTGCACAGTTATACATGGGAACCACATAGCTGACAGAGCTCCAGCCCAGCAGAGGAGGGCTGCAGATGACCAGAGCCAGAAGCCAGATCCACAGGACCACAGCAGAAGTCCTCCACAGGGTGCAGCGGGAACTGTAGCGCAGGCAGTCCATGATGGAGTAGTAGCGGTCCAGAGCAATAGCAGTCAGTGTGAGCACAGAAGCTGTGCAGTACACAGTGGAGGAGTACCCAACATATAGACAGAGAACCTGGCAGAGGAGACATAGTTAATGGATCAAGGACATTAAAGGTCACCTAAACAAAAAATGTAATGCTACAGGACAGAAAATGCTTACAGGACAACGCACCCATCCCGTGTTCATGATGGACATAGCAACAAAAGGCATGACTCCAATGCCAACCAGGAGGTCACTGACGGCCAAGTTCAGGATCAGGATAGACGTCACTGCATGGAGGGTCTTGGTAGCTGCCACAATAATGATGACAAGAACATTGCCTGCACAAAAACACATTATAGAGATTCAAACCCTGAGGTCAGAGGTCACATTGGCTGGACTTTAACCAGCCAATGGTTAAAGTCCATTGGCTGGTTAATGGACTTAACCAGCCAGTTTAGAAATCATCCCAAACCGTGGAAGCACAATTCTGCCTCTTTGATAAAAAAAAAAAAAAAAAAAAGTATCTCATGTATTTCAGATAATTATATAAATTTGAGATACAGAATCTTTTTATTACAGTGGCAAAAAGACTTATGAACCAACCCATTTTATTCCTAGATATAAAGGGTTTATTAAATCATAATAAAAACAAAAATGCTAGAATTCCTAAGACATTTTTTTCCATTTATAAAATTACAAAATGAAAAAAAGTAAGAACATTTTTAAGTTCAACCTTTTTGTTCTTTTTAAAATCTCATGGTTAGTGTTTTGAGAAATGATAATGTTCTTAAGTTAGATACATTTTAAAAATTTAATCTATTTTCTCTTCCTATTCTGCACCAACAGTCTGCTAAAAGAAAAAAAAAGTCAGACATAGTGTCACATTTTCACACACAATTTAAGTGTAGGTTGTGATGAAAAATTGAATTATTGCAAATTTATGACTAATTCATTACAGATAACTTTAATGTGTTTCTGACCTGGTAACAATTAGTTATTATTAACAAGTGCAGGTGTTAATAAAGACAGGCCAGCTGATATCACTCTGTCAACCAGATGAAATTCAGATGGGCAGAATGGTTGCTTTAAAGGGAGGAGGTGCAAAAAATTATTTTTGCGTTTGTCAAACATCTAAGAAAATAGATGCTGTCACCATTACTTTGCATCAAAAGAGCCTCACGGGTAAGATTATTGGTGCCAGTAAGATTGAACCCGAATCAACTATTCAGGCAGTAACTTCAAGGAGAGAAGTTTGTTGGGAGTATTAGTGTTCCCAAGAAGTCTAACAGGTGGTTGAGAATCTCCTAAAGAAAATTTAAATGAGGAATTGATTTTCCACCAGTGACAAGCTTTCTCTAGAAATAGTGTGATCATTTCTACACACACATAAAGGCACTGGCCTAGTTTCAGAAAGGGCTGAAAAGAAACCACTTTTCTAACTGAACAACATTCAGGACAGACTAACATTCTGCAGAAAGTCACTTAAAGTTTCCTTCACAATATTTGGGACACCTTGACAGAGGACGGCCCAGATAAGAAAATGCGTTCAGAAACCGCTCATGTGGCTTGCCTCTCGTCCAGAGGATGAGCTCACTAATAATTTTGGCTAAAAACATCGACATTAATAAAAGAAAATATACAGATAGATCAAAACATCCTACAAGGTGAACTTTACTAAAAGACTCATCCGTTCACAAAGCCTCATGTAATTGGCACTGATATTTTGAGTCTATTGACACTAAACTCTTATTAGAACTTATGTTTGAAGTTGTGACTTTTTCTTAATACTGAACGAGATCCAACAACAATGAAATAGTAAAAATCCTATAAAAAGCAACAGCTTCAAAATTTCTGGCACAATTTTAATGTTTATGTTTCCTAAAACAACTTGGAGCAAAATGATCAAATATTAACATGTTTTCTTCTCTTTAGCAATAGAAGCAAAACTGTAACTTAAGTATTCTCAAATTAAAGCACTGATTTTCTATATATATATATATATAAAAAAATCAACGGTATAAAAATAAGATGAAAGCAATATTTAAATATTATAAACACAAAGTTAGGTTTCCACAGGTCAGTGTCGTACCTATGACAGCACCCAAACACATGAGCACCAGAAGAGCCTCCAGCAGCAGCTGGGTCTGCTTGGACAACCCGCCCTCCGTCCCTCCCGTTTGGCTCGCGTTGATCCCCGCAGCCTGCAGAGGTGACCTGAAGCCATCCTGAACATCCATACTACTGTAACTATAGAACTGTCGCGTTTACATGTTGTAGAAAGGATAAGCATTATATCTTTGAAAAAGCAAGTGATTGCTGTCTCTTGTGACCCATATCCGCTTGAGCTAATGACAGTCTCCAGGTAAAGCAGCCAGTCTTTTTATGCAAGGGGGAGGAGAATACACACATGCAAACATGAATGTACTCTTTAACCCTTTTAAGGTTACAGTTCTTAATGTTTTTTTCTTAATAATTAGTAATTTTATGATTAAGGGAAGCAAATGTGTGATCAAGTGTGAAAAAAGGTTAGTTTATTTTTATAATATAAAAAGTGTGACTTGATTTAAAAAAAAAACATAAAACATTTAGAGCATAGACAATTTAGCAAAAACTAGTATATATAGTGGTATGTTACATAGTTTGCAATTAGAACAAAGTCCATAAACAACTTCCTTCCTGGAGCTACAAATGCCTTCTTATACAGCAGTTCTGTCAACACAGATATAATCTCTGTTCATTTATGATAAGCAATATTTAGATAAAATAACTGACCCCCATACAGGGATCTTATTAAAACATAAAATGACTGCTGACCAGACTGAACCCTGACAGGACTCTGGGTCACACATAACATGCAAGACCTGATGGTCCTCTAACACACAAACTGTGTGTAAGATTGTTTAGGATCTGTGGCAGGTTCGACATCGGCTGTGTTGCCATGTCTGCATCTTCTTCTTCAGCCACAATGTGAGTGGACTTCTTGTGATCCGGTGATGAGGCGCTGCCGCGTATATTCCCAGATCAACAGGGCAGCGCTCACGTGGACATTGAGTGAGCGGATGATCCCTTGTTGCGGGATCTCCACACACACGTCCAACATCTGGAGCAGATTGGCAGGAATACCTTCCCGCTCGTTGCTGTCAAAGGGAGACAGATGTTAAATGTTTTGACGTGGGAAAAAGTTTTAGTTCAACTCCAACACGGTTTTGGTACTACTTTGAAAACAACAGTAAAAGGACATTCAAGAAACATGTTTCTGGCCTTAATTGTAATTCAAACTCTTCTAATAAACATGAAGTTTCAACAAAAACTTCTAAAATAATTTAATACAATTATATTACATGATGGCTGAATGACAGACTGTACTGGAAACGCTCTGAAGTCCTCAAACTTGATAAGGCATTTTACAAAGCAGACCATTTACCTTGTTTTATTCGTCACCCTAAACAAAATCCAATTCAACCAACTGCATTTAGAATCACAATTAAGAAACCGAGTCAATTTCTCCTATTAATACTTCCAAAAACCAATATATATTTATTATTCATAATGACGCAGCACTTGGTGTTGGTCAATCCCAGAAAACCCCAATAATACATGTTAAAGTTTGTAATTTTACAAAATCTTTTGTTGTTTTTTTAATTCCCAGTCAAGCACACCTGTAGTAGTCACTGAAATCAAAATTGAGCTCTTTATGAAGATGATTTATTAGTTTAATTCCGAGAGCAAAACAAACTGTAATAAAGCGAGAACGCTCGCTGCCCCATATCGGCCACGCAAAGTAAACATAAAAGGGTAATAAGTGCCTGCCGTTTAATTTTGGCAGTCGGCCCCGCAGCGAGGAAACACTTGTTGATGCGTTACATTCATCTGGAGGGCAAGTGGCTGAGACAATAGAGAGGCTGATGGGAAATTAGAGCCAATCCACGCTGTGCAGAGTAGAGCGCAGCTGTGAGAGCATTAAAGTGAGAGTTTACACATGAGGCCCTTACGCCAACACCACAGCTTCCATGTTTGACTGAAGAAAACAAACTGGCACGATTAAAAGGCGGCGGATCGGTACCGTTCTCCCTCTGCCTCACGAGTGCCACTATATGCCACTCATGTTCCAACTGTATGCAGCTGGTACATGAAAGAAAATCTGGTGACCAAACTAGTGGATGTAACAGATTATAGAAGTGAAAGGCTCTTGTAATCAGGCTCATTGTGTCATTTTGAGTAATTCCTATCCTTTGTTTCCCTCAGGAACAGCCAATTATAGACCAGCATGCCCAGACAGGTACACAAGGCGAAGGAGGGGAGCAAACTCCACGGGGGCGACAACTTAACGGGTGAGAGGACACTAAAATAGCCTTGTCAGCTCTCGGCTTCAGCACTAAGAGACCCACAAGGGCGTGGAAGACAGAGACAGGTGGCTGGTCTGATGGAAAAAAACAGAACTCTGACCCCTTTTTAAAATGCAATGTTCTTAGTGCCCTCCTACCCCAGAAGTAGCAGAGTTTTTTCAGGGAACTTGAAGTCCTGGAGCTTCTGACTATTGGCAGTCTGCTCCACTCCGACAATACAGTAACCTTTGCTCTTCTTTACCTGGAGGAAATGAGTGAGCTCCACGGGCTTCACCTGAAAGAAAACAGAAGAATGTTGGAAATGAAATAAACCATCAAACTGTAAAGCATCTGCAGAACTTAAAAACAGCACAAAAGTTCAACACAGCAAAACAAAAGCTGTTTGCACACAGATATGGGCTACAGTAAATCAGGGTTCACACAGTGTAACAATCATTCAGAATGCTTATTACTTTTGTATGTGTTATCTCCCTACTGGGATTTCCTCTTTATCTACACTAAGCTTTTCCAAAACATTCACACACCATGAACTTTTTCTATTATTTTTTTACATTTCATCCACAAAGTTTCTTTCATTTTATTACAATCCAGACCCCCCTTACTCTACAAATACAACCCAATTCAACTAAGTGTACTTAGTTCACAACAACTGTTTTTAGAAAACTTTAGAGAGCAACCCACATCATGAAAAACAATCTTGAACATTCTGGGCTAAGAACAACATGCTATATTTGGAGAAGGTGGCAGCATCACATTTTAAAGGCTTCAAAAGACCTAAAACTAGGGTGAAGGTCAACGCTCCAGCAGGATAACCATAAACAAACAGCCGGAGCTGCACTGTAATAGTTTACATCACAGGTCATTTACATGGTTAAGTCAAAGGCCAGATCTAAATCAAACTGAAAATGTGTTGCTAATTTTTTAAATTGTGCTTTATAAATGTTCTTCATTCAATCTCAGTGAGTTGGCAGAAGTTTACAAAGAATATCTGTTTCTTTAGCTGAGCAAAGCAAATAGAGACATATATAGTTTTAAAATGCAGCTCTAATTGCAGTTAAAGGTGGTTTTACAAAGTCTCAATTCAGTGAAGGTGAGTAAAAATGATCACACTATTAAGATCAGAATATGCCAAAAAAAAAGGTAAAAATTAAGCCTTGCATCATCATCATCATCCTTTAGTGTATGTTAGCATATAATTGCACTGAAATCAAAGATTGTGGCTGTACATGTGGGAGAGCTATTAATACTTTTGATGGGCACTGTACTTTAATCCTCAGCAAATGTTGCTAAGGCTAAATTCCACAATTCACCTCTAGCAAAGGAAGCCAAAGCTCAGCTGAAACGCTCAGAGACTGGAAGTGTTTGTCGTTGAGATGGTGCAGACTGTCCAGAACCAGACCGCTCGCCCCAAATATCTCACATGTTCTGCAGAGACCTGGAACAACAACAGCAACAAGTCAAAAATTTCAAGTCTGTTTCATGTAATTTCACTCAACATGAAGGTGGCAGCATCATGCTGTGGGGAACATTTCAAAGGCTACAAAAGTCTTGGGACTGGTGCAGAGGTTAGCCTTCTAGCAGGAGAGCGACCCGAAACATACAGCCAGAGCTCCACTAAAACGGTTTGGATCAAAAATACTCATGCGTTAGAATGGCCCAGTCAAAGCCCAGACCCAATATAGTATGTGTGATAAGGTTTGAAAAATTATATTTAGACACAAACCTCCTAAATTAGTGGGCTTGTCAATCAAGGAGGCCACCACCAGCAGGGTGCCGTGCTGTTTGCCCAGCCGAGCTGCCCGCTGAGCTGGAACCAGGTTCAGTTCGGGTTCCTGATCGTTGATCCCTGACCGCCACGGTGTGATCTTCTTCTGCACCTCAGACCAGCGCTCCTCTTTATCCTGCTCGCCTGGGAAATATGACATTACACACACACACAGTAAGGATAAGATGTGCTAGCCTCATGGATTAGTTACTCCAGCTGAGAGAAACATATCTGTACTTCGATCTTGCTGGACCCAATCTCCAGCCTGGAGCTGGCCCAACTCAGGAGCAGAATTCCTCAACGGGATTAACAGACTTTCAGGAAAGAATGACAGCTTTTCAAACTTCCACGGTGGGATCCACTCATCGTCGGCCAACTCTGACAGACTGGGAAAAGTTTGAAATATGGTCTAAAAGACAAACAAAAAAGGAAAACAGTTGATTTGTGTAACCGCGCTTCAGTAGACCTTATGTGTTCGTAGAACAATGAACCCACCTCCATGCTGTAATCCCTGATGGGATGAAAGGCTCCGAAAAAGAAGTGTCCCTGAATCCTCAGCCAGTTCTTGTTGGCATTTCTTAGAGAAAAACAGCAAAAACCATCTTTGAATAAGCTCATTATGTGCATTGGAACACGTTATTGTTGCAGCTGTTTGCATCTAACCCGGTGCTCTGCATGGTCTCGGCCTGCTTCAGACAGGCTGTCACCACAGAAGACAGCCCCTGGAAAGCTTCATCATCCTCTTCCTCCTTCTCTGCGAGGCTCCACACCTTCTTCAACGCCAGTAATGCATACAGGCGCACGCTGAAGTTGTGGTTGAAACACGACTGCAGGATGACGTCCAGAGCTCTACGCAGCTGCCCGACCTTTTAACAGAAACAATGAAAAACAAAAGCTGACCATAAATATCTAGGAATGGCACTAGAATATAGAAAGCTAAAGAGAGTTACCTTATCCTTAACATGTGGAATGATGACATTGAAGT
The DNA here is from genome assembly GCF_003331165.1 of Xiphophorus hellerii. Lineage (NCBI taxonomy): Eukaryota > Metazoa > Chordata > Actinopteri > Cyprinodontiformes > Poeciliidae > Xiphophorus > Xiphophorus hellerii. The sequence goes on from NC_045693.1 coordinate 12,489,233, forward strand.
GAACCACGACAGACAGGAAGGTGCAGATGCTCGTCTTGGTCTTTTCGTGATCCTGCGCAATACAACAGTAAAAATTATGGCTCTCTGATGTTTTACTTTTATTTGTTCAATCATATAAGTAGAAAGATGAGCTCACAAAGTTGAAGCAGCTCCAGAATTTGTCAATATGATGCGGATACTTGACAAGAATAAGAATCATCATCCATTCGATCAGGTACTTCACTGAGGCCTGGTTGCTGCAAAATCCAGCTTCAAAGACGTGGTTCACCAGAGTGGCAACAAAATCCTGTGGGCACAAATTCAGATTTTATTCTAGAATCTCTTAGTTTCAGAGAAACTGTCAGTAAACATCTTTTTAACTCACCTCTTTGAGTTTGGGAAGCAACAGCAGCAGTGTTTGCCATGCTCTGTTTTTGACCCGATGCTGCAGGGAGTTACCATAGTAACGGACTTTGGACTTTGATATGAGACTGTCCTGTGGAGATGGGGTTGAGAGAAATGGTGTGAACTGCATTGGCTGAATTAGTACATGCATTTATGGCACAAATAAATCAGTAAAACTGCAATTTCAAATATTACAGGGCAAATACAAAAAGCTGTTTTTATTTATTAAGTGGAAAAAGCTATCTAAATTAACCTGGCCCAACGTGCCTTCCTTTGTTAAATAACTAATTACTGTGACTAACCCGAGCTGAGTTTAATTTCACTTGCATTTTGTATTTCATCTTTTTCTGACAGTAAAATGTGTCAAAAAGAAACAAGCACAACAAATCTGGAAATTGACCAATTCTTTTTCAAAGTACTGTAGCAATTTTTGTGTAGCCATTTTCTGGCTTATGGAAATCATAACCCATATATCTCACTGCTTCTCTTTTCTAGTTTGGTGAAAAATGGTTTCTAAATTTCTACTACAGGAAATAAGGATGTCATGTCTTACTAGTTCAGTGTTTCATATCTAACTTAAAAAAATGTTTTACTTACATTTATTTATTATCAAGAGTAGCAATTTGTGTAGCAATTGTTAGATTAGTTTTACTTTAAACTCTACATATAATTACTCAGAAATAAATCATCAAGTTAAATTGGTTTTCTTAGGTTCTTATAGATCTCCTGTTAAACTTGTTTCCACCACATTATCTTAAAATAAAAAGTAAAACATTTTTGCTGAATATGTATTTATATTCAAATTTCTCTAAAAATGACTATTTCAATATTAAAACAATATTTGAGGTGAAAAAAAAGAGATTTTCAGGTAAACTGATTTGCATGCTGCATTGGTCCATTTTCCCATCCACCCAACATTCAGCTAGTACCTTTCTCAGCAGCTCCATCACTAATTCCTCCATGAATCTCTGATGCTGCTGATCAGAAGGATCCAGGCGGCTAAGAAATGTCAGCACACATGTGCGGGGCAGTTGATCATCCCTGGTATCACTGGGAAACAAAAGCAGCAAATCAGCAACAGTGACCTCTAGTGGTGATCTTGTTAACTCGCAGCATCTGGTGAGTTAACAAGCCAGATGCTAGTTCTCCATAGAGGTAAAACGTTGCCTACCCTGTAACTGCAACATTAGCGGCACACTTTGCACCAAGTTGCTCTACATATATCTGGACGTCCAGGACGAGTCTTTGAAAAATGAAAAAAGTAACATTGTTAAAAGAACATTGAGGAACAAGAACAGAAGACTAGGGAATATTGCTTGGATTAACCGTTGGTCTCTCCTGAACACTGGTCCATAAACACAGGCCTCAGTGACTATATCAAGGTGGTTAAAAACACTAGAGAACACAGCAGCAGCCTGATCCCTGATGGCTGGGTCATTGGGCAGCCAGGTCTGACAGCAGTGCTGAAGTAGCACGCCGAAGACACCGCTCTTCGACTGAGACAGCTCCAACAAGTCTGTGAAAATCTAAACAAAAACATTTAACACCATCATAGATTTGAAATTCGAACATAGAAAATGGAAGATATCGAGAGGGGAAAAGTTGCTTTGTCTTAGTGTGGATAACCTTTTTCAGTGCAGTCGTGAGAATCGGAGCCTGATCATGTGTCAGCTGCAGGAGTTTGTGCTGGAAGGCCATGGAGATGAAGCCCTTTAGTGCTGGCCAAAAGTCATGAGCATTTGTGCTAAGCCCCTGTACAAGCTCCCAACTCAGAGTGACTGCCTGCACACAGAGATTCTCCTGATCCTGCACCAACTACGATCAAAACACAGATTATGAGAATGAAGGTTAACCAGCCTCAGAACTTTCTTAGTGCCATCATATCCTTAAATTTCTCATTCTTGCTGGACTGATACGCACTTGTGGCAGCAGCGTGTTCATGAAGTTTAGCACGGGCAGCACAAAGTCACTGGGCAGCAGAGCCAGGGCCTCAACGCTGCAACTCAGAGCAGCTTCGAGGGTCTCGGACACTTGGGAAATTTCTACAGATGCTGTAATCCCTACAGTCCTAATCAGGAAGTTTAGACAAATCCACTGGTCCCGCAAGAAGTTGGCAGCAATGCGTCCCCAGTCCTGTTGCAGGAGGCCTTGGGCTTCAAGGTCACTACCCAAAAAAATAAAAATAATTTAAAAACATTTTAATTATGGCACTGCAATACTGGATATATATATATATATATATATACATATATATATATTTTTTTTTTCAGTTCAGTATGGAGTCTCCACAAACCTTGAACTACCTAATAGCTGTGGTTTCATCAAGGATTTGTTAATGTTTCCGAGAGATGACTGACACTGTGAGGAAGTCTTCAAAGTGTAGAAATAATCATTCATGGACTTCAGAGCAGAAGCAGTATCTGCTCTCATACTAATTTCTCCTTGCTGCAAGAGCTCACACACAGCAGCCAAAGAAGCCATACTGACAGCCTTGGACACCTGATTGGCCACAGATGGGACCTAAGACAAACACAAAACAGTCCTTGCTTAACTTCAGAGCAGCAAATCTGATGATGAGCGCATATATTTAAATGTATACCTGTTGGGTTGGCTCAAGCAAAACTGAAAGGCTGTACTTTATGAGTTTGGGGAAAGCAAACTGCTGGATGTTCTTGGGGCAGCGAGACGAAGAGCTGCACATAACAACCAGTTGCCTCAGGACACACAGATACAGCTCAGCCCGTTCAACGTCAAAGAGCTGTCAAAGAAGAAAGCATGTGCAAGACATCTGAGTTCTTGAGCGCTTCTTTGTAATTGAACAGTCATGTAGAATGCTTTTCTTCCTCATTACCTCTTGCAGCTCCCCACACAGCCTCCTCAGGATAAAATCCTGGACTGAGTCGACAAGTTTAAGAAAGGTTTGTTCAATAGCAAACATCACCTCATCCTCTGTGAAACAAACATAAGGCTTAACAAGTACAAACCAAAATGTCTTCTTGTGTTTTTACTCCTATTTATTATCAAGTTCCTATTGTATTTCTTTGACACATTTCACAGTAAAATTTCCGCCATTTTGATTTCTTTAGGTGTTTTTTCCTCAGTTCAGCTTCTTCAGCAACTTGGCTTACTAACTCAGCTTAGTACTATGCCATGTACAATGCCTATTTAAAAGAAATGCTAATTGTTCTTGGCGTAATTAGTCAAAAACTAAATCAATCAAAGCAGAAAAGGCTTACACTGGCAATTTCATTATGCTGGGTAGTATCATGTGGTTTATTCAGACTGTTCTTACAGATTTAGTAAGTCTAAATCTGTAAGAACTAAGGGTTGGGCACTTTCTAATTAAAAGTAAAACTGCTTGGTGTGTTTGTTTTTACAGGCAAAAAAGTGTCTTATGCTAACTTATTTTGGAAAATATTTATACACTTATTTACAAAAACAGTTAAGGGGCCGGAATGAATGGCGCCTACTTTTTAGTGTTAGCGAGAATTTTTGGTGATATTTTACCTGTCATCACTCTAAGAGAAGTACTTTGCACTTTGGAGTGCTAAAAGTTTTTGTAAATCACATAGTGCATTTTTACTTTCCAGCCCATCAAATAAATTTTGTATTTTCTAGAACACCACGAAAAAGACAGGAAAGACCCTATAAGTCTTCTTTCAATTAATTAAATCTATGTATAAATTGAATTTACTGTATTAAAGCCAACATTTATAGGGGAAGATTTAAGGAGTTTCAACGCAAACCTTCCACTTCTTTTTGCTGACCACAAGGCTTCGTCCCAAGCTGCAGCAGTCTAAGCAAGAGCTGCAGACTCTTGTCACTTTTACGGACAGGCAGGTAGATATTGGTGTAGACTCTGCTCAGGGTGTCCAGTAGCGGAGACAGCAGTGAACCCAGAATTTCACTGGTTTCTCCTACCAGTCGCCTCCTCTCCATGTCCACACACAGCAGAAGGGCTCTTGCCAGCTTATCAGCCTCTCTTGTGTCAGGTAACCGTTCTGCCTGACCTGTGTGACAGAGAAACTGACTCTGATAAGAATCACATGCAAATACATCACATCTACAGATACAATTATTCTCTGTATCTAAAACACTCCCACACCAGACTCACCTGTGCTTGCTGGAACACGAAGATAAGCAAGTACCTCTTGTTGAACATAGGCTCTTATGGTTTCTTTTTGTGTGGGATCATCGGTGAAATCGCCGTCCAGAATTCTGGATTTGAAGCTGCATTCATGTTCCAATAACCAGATGCACAACTGTCCCAAGTACATTAAGTGATAATCAGTTGTTGCAACAGTATTTGAATATACTTAAGAATGCATGTGTGTGTAAGGAGCAGACCTCATTCCACAGCTCTGTCCCCCTACACAAAGACTCATCAGCACGAAAATGCACCAGGAAACTAAATATGTCATCTACAGTCACTTCACTCTGTAATAAAAGAAAAGAAAAAAAGATTAAAACAACTTAAAACTTAATTGGATTGTTCCAAGTACCCAATACAATTAGTACACATAATATGGAAAGCAATCTTGCTTGTGCGTAACATTTATTAGCGCCAGCAAATAGTTGCACTTGGTTTAAAATTACATTTTCAGATTTTTAACCATGTGTTTTCACAATTGACTTAAAATAATGACTTACTATGAAATAGTTACCAGGAGTGTAAGAAATTAAAATTATTTGTTTGTTTTTTTTCTGATAAGTTTTTCTTTCTAACTCAGCTCCTAAAATGTCAAAACAACCTCTACCTACCAAAAGTATTTCTTCCAATATTCATCTTAAACTGTAACAGCCATTTTTTTAAGTATGTTTCTCATACAACCATAATTATTTTAAGGACACAGTATTGCTTTTGATTTTTAACATCTTCATCTTACCACATCTGTCAGAGAGAGGGTGCTCTTTAGTAAAAAACACTGTGCAGCTCCTCTTAGCCGAACCTGATGAGTGATCATGGTGCAGCGTAGCACCTCCCTAGAATGCAAGGCACAAATACTGTAAAATCAGTCTCATCGCCTAAAATAAAGATAATGCATCAATTACCGTAGAGCAGATAGGCCGCCGATCTTCAGCAGAGGACATGGAGGGAGATGTGAAAAAGCCTGACAGACAAAGAGGAGCGGTACGGCACACCAGTGCTTGGAGCTGAGCTGCTGAATCAGCTGAAACAAAACACAACCTGCAGAGCAAACACAACAGTTAGAAATAGATTATGAAATGTGATTCATGGATTTGTATGTTTTCCGGCTGCACCTCTGTCCTCCGATGGCAGGCTTGTGAAGAAGGTGACCAGGAAGACCTGGAGTTTAACCGCCAGCTCAGGACAGTCTCCTACACTCTGCCCTGGTGATCTATATTTGACAGAGGCTGAGTTAGAAAAAACTAATATGAAACTAATGACATAATCTCCTGAACTTGGAAAAAAAAAAAAAAGCAAATTTAAATCCTCACCTACAGAAAAGGGACGTTTCAGACAGAACATTCATGAAGGAACCCACGACAAACTACAAGAGCAATGCATCAAAAGAAGGATTTTAAATGAAAGGAAAGAAAGAAAAGGAAACTATTTTTGTGACATATGATGATTTCAATTGCCTTGCAGCAAATACACTGTGCACCTGAGAAAAGGCTGCTGCAAAGGCCGGCTGCTGAAGAACCTGCAGCTGAAGCAGATGGCACACTCCTTCTCTCATTAAGGATTTATTTTCACTGTGGAACATGCGCTGGTACACACACAGCAGCCAGGACGGGTGGAACAGGCCTGACCCTGCAGCACCGGTCAACAAACTCAGAGTTAACTCACTATAGTCTTGATGCTTGTTAGTTGTTTTTAAAATCTTTCATAATTATGTCAATAGATTGTAGGTTTTTGTTTAGAACCTTCAAGAAAGCAACAAAAAATTATTGAGAAAACATTCTAAGTTTTTATTAGTCTTAGCTCATTAAGAATATCGCACTTCTAGCATTAGACAAAACTTGATGCATAAAATAATGAATAAAAAGGTAAGTCATTTGTCCAAAGATGACACAGCATTCAAATAATTAAAACTTACCTTCACTATCATTCACAGTTGCTTGGATTAACGTATCAATTCTGTTTAAAACTGGCCGAACAACATGAACCTGCAATGAGGGACACGGGGGGAGACTGAGCATCGTTTGTATTATAATGGTTGTGAGACAACAACTCTGCAGAACTTTCTACCTGATTCTCCTCCAGCGTTTCCATCACCAGAGTGTAATCCTCCCAGAACTCCCTCAGTGGTTTGCTTTTGCTGGGGGCCCATTTAAACAATATCTCTCCTACAAAAGAAATTTGTTTTAGCCAACTGCATACCATTCTCATAGATGAGAGTACTCTATGTTGCATCGATTATGTAGGAAAAAATACTGTTTGCTGAAAGGTGGATGTAGAAATAGAGGGGAAAAAAGCTACCTGTTTTGCTGTCATTATATTTTAAAAAAAAGTCAAGAATGTCACAAAAGGTACACTTGATTTTCTTGTGTTGTAAGGCCAGCCTGTTGCTTTTGCAAATAATTTGTCTATTCAAGTAAAATAGCTTAACTATGTTAGAAAAACATTTCTGCCACCTTTTAAAATGCAAAATGTAAACATTACTGCAGAATATTCCAACCGAATCTTCACCAGCTGAGTTTTAAATACACTGAAAAAAATATATCTTTACTCAACTGCAGAGGCGCAACAAGAAAATTCTGCTTTCTCCAGCTGTTGCTATAGGTGATTTAATCAGTGAAAATATTATGTTTTCATTCTGATGAAATTACAAAATGGTACACTGAATCTGTATAGACTGTATGTAATGTAATAATTTTATTATCCAACCTAGTTTGTCCAAAACCAATGCTAATTTAAGGAAGAGGATTAGGGCCACCGAAAAAAAATCAGAATTCCTTTTTTTTCGGTGGCCCTAATCCTCTTCCGTACTAATTAGTTCAAACATTTAAGTGAGAGATTACTAGTTGCAGTACTACTTAGATTGCAATGTGATTCCTCCAGTCAGTTTCATCAGTTTTATAAGTTAAAAGTCTTTCTGTTTTGACTGCTTCCAGACTTTTTTCTCCATGTTTTGCGTGAAAAGCAAAAGAAAAAAACCCAAATACGTCGCATAACATGTTAGCATGTGATTTTGACAAAATATGAAAAAAGCTGAATGGGTGAGAACGCTTTTGCACGGCACTTTGCATGTTACCATCCTCTGATGTAGAAGAACGGGAATCAAAGCCCTCCTCTTCGGATAATGCTGCGCATCTTTTCAACAGGTACAGTGCCCTCTTGCGTGACACGCTGTCCCTGTGCGTCAGTCCGTCCTGACAAATTATCCAGAACTGAGGACGCAGACGTGGGTCGGCCTCGCGGCACTCGGAGGAGGTGGCGATGTGAGATTTCAGGAGATGGTCCGACAGGACGGTCAAACACAGCAGCGTCCTCTCTGTGACCACCGGTGTTCGCTCCGTGGAGTGCCAGCTGCAAACATCATCCAGGATGCGCTTGAGGATGATGTTGGACCTCGCATCGCTGCAGCAACTGAGCGAAGTTAAAATGATCCTGACCATTACTTTGGATACCAGATCATCGGGGAGTGATCTGACAGAGGACAGCGCGCAGTTTAAAGTGTCGAGTGTGAGTTCTTCATCCGCTGTAAGAAGAGGCATGAGAGCAGCCAGGACTTCAGCAGCAACCTGCACACTGAGAGTCCCCGGCGTAAGCGGCTCCTCCTCTGACATCCGCTGCAACGACGGCAGGATTGATGAAACCACTCCAGTCCGCACGTTTTCCCCGCACACACCCACGGAGACACCGAGCAATCTGCAGACAGTGGCTGTGCTCTCTCTGCAGCGCGTATCATCCCTTGCTTCTGCCGAGAGTCTGCAAAGAAATGGCAGACATTTCGACCAAATGACCGACTCAATTTTGTCACGAATGCCACTTCTGTTTACACCTGTCAGTGGAGTCTGAGCCGAATCTGAATCGGTCAGAAACGGTCCTAGAGTTTCGATGAGAGCGGTGAGCGCCTCAACACGCTCCGTCTGCGGCCACGAATCCTCCGGCCAGCACAGAGATTCAAACAAAGTATCGTAATTAGGAGAGCTGCTCAGTACCGCCTGAATCAAAGTGGAAGACATTGTTTATGAGTTAGGCGGATAGTGCCAAGCATGTAAAAGATACGACAACCGGCTTTTAGCAGATAAATGGAACAGACTGCACGTTTTCCCAACAAGAATGTAAACTTCCGTAAACGTAATCCGGAATTCTCGCGAGAGTGGAATGAAACACGTTCGTCTAATTTCGCAGCTCACCAAATAAACATTTTCAAGTCTAATTATGTAAATTATGTAAACAACTGCTGATGTGTTCCTTGTTTTAGTTGTATTAAGACATTCAAATATATTTAAGCTCGTTTTTTCACCATATACTCAGTTTTTTCTGTACATGCATGTATGAAATGAGCTATTCAATACCGCAGTGAAGTTAGTTTCAAGTTGGATATTCGATATTCGAGCTCCGCGGAGTAAGCGGCGTTTAGCTCAAGGTTGATCCGATTTATGAACGCTACTGTCGGCCAGCGGTTCTCCACCGCTCCCGGCCCGAGCTCCGCGGAGTAACCGACGTTTAGCTGAAAGTTGATCCGATTTCGGAACGCTACTCTCGGCCAGCGGTTCTCCACCGCTCCCGGCCGCAGCGCCCGAAGGTTCACTTAGGGACTATCAACAAATTACTGAACCTAACATTCCTGTCAAAGAAATATAATGTTTTCTTCAATAGCTTCCAGGTCATGTGACCTATTGACTCAAAATCACTTTGGAATAATTCTAATAGTCTCTTTAGATGAGGCACAGTCATTTGTTTTCCATTTTAAATCATTTTAAATTTTTAATTAATTTATTTCATCAAAATTGAGTGTTTTTCTTCAATAGCTTCCAGGTCATGTGACCTATTGACTCAAAATCACTTTGAAATAATTCTAATAGTCCCTTTAATTGAGGCACAGACATTTGTTTTCCATTTTAAATCATTTTCCATTTTTTAGGAATTTTTTTCTTCAAAATTGAGGGTTTTTATTCAATAGCTTCCAGGTCATGTGACCTATTGACTCAAAATCACTTTGGAATAATTCTAATAGTCTCTTTAGATGAGGCACAGTCATTTGTTTTCCATTTTAAATCATTTTCAATTTTTAATTAATTTATTTCATCAAAATTGAGTGTTTTTCTTCAATAGCTTCCAGGTCATGTGACCTATTGAGTCAAAATCACTTTGAACTTGTTCTACCAGTCTGTATAGATGAGGCACAGTCATTTGTTTTCCATTTTAAATCATTTTCAATTTTTAATTAATTTATTTCATCAAAATTAAGTGTTTTTCTTCAATAGCTTCCAGGTCATGTGACCTATTGACTCAAAATCACTTTGGAATAATTATACTAGTCCCTATAGATGAGGCACAGACATTTATTTATGTTTTATGTTTTTATTTTATAATTTTTAGGAATCTTTTCCTTAAAGTTTAAGATTGTTGCTCAATAGCTTTCAGATAACGTCATAAAATTACTTATCAATTTGAAATGATTCCAGTACACTTTATACATCACACATAGCATCAATGCCACACAAACATATTACATTTTCATTTTCCACAGATATTTTCAAAACGTATTTCGAACAATAATGAACACAGTTTCTAGTTTTCAGATTAACTACACAATACACATTTCCAACTGCCTGTTTTTTTCTTTTGAAATTCTGTGCTCTTCATATTTATGCACAGGGCATGGTACCATCGGTCACAGTTGTCACACTGGATCTGTTCACAAATACAAGAAAATATACATGTTTAGCAGTATTGAACTTACTCATCTCCTGTCACGCAGTTTGGTGTTTAATTGCTTGTCATTTATTATATAAAACATTTCATGGCTCCCAAGAGTCATTTCCTGTGTCTAATTCTGAATTTTACATTGACAACTCTTGATTTCTCACCCAGTCTGTCATTCCAGGGCCAGACCCCGGGGCTTTGTATGCAGCGCACATCGCACACCAACAGTGGTCATCAAATACTGTAATCAAGAAGAATATACAGCATATTCAAACAAGATAGATTGATAGATCGATATATATATATATAACAAAATAGCTAATTATTTCAGAAAATTAATTTAAAATTATTAATACTTGGAGATTATATAAAATACATTTGTAAACTAAAGTAAATTTTCTAAATTATCAATGTTGCATATCGTTTAGATATCTTTGTCTGTTTGGATTGGCACTGTTGGTGGTTTATATTTTGTGAAATGGAATTTGCATTTTGTAATTTTTTTTTTTTTTTATTGACCTCACGGGCTGCAGGAGCTAATGAGGGCAGACTCTATATAAGTTGAAAGAGTCATTGAAACAGTGAATTAATTGAACTGTCAAGATGTGCTTGTCACAAAGAAATCAAAACTTAGTGTTCCCCAGCGAAAGCAGCGAGGTCTGTTTAGTTTTGTTATCTTTATTGGTTAAGTTCATGTTTTGTATTACAATGTTTGTATATGTTTTAGTTTTCACATTTATTGAGGTTATTGTGGTGACTTTGATGATGGTGGTTGATCTTAATCAAATAAAATAAAAAACCTTAAATTCACCAGTCAAGACTGGTTCAGTAATGTAAGAGCTGGGGAGATTCTGCAATATATATGTGTGTATGTTTATGTATTGTAAGTCGAAATGCACATGGTATACCTGATGCATCAAGGATTTGAAGAGCGAGAGTTCTTCTTTCACTTTTCATTGCCTTTTTTGTTGTGTCAAAATCTACATCTGGCATCAGAGGGAAGGCTTCCATCAGTGCTTTTGCCATCTAAAGAAAAAAAAAGTTTTTAAAGACTTTTTTTATGGCATTATAATGCATCAGACTTAAAACATTCATGTGGACATATATAGTGTACCCACATATACTAAAACAGGTATGTTTGTTAGTACAGATACCTGTAGTGAAACATCTAAATGTTTCAACATTTAGAAGATGATGAAAGAACTGTAATTACAAATACTGTGTGGCATGTTGCACTGACCCCAGTTATGGGCTACTGTTGGGGGAGTCTGTATTCCTCCAAGTGAATACACACTCTTTCCACAATTCCGAAAGCCCATTTTAACTAACCAGAGAGACTGTATTTGATGATAGACAACTTTTCTCTTTTGGAAAACAAATGACTGTGCCTCATCTATACAGACTGGTAGAACAATTTCAAAGTGATTTTGACTCAATAGGTCACATGACCTGGAAGCTATTGAAGAAAAACACTCAATTTTGATGAAATAAATTAATTAAAAATTTAAAATGATTTAAAATGGAAAACAAATGACTGTGCCTCATCTAAAGAGACTATTAGAATTATTCCAAAGTGATTTTGAGTCAATAGGTCACATGACCTGGAAGCTATTGAAGAAAACATTATATTTCTTTGACAGGAATGTTAGGTTCAGTAATTTGTTGATAGTCCCTAAGTGAACCTTCGGGCGCTGCGGCCGGGAGCGGTGGAGAACCGCTGGCCGAGAGTAGCGTTCCGAAATCGGATCAACTTTCAGCTAAACGTCGGTTACTCCGCGGAGCTCGGGCCGGGAGCGGTGGAGAACCGCTGGCCGACAGTAGCGTTCATAAATCGGATCAACCTTGAGCTAAACGCCGCTTACTCCGCGGAGCTCGAATATCGAATATCCAACTTGAAACTAACTTCACTGCGGTCTATTCAATTTGATAATTGAAAAGCCCATGTATTTAATCTAGGACCTTCATCACAATGAAGCACACTGATGGATGTCTGCTAGTTATTAGAATTTTTTTCCCTCAAAGCTAACATAAGATTTAAAATTAGAATATTACAACAGACCATTAAAATAAACAACGTAGAGAAATTTGAGCTTAATGAAGAGTATGTTTAATGTCTGCATAGATGTTATTTTCAAAAGGTATTTTAATACAAGCGTGCGTCATCTGAACTTAATTCTAATTTTGAAAATATGACGATATGTGCATCTGTTAAATTCTTTTCTATGTGCCACATGCAGTTCAGATGTGTTCACATCTGTGACATATTAAATAATTTTGGAGATTTTGCCACATATGTGGCATTCTCTACACTTAGAATATTAAATAATCAAATATGTTGGATGCTGAAATGCTGAATTAAGTTTTTTTTTCTATTTCCAACTGCAGAAAAAGTTACATGTGAAGCATTCAATAACTCTCGTCAAATAGTCATCTGTTTTTAGGTAAAGTATTGCTAATAATTAAAGATGTTCACTTTAACATTATCGCAATTTCTTACCAGTAGTCAATTGTTGTTCATGGATTTTACACATATATAGTTTGAGCCTGAAAGAGTGAACTGGCCTTGGGATTTGAATTTCTTTGTGAACTTACACCTACTGTCCAGTTGGAGGCAGTGTGTGGAATGACAAGGATCCTACAGTACACCGTCAACATTTACTTTCAAACTGCTGTCTGTAATGCAAGAAAAACTAGACATGCGTCATTAAACAGAAATACAAAAATCCTTGTATAATTTCATACCATGAGTATTTTTTTTATTTTTACTGGTATTAAAAAAAAAAATAGTGCTTTTTACAATTTAACATTTAGAGTTTTTGCAATGCAAGGCAGTTTTTAATAACGATTTGGCATTATGTAAATGTGTGTGTGTTCCATGACAGAACATAAATCAAAGTGGCTCATATTAGCTAAAGACTTCACTTTGTACCAATAACCAAGGTTGTGACAAAATTGAGAGGGAAAACCAACAAAGGCTTATTGTTCTGGGAGGAGTTACATAATACAAAAATGCTTTGGATCCATACAAAAAAAAAGAAAAAAAAAAAAGAAAGAAAAAGTCCTGGTTACAAAAATAGTGCTTCACCAATAGCACATTTGTCTTGCAATTATGGCAGACAGAAAACAGGACAGACTGGAGAAACTTTGGATTAAGGCAGTGCCTTAAGGCACTGTGAAAGGTTAAATGTTGCACATTTGTAGATGGTTGTTAAAGATTGAATGAATGGAGTCTGACAAATCTATGCAAAACAGCATATCATAAAAGATTAAAAAAAATACAAAAGTTCTACATCAAATTTGATTACAATATTAGACTAAAAAAGCCACGTGAGTGGGCTGTTAGTGTCAAACGTACAGTTGCAATGGATGGATTAAAAAAAAAAAAACATGAAATTATACGCAGTTTAAAGAAAGACTTAAGGAAATGTTCATATGGTGGTCTTTACAAAAGACAATTAAAAAAAATCCATGTTTTTAATAAATGATTTAAATGCATGTCAATAAAACAAGTCCAATATGTACAAAATAAACATCATGAATAAATATGGGCAGTTTATTTGTTGAAATCTCACCGTTTTAGTTTCCCACCACTGGAGTCACATCTTAGCAGAATTTCCATATCTTTCCTCCAATATGAAATACAAATATCCCTCATGACACAAAACACAGTCAGAGTGCCTCAAGCTCCGCTGCTCTCTAAATGAAGGAACACTTTAGGCATATTACTCATGATCTCAGAGTATGAACTCCAGGAACTGTTCATCACTTAAAGTGTCCAGGGAGAGGCAGTTGGTCGACCTGTGGCCATAGAAGGAGGGTTTGGCTTGGCAGTGCAGATAGGGGTAATAACTGGGATCTACTGATGTCTTTGTGCCTGGTGTGACGTCTGGGAGCCCAGAGGTGTAGTTGTGGTACGAAACGGATGGCAAGGCCATTCCAGTGGGTGCAGAGGGGGGGCAAAGATGGACATCATGTAGGCTGTGGCGACTGGGGAAAATCTGCGGTCTGGACTTCAGGATCGATGAGAAAGAAGAAGAAACTGATGTTAACAAATGAAGGAATTACAATCTAACATGAAGTAAAGGTGTGCTGGGTTATAAAATTTCCGAGTGACTGATTTTTACCATTTTCTGGATAGGCAACAAAGTATCTTGATCAGCATGTTGAGGCTGCCTTTTGTATACTGTGGAGTCCACATGATTTAAATTGTCAATATTGGTAATGATGAAAGTGGACCGAGTTTCAGAATAAAAGCCACTATTACAAAATGTGGAGGAAGACATGCACTTCACTGATACCTGGTGATTGAGTCTCTGCAGAGCATCTTGCAAAATCCACATCAAGAAGATCAGCCAGCTGGGACATTTCGCACCGCTCATCAACAAGAGCCTCCTCTGGACTACCAACACTGGTTTTGATCGCTAGAAAACAGAATACATTTTAAGCAGGCAAAATCATTTTTCACAATTACAAATCTAGAAAAAAGTTTTAAATTTAATATTAAGGTCTAATAGAGATTAGAAAAATAATTCTAGAAAAAAACAGTACAGTGCTTTGAAAATTCATTAGTCCGCATACAGAATTCTGTCTTTGCTTTACTGTTGCAGTTAAACTTTTCAGGTCATTAAATGAACTTTTTTTTTTTTTTTTATTAGAAGCAGTCCTCAAATGATAATCTAATTTACTAAAAAGGCCTAAAAGCCATCAGAACCAACCTGGCCATGTGTGAAATTTAATGCTCGTTAAACATAGCTTTTGTTGCCAACTTTTAGATATACATCTGGGTTGCTGTGTGGCTCCTAGATGAGGCATTAATGCACAATTGGAGAAAATTTAGAAAGCTAGTCTGGGAATTCATTCATCATTGTTCCAGGTTTCCTCTATTGAGGTTAAGGGTTCTCACTGTGATTTTCTGATCTCCCAAATCTTTAGCCTTAGATATTAATGACTTTCATCTGTTTTTGAATTTCTGCTTATTGGGATATGATGCGTTACATATTTTAGCCTAATTCATGGTGTCAGACTAGTACTACACTAGCGATTTCTTAGTTTGACAGGTCTGGCAGTAATCCGATATGGATGTGGTTAGTAGCATAGGATCAGAAATTGTGCTTAGTTATAATTAATTTATGATTTAACCTTTCCACATAAGGAAAAATTGGACTAGATAGCTCGTCAACCCCTCTTATAAAGGAAATAATCATTGAAAACTACATTTTGAATTTAATAAGGTTATCTTTGACTGTTATGAAACATTAACATGTGACTAAGAGCAAAAACAGAAACAAAAAGAAACCACAAATTCTGTGAAAACCTTTTCAAGTATTTAATGAAAAAACAAATCCCACCTCCATCTTGTCGCTCTTCTCTTCGACCTTTACTGCCTACGTCAGACTCAGAGATGGAGGAGCTGTCCTGGCTGGTTGCTGAGCTCAAACATTTCTCCCTGTGTTGTAGACCCTCTTCCCCCATGGAGGTCATCTCTGTGCTGATGCTGTGCTGGCGGGCGTCTGCTTCAATGCCTGAGCTGCCAGTAGAGCGTCGAGACAGACCAGGGCTGCTCTCACTGCCCGGCGGATCCAAATCCAGGTCGTCACTGATGTAGGACTCTCTGTAGCGCTTCTTCTCTAAAGATTCAAACGACATTGAAAGTTGTACAGCCATATTTAATATGTGCGTAAGTAAGTTAATTAGACTCCTTTTTTCAGTGGGTGGAATAATTTTTATTAATGACAGATTTTACTACCAGGTCAGAGTGGTAAAATTTGTTTCATTGAGTGTCTTCTTAAACCCCCTGGTGCTGTTTGGCTGTACTCTCAAGAGAAGAGATAAGAGGGACTGTAGACGTTAGCTTGTGTGGTATTGGACGTTCATATTGTAGGTATATTTGGCATTTCAAATATTTAAATATAAATTTGACTTGGGTACTCTAAGGGAGGTCTATTTATAGGTTGAGGGAAAGTCAGGAACTGATGCTGTTAAACTGTCAAACAGAAGTGGGCATTGTATTTGTGTTCATAGTATAGAGGTCCTACTGAGGTCTATACAGCGGCTCTACCAAACAGCGCTAATCCCACACTTTCTTCTCTTTACCTTTGCTTTCCTCCACCTGTCGCAGGTGTTTGAGGGCCGGCTGCAGGCTGAGGTAGACCTGGTGGCTGTTGCTCAGATGCAAGAGGAGGTGTCGAGAACGGAACGACGAGCCGGTGTAGTAAACCAGCTTCCTGGCTGATGGCAAGCCATCTGGCTGGATCTCAAATTTCTTCCCCTAAATGAGACAATGTAAAATAAACTGTGAATATCCATTAAATAATTACAAGGAGTCCTCTTACTCTCAAGAGGGAACAGAAATGTGCAAATGAGAAGCGTCCATACCAGGAAAGTTAGACGGCCGACATTTGACCAAGGGAAGTCGTACAGCAGCTGTCGTATGTTGTTCACTTCCTACAGAGACAAAGCAGACATTTAATTAGCATCTTTTTGAATGTGGAATATGGAATCTGCTTTAATATCTTTTAGAACAAGTGATAATTAAGTATTTTTTTTATTTTGGTGCCATCTGGACTTTAATAAGACCAAGAGATACTCCAGATACATCTCACAGTCTGTTGGCTTCAAAAATCAGTCAGGCCTGGTGGCTAATCGCTAATCCCTCCACCCCCATTCAAACAGCCCCTGATTGACAGATCAAACAACTGACAGGCACAGCAGGCGGCTATCTCTTAACGGACTGCTTAGTGGCAAACCCACACATTCCTCACACAGCTAGTCTGGGGGGTTTATTAGGACTACGAATACAAAGGAGAACGTTTTGGAGCTAACACAGAATCAGTTTTTGTGTACACATACACCGACGTACAAACTGTGCATTAATAACACGCACCTGATAAACCTGCATTCCTCGCAGGGTGAGACCAAGCAGCGCTGTTCCTTTCTCCTCCTTTTTGTCCTGAAGGAAAGAATGATGAGATGTCAGAGAGGCATCCGAGCTGCTCAGATAAGATAACTCTAACAGCCAAACCTCCCTCTTAGGTCATGGAGAGAAGCAGAGCTGATGCTAACAGAACATTTCAAACTGCAGTCTATTGTGCAATAAATTGATCAAGTTTCAAAATATGACTCAGTAGATAAGTTGCTTCAAATATGGAAGATGACACACTGGAAACACAATTGCTAATGTAAAGGCATGAACCTTTTATTCTTCAAATGAACAGGATTTCCTTGAAATGAGTCAAACTTCCTGGCAGTTGCTACAACATTCTGGAAATGTTAGATTCCATAATCCATGTAGATTCATAAAATTGTAAAAAAAAAAAAAAAAAAAAAAAAAAACCTTGATCATTGCAACAAAAAAAAAAAAAAATCACAATTACACTAGAAGTCTGGACTGGATTATCTGGACAACCTTTTTCCATACTTGTACAGAATGACAAAAATCTAATGTCATCCTTCTCAAAACTCCATGGGAAACTTGAATTGAAACGTCAATCCAGTTGCCCAATAATTCAAAGAGTTACACCCATAAATCACAAGGATTCCCTTTGAAGCACCATGATGAAGTGTCCTGACCTTTTGAAGCCTGTAAAATGTGACGGGGACATCCTCCAGTTGGCACGAGTCTCTGATGAAGGAGAAAATGGCATCACGAGTGGACATGCCCCACAGCTCCTGGTGCACTTTGGGCCCATGACAGAGAAGGTACTTCACCCCACGTTTAGCTATGATCTTCAGAAGGAAGGTGGGACACAGCTGACATTTAGTGCCTTGCAAAAGTATTCAGACCTCTTGAGCTCCTTCAGACTTTGCCACAAACATCTTTGACCAAACAACCTAAATACAATCTGCTACACTTTGGTTTTTATTTATTCAAAAGAATGGTGAGAATCATGTATCATTTTTCTTTCGCTTTACAGTTTCGCAATGCTTTTTCTGATAGTTTTTCAAATTACATCCTATTAAAATACACTGCAATGTATAACTGTAACATGGTAAAAAAAAAAATTGAAGGTGTTTGAAACTTCATTTTCTACAAATAATCACTAAAAAAAAAATTCTAAATCTAACTAAATAAACGAGTAAATATCAATATCATACACAGGTTTTTTTGTGTGTGTTTCTGGCAAATGTTAGTACATACCCAGGGGGGAAAGTAGTCCTTAGGTTCAAAATAGGAGGTGACCTCCATGCCCTCCCTCTGCATCGGGCAGTCACCGAGGTCAGCCTGCAGAGCGTAACCTGCCAGTTGGAAGTACACCTCCTCCTGCTGACGACATTCAGAGCGCCGGACCCGCTCCCGCAGGTCAGAGTAGTAGAAATGCCGTGCCTTTCTCTCACTGGTGCCAGGAAAACAGTCCCCCCAAAACAATTCAGATATCAGTCACAAAAATAACAAATGTTGATGGAAAATAGGGAAAAGAAAAAAAGCCATGAGCAGAAGTGGAGGGGGAGGGGGGCAATGCATGTTTGGACATACCAAAAAAGTCTTCCATTTTCAACATAGAATTGCACTTTAAGGAAGAGCAGTAAAGGGATTTGTCTCTTGAGTGTTCCCTGTGGGGAAAAAAAAGAAAGAAATATTACAATAGGGTTGCATGTGTCGCCACATAGCTTCTATAATGCCTTGCCAAATATTTCCCATTTGGTTGGGTTCGAATCACAAATATTGGATGCCATTAAAATTTAAGTAAAATGACAATAACAACCAGTGCATAGTTGTGACACTGAAAAATGTGGTGCGCACCAGAGCATCTTGTTCCATATGCTTAGTGCCTTGCAAAAGTATTCAGACCTCTTGAGCTCCTTCAGACTTTGCCACAAACATCTTTGACCAAACAACCTAAATACAATCTGCTACACTTTGGTTATTTATTCAAAAGTATGGTGAGAATCATGTATCATTTTTCTTTCACTTTCACAGGGGATGCAACAATCCATCCCCTGCATGGATTGTTGCAAAACTTGTGGTTTTGTCTCACATAAATTGCTTTCTCGTTAATAAAGATACAATTTCTGAAGATTACCAATAGTGATTCCGTCTCATTCTTCCACATCCTGTCAATCAAAGTTACATCTGGGTAAGCCTGCAGTTGTTTGACAAACTTTCCATTTTTAGATGATAGATTGAATGGTGCTTCGTTAGATGTTCCAAGCTTGTGTCGTTTTACAACCTAACCCTACTTCTCCATATTGTTGTTCCAGGCATATCTGCTGTATTCCCTGATCTTCATAATGCTGCTGTTCTCTTATTATGCATTATGTTAATGCTGCTGTTGGCTGTTCATTTACAGTCAGGTAAACTCCATCCACTTCAAATATATCTAGGTGATTTCTTGCACGTAGTTAGTGGCATCAAAGTATTATAGTACTATATTCCACACTGTTTATATTTTTTAAAAATGTATATTTCTTTCCATTCCACAGTGAAGTACTACTTTGTTCTGTGAAGATGGTGTTTGCAGTGTGACAAACGTGTAACATTTTAAGTCATATATAGACTTATGCAAAGCAACGATATGTTCTGCTTAACTGTCAGGTATAATTTAGCAAGTAGGCTAAACAGAAAAAGGGCAAAAAAAAAAATCATTAAAATTTACTGCAGGTGTTAGCTGCTTTACCTTTCCTGAATCTTGCCTCCACTCCTTGGAAAAGTACTTGGCCAGTTTCTCTTCCATGTCTAAAAATATGTGTTCATTGTCTAGGATGGAAATGGAAAAAAACAATATCAAAGAAAAGGAGACAAAAAACAACAAGAATGACATAGGCTATAAAAATCTACTCCTACTCTAACTAGAGTCATTAGAGTGATAGAAGAGCAGCCTGGTATGGTACATTTGAGATAATCTACCGAGGAAGTTGCAACCACAGTGGTAATTTATGTGGTATCGTCTTCTGCCAGGTTCTGAGTCATGACTTGGACAATATATATATTTTTTTTTTCGTTTTTGTTCAACCGTGTGTAGCCAAAACACGCTCGTCAAGTTATTTCACAACTTGTTCATTTAACCCATCTCCTCATATCCACTCTGACTCACTCAGACTCCCTTGCCTCATATCCCTCATTGAGGCCCTTTGATTAACAGCTGAATGAGGCTGTCTGTGTCATGACAAATCCATCCCCGACTCCCACTCTCCTCTTCCCATCATCATCATCAACCCGTCCCTCCTCAGTGAAGCAGAGGAATGCAAGCGTGCATTCCAGGATTAATGAAGTTAATATTACAGGAATCCAGGCCCGAGTGATCGCTGAACCAACACCACAAAAACAAAAGGCTGTTTGTTGAAGTGGTGAGCCGTACAAGATTACCGGGACATTTCCACGCATTTGTAAAACGGGAACGCTGGAAAACAGAAAGTTCAGGACTTTGCTTTGCGGCTAAACTGGATTACACCGTTACATTACACAAACGTGGAGAGCAGAGTGGCATTTCTTGTTTGAGCAAAACGGCTTAATTGTGGACAAGTTGTTTCTAAAGTTACATAAACAATTGACAGTGGAGCAAACCATTGTACCATAGTGTAAACAGTAATAAAGCAGGCTGTTAATGGTCATGTCTTCTCAGGCTTTGGAATACTTTTGCAGGAGTTGGGTGTCAACACGAAACTTACCTCTGACTACTGTGAGCCCAAAGAAGTGCATCTCTTTAATTCCAAGAAGCTCCGCAATACTGTTAAAAACATCCTGTCCGGTAGACTTTAACTGAAGTCGGTGAATAAGAAAAATAAAACGGAGAATTCTGTATTTACTACACATTCACACTGAACGAATCACTGTGTAGATACGGGCTGGTCATTGGTATCAAGGTATGCCAAACTTTTAGAAGCTAAAAACTTTGTAATTAGTCAAATATTTTTATACCATTCCTAAGGTTTATAGGTTTTTAATGAGATGCATTAGAAAGTGCTGGGGTGACCACAATTTTCTCTGTGTGGAGTTCTGCCCCTTACCCCCACCTGTTGCTGAGCAAAGGTAGGAAAGAATAGGAGCTTAAAAACAAACCAAAAAAAATGACTCTTGCACTTTCCCCTTTGCGTACAAGCAAGTCAAATTAATATGGAAAACTATAAACAACATGACTGTACAACTGCAGACTGCAGGTTAAAAAGTATACCAGTCTGTGCCATAAACATGTTTATACAAGAACTAACGTTATTATAACTGTAATAATCTGGGGGATTGAGATAGCTCTCCTCTTGCAAAACTGACTATTTGTGAAAAAAAGGCTCTCAATTCTACCCAAAACAAACTGGCTAATTAAAATGCCCAATATCAGCTCTTCATAAACATTTTGTAATCTAGAAAAGATAAGAACAGTTAATACAGGATGACATTGTAAGCAATGAGAATGTTTACTTAGTAAGTAAAGGTTTACTCATATAACACCTTTCAGAGAAATTAAAATCCACAAGAATCTGAGAAATAAACTTAAATAAACAAGAAACAATGAAATGCATCCTTAAAGACACAAGATCACAATTTTTAAATGGGACTGCCATTAGATTTTGGTTTTAGGACCCAAAGCCTCAATTTGAGTTATTGATATAGATGACAGGTATTGATTAAATTTAGGGTCTACTTATTTTATGTTTTTGCTGAAGTGTATACAATAAGCTCAAATTAATTACTAGATGTGATAAAAAAAAAATTGATTTGCAATAGTCAATGTTTTATTTTAGAAGTCTTATAATATACTGTAGCTTTAAAAATCTATTAGCAACTGTTTTTTCTATTAAATGTATTGCTTTGCAACAGGTGATCACACCTTGAGAACATCATACCAGCCCATGCCTATCACTGTGATAAAACAAAAACAAGACCATCAAAATATGGGGATTTAGATTCAAAGCTCCATTGAGCACCCACCCCGATAGTGACGTCCAGCTGGCTTTTGTTGGGGAGGAGAACACAAACGGTTCTCTCATGCTTGGTAGGTGTTGACATGTCTCATATGGGTCTGTGACAAGTTCTGTGTCTGAAATGAACCGTTTCACAACTGTTTCCGCTTCTTCTGGCTTTTGCTTTTTAGGTGTTCAAGTAAGTTCAGCCATATTGCATCTAGTAAAAGAAAAATAGACAAATAGCATGACAATTAAAGCAGCAATAGAATAAAGAAAAATACATAACATAGTGCAGCAACTGTTAGATGTTAAAAAAGGCAGCTGAATTCAGAAAATGATCAACTCAAGTGTGATCTGACGTACTAATTTGGCCTCACACATCATGTTCATGTTGAAGCAGTTTATGAATTGTCAAACAATAATCAAATGATCCAGTTTATATTTTAGCTATAACCAAATTATTCTGCATATTTTACTTCTGCCACATGCAAAAGGCAGATGGAGGAAAAATGGAATATTGTGCAATGCTCTTTTAATATCCTGTATTACTAATATGTTTATCTATGAAATGATGTCCACAAAGAAAAAGCAAAAGAGGTTGTGTTGCGCTGCAGTTTCCCCGTCTATGCAACAGGAAACTACCTTCTAACCATAAATGTTTATATTAACCATAAGCGAGAATCATCTTAGAAAGAAAGCTTAAAAAAGTCAGTCTGTATGTAAATAATCTATATATATTTCCCATATAAATATGACACTGTTCTCTATATTTTCAATAACAGTTCATGGAATTTCATTGTAACTGAAATAGCAGAAGTGGAGGGGGAGGGGGATTGATTAAAAACAATCCCAACTTTTAAAAACATAAAAATCCTATTAAAAAAATTAAAAAGCTATGGATATGAAAAAAAATGAATTGCCCTACAATGTCTGCAAGAAAATGTTTCCCAACAAAAACAAATAGTTATGATAATCCTGATATTACTTTAATTTACTATGATTTTTCCCAAAAATCAATTAGTCTAAAACAATCCCCATCTAGGATGTCTAATTATCCAACAAGCTTTTTTTTGTGTTGAATTGGGTAAAATGAATCCAACAAACTTGAATTTAACACGGGACCAGACAAATCTTAAACTATCTGTAAAAGAAGCCAAACCACACACTCATACCAATACTTAACAGTAAAAGAAATTCTTCACACGTGAATATCTTAGATTCCTTGCACAAGTTGCATTTTATCCTGATAATAGTTTCTAGACTGGAAATATTGGAACAACTATGTTGATTGTGTTTGTAGTGTACCCAACATAAAATCAGAAGTGATAATTTGAAGTCGTTCTTCCAACAACTAGGGTTCATATATTTTGCCTCGTGGGGACCCAAAGCCCCACCTGGTACGTCTAAGAATCATTTAATCAGGTTAATTACTGCTGTGCTCTGACTCTGATCCTCTTAAGCCCCACTCTGACCAAAAAAATGAAGCAAAAACAGAACGGGGACCTGAAGGGAAAAAAAAAAGAAAAAGAAAACACACCACTTCCAAAACTAATGCTTCCTCTTGTGTAAAGATTTATAGATAGCTGCAGTTAATTAAGTTGTATTTATTTATTTATGTCTGTTTGACACCAAAAGACCTCAGGAATTGAGTTTACAGGAAGATACAAGACAAGATTAATCTACAGGAGAAAAAGGAAACATTAAAAAGAGGTGTTGCCAGTGAGAATAACAAGTTGCGTGAACTACCAGAGCAAGTTTTCTTGGCTTTTAGGGTCCAACTGAACATGATTTATGAACAAGTTCAAACAAGACCTCGCTGATGACTGGGTGTCGACACAAACAGACATTAAAAAACCTGAAATTCCAGTAGCATGAACTCAAGGAAGTCATACTGAAATTTAAATTAACATTGAAAAAAAAAAAGCCAAAGTTACAACACTAAGTTCATTTCCACACTGGGAATCAACTTTAAAATACTTTTTTTTTGTTTTACTTTAGGTAAAATTACTCTAAACTAAACATACGGATCTGCTACTTGAACCGACTCAACATTTAAATCAAAGAAGGTCGAGAGGTTTTTTTCAGGAAGGCACCAGCTGTTGGAAATTATGTTTTTAAGTTGCAAAAAGAAAGAAATAAAAAAAAATCTGACATGAACATAGACCACATTTATATATTGGACTGCACGTCTGAAAAGAGAATAAACCTTTGCCGTTACTGCATTTAGCTGCAAAATAAGTAATAAGCAAATAAAAGTCCAAACTGCTCAGACCGGGCATCACATGAGAACTGCCATCTGTATGCTTTAATTCCCCTCCAAGACTGGTATAATCCTGACCTCTGAGAACACTGCTGCTGCTGGCCAGGGGAAAACAACATCGCTCGTCTGCAATGTGCAACCTCTCTCAGGTTTGAGGAATACCCGACTAGAACCCTTAAAAGCCCCACTGGAAAATATAAAAGGGGGCATTAGCATAAACAGGGGAACACCATGTACATTCATCCCACTTTAAAACAATAGAGTGAGCCAGATTTTCAGCTTGAGGGGAGCTGGTTGGCATATGAGTCCTGACAGGCGTTAAGAGTTTACAGCTTTGCAACATAGTTTGTACTGAATGACTCTAATATTGTGTTTTATTTAAGGAAATACTTGTAGGCAACTGACGCAACATCCCTAAAAGTTTCTACCAAAGTTACTCGTTTTACTAGTTGAATCACGAATCATAAATCTGAAAGGGGGAAAAAAAAACATTCTGCTCGTTTCTATTTAAAAAAAAAAAAGTTCGGTTACTCAGACACTGCAACAAGTGTAGTACAAATAGTTTAACGAATAACTTACTCTTACAGAAATTACTGCCAGAGGCGAAGGAGCCCAGTTGTCCACTTGCAGGTATTTTCACGGTTTGATAAAAACGTTTTTAATCAAAGAAATGATAAGCAAAAAACTACAACAGTTGCACTTCTTAAATGTTGTACTCCACCTTGCATGTGTATGCCTGCGTTTAACCACCCTGACGCCCAAACGTTTGAGCGAGACCATCTAGGATTATTTATGGGGGTGTTGAATGGTTCTTTCAGAAACTTTTCTTCGCGCATGTTACGATTTAAAGCCCCCCTTTTGTTACATTTTCAGTTACAGTAGTTCATAAGAGAAAAACCAACATGTTAATTAATGGGCAAGGTTCAACCCATTAATATTTGAAAGAAGCATTTTTTCTTCCCCCTCCTTGGGTGGTTTGTGAGCTTTGCTAATTAGAGGCCCAGGCTCTACAGGAGCAGTAGAGGCATGGGTTATGCAATTAATTTGAGTTAGGCCATTATTAAAACATTTAAGAGAAGGAGTGTGCTGAGTAAAATCCACTTTATACTGTCAAAATTCATCACAAAATAAATAAATAAATAATATGACCAAATAAACTTTAGCCAGGACTTCTTCCGAACAGATCTAATTTAGTCAATACTGCCACCTTCAGGATCATTTACGTCAATGCAAATGCAGGGAAAGAATACAAGACTTGGAGCGCCTGATATTCTTCTGCTTTTCCTCGTTTATGCATAATTACCACCACAAACGCCAGCTGGTGATAAACCTGGGGCCTGCAACTTTTACGATCCATGGAGCTATTTTTGCCCACAGTTCAGCTAAATACAACTCACTTATACCTGAGCTTTATTTAAAAAATTACACGACAGGACGTTTGACAGCACTTTAAATTCTATTCCTGGTTTTAAAAGAAAAACACAAAACTTGCAATATGCTGACTGATATTTCCTTTTATAGGATGTTAAAATGTGTGAGAAAAAAGATGGTCCCAACCTAATGTCAAGAGAAAATAGATGTAAAAATAGACTTAGACTTAGACTTGTACTTTATTGATCCTTTGGGAAGACTCCCTCAGGAAATTGAAGTTACCAGCAGCTCCCAGGCAAAAAACAAAGTTAACACACAGTAAGCAAAAGTGCAAGGACATACTGGTACGTTTGGTGTCCTTTACAATTAAATTGTATGACACAAATTGAGACATGGAGGGATTTCATCAGAGATGCAGACATGAGGAGCTTGATAAATATAGAGGAGCTGTAGAAATCCACAGCTCACATAAAGAAACATTTAACAGGACATGGACTAGTTGAGCATGCCACAGATTCTGGCTTTACTGAGGAGAAAAAGCTACTAGTTTGTTTCTAGCCATGTTGGGACCAAACAAAAATGTGGATGTTGCTATGCTCAGATGAGACCAACATTAAACTTTTTGACTCTAGTGAACAAAAAACTGTGACAGAAAACTAACACTGTAAGCCATATGTTACACACACACACACACCCTAATTTATGTTGGTCTAACACAAACCCCTAATAAATTATGTAGTTTTCGGTTGTAACAAATGTGAAAAACTTCCAAGGGGCATTATTACGTTTACAAATTTAAATTCCAGAACTGTGATTAAAGAGTGTCATAATAAATGTTCTTTTTAGGACTTCATAAAATCAAAGACCACACTTTAAAATGTGTTTTATAAAATTGTATTGGCAGGCATTGTAACATAATTTCAATTTTTTTTTGCTATAATTTACCAAAGTCTTGAAGTGTCAGTTATTTTTTTGAAAATGAACATAAAGACAGACAAGTTAGGTTATCTACTGTATAGTGTACATTTTAATGGTAGAGTACAATGATATATATAAACAACTGTTCAGAAAAGAAATCACCAGAAACTTTCATTATGTGCTTTTTTCCCTGTATGATCGTTACTTTGAATCTGTATAATGAAATGCCATCATGTTAAAGGCAAAGTTTTAGTCTCCCAACACCAGGCTGGGTACATGTTCAGAATGCTCTACATAAAGTATCAAGAACAAAGTCAAAGCTGAAAAAATCTGAGCAATAATCCTATTTCAGATGGAACCTTTTGCCTTTAAAAGTGATGGGAAATCGTTGATAGAAAAGTAACTTTTATTTATTTTACAAATGATGTTTTCAGTAAAAAAGCTTGTAAAATGTACTTGGTGCAAAAAATGCAATGTCTCTTAAAATTGGTGGAAAAACATTTGCAATGCAGAGCACAGTATGTGCACAACTGACTTGGGACAGCTCACCAAAAACAGCCATTATATTATGTAGCAGCTACATTTCCAGTTCAGCATTTAAAATGTCTTAGCTTAAAGTAAAATAGCTCAAATAAAAACATAGCACATAAATACTAAAATATACTTTAATGGGAGAAATTAATTCTTAAACACAGAAAAAAAGTTAAAAAATGAAGGTAGAAAAATAAAAATGGTAAACTCCACATCTACTGATTCCAGTATAAACATAAAAAAACATGATCTTTCCTAAAATGTGCTTGAATGGTAATTAAGTATATTTTAAAAGGAGATCATCTAAATCCCACTACCAGAAGAAAATACAAACAAAACAATATATAGTAGCAGTGAGGTATCAGCACCACATTCCTTTTGTCCAGCCAAATGCTTGATTCCGATTCTGTTCTACTGAAAGTATTTGAGGCCAGCAACGAGGAAGAACTTCTCTAGAAAGATCTCAGAATCCAGGACGGCGATGTGCGCTGCGCGGCCAATGAGGGAGTTTGCTGTGTTGGGCAGGGCATGAATGACATCATACCTGACTAAATTACAGTCCTTGTTCTGAAGTACTGGCAGCAGCAGGTTTTCAATCATCTCAGCATACACTGGCCCTGGTGTTCACAGGAGAGACGTATAAGGCTATTTTCCTAACATGAATAAAAAAAGTGCTTTTGTGTAAAATTCAAACATTGAATTTCCATCAGCTATTGGCCATTGTAATTAAGAAAAAAAAACCCAATCAGATTCATCACTGTGTGTAATGGGTTTTTTTTTAATTACTGGAATAAATTGAGTGTTGTCTTATTTGTATTATAACTACAGAAGAGTTAATGTCTTGAAAAATTTCCTCCCATCAACTAAAAAAAAAACAAACTATGGGAACGCTTCTTCAGAGTCTTGCTTCATGTGGATCTTTGTGATTACATGCAACTCTCTAAAGAGAAAAGTGGACAGTGGCTTTGATCTTGGATCAACTCACCTGTTTGTTTGTCTTTTAATGCCGTTTTGCACATCTCTATTCGAGCAGAATGATAGGGAACATAGCGATCCTGCAGTGATCCCACCAGCACCACATTCCTGAAGTACTGCAGACCTTAAAAGGCAGATGGTGAGGCAAGTTAGAACTATACTCTCATTCTGTATTTGAAATTTACAGCTATAAATAGCAAAGCTAACCAGATTTTTTGCTGAGTTTGTACAGAAACGTTTGGCGAGGGTCAGAGTGATCCCGACATGTTAGCTGCAAGAGAGATCCTGATTTTTTCCATTTCTGCATGAACCAAAGGCCTGAGACAGAAAAAAACATTTACATTTTAGTGCTCATTAGTTTTAACTGTGACATAAAATTAGCTGAACCAAATGGCCAGTAATGTGTTATGTTTACCTGTGTTGACCAGAGCAGAGCTGTTGTACAGTGTGCCCAGATGAGGTCCTGAGAGGGAAAGAAATGTGTGCAGCTTGCTCAGGTAGCATTTAAACCTGGGTCTGGTTAACACCGAGCGAACTATGAGGTTCCCCAAAGAATGCCCCACAAAGCTGGAAAATAACAACGTGGAAGGTTATTGGTCAGCTATAATGTGGTTAATTCGTGAATAATTAACTTATCAAAATGAGCAGAAAATCACAACAAGCTGTATTCATTAATAAAATACTTTGATAGTAGTTTGGGACTGAGCAGCTTACCTTATCTTTGACACAGTGAGGTTGTAAAGCTGAATGTACTGGACGATTTCATCCAGCAGGCGGTCTGTCATTGACTCAAAGTCAGCAAATGTGTCATTCTGGAAATAGAAATGGTGAGAGAAACAAGAAGAGGGAAGCTGTCAAAACTGTTTTAATTGAAAAAAAGATCCAACAAAATCTGAGTAAAAAAATCTGTTGATCAGCTGTGATCAATGATCAGCAGGGCAGGTGCTCAAAAGTCAATTTTATATTTATTAAATGGATCGAAACTAAGAACTTCCACTCCACGTGTTGAGTTCAATAAAATAAAAAGACATCACATAAAAAGTTAGAAACATAGATGATAATGGATTAATCTTACAATTGTTTAATTTTGTTTTAATCAAATCCCATACATCTGTAGCATATTTTTGATTCTTTATCTGTTAATGTCCTTAGAAAGTCAGTTCAGACCTAAAATGAATGGGACAGGCCAGAAAATTCTGACCAGTGAATCTCTATTCATAATGGCAAGCAAAGATTTCATAATCTGAATACCTGATTCCTTTCAGACATTAGGAAGTCTATCCGAGCACCAGGCAGACCAAGCTCCAGGTAAGTCTTCACCAGCCTCAAGTCTGCACTGTTACCTGCAGCGATACAAGAAAAGGAGCGACTTTAAAAATTGCTGACTAATTTTACCGTCGGAGAATCTGATGGAAGGTCACCCACCGTCTAGACCATGCACACACACAATGAGATGGATGCCTTCCTCACAACTCTCATCCTCCTCCAAGCTGAAATAGGGAACGGTGGAGGCCAATTCAGGGACCTCACTGTACAGGAAACCAGGGAGCTTTAACTGCTTCATTTCCTCTTTAGCTTTGATGAACCTGTATATGTGGAATGGAATGTATTAATTAGGTATAAAACACACAGCAAATATATGCTGTGTGTTTTATGCACTGAAACACACAGCTCTGAAAAAAATATATATATTTTTATATATGCACTGAAAATTTTATAGTTCAGGAGATGA
Organism: Xiphophorus hellerii; assembly: GCF_003331165.1. Classification (NCBI taxonomy): domain Eukaryota; kingdom Metazoa; phylum Chordata; class Actinopteri; order Cyprinodontiformes; family Poeciliidae; genus Xiphophorus; species Xiphophorus hellerii. The sequence goes on from NC_045693.1 coordinate 12,519,083, forward strand.
CTCACGCTTTCATCTGTGGCGTGGGTGCGCATTCGTACCAGTGCAGACTGGATGATGTGGAGGAGGAATAGGGAGACTTACTTAAACTATACCTAGTGCTGCTGGAGGGCAGGTTGGAGCATAAAGGAGCTTTTGATGAACCTTTAGTTTCATGGAGATGAGCAGCACTAAGCTGCTCAAACAGTAGGCGTGGCTCTTGAGGAGCAGAATCCCCAGCTGGATCATCATCGGCAAGGCCGTTCACAAAATCATAGCCGTCGCCTTCCTCGTAGTAACCGTTCTCAATCATCTCATGTTCCATCTGATCCTCATCCTCCTCAACCTGTGCTTCTGCCCGGATACCAAGAGTAATGGCGGACGTTTCTACAGGGCTGATCTCAGATACGTCTGTGCTGGAGCATGAGCCAAAGTAATTCTCTACCATCCCACGCTTCACCAGATCAGTGCTACTCGTGGCAGAGTTACTGGAAGGGCAAGCTGTGTGAGGATCACTACGGGATTCCTTAGATGTCCCCAGTCCACCGGCTTCCTCCACCCCAATTTCCGAACTTCCTGCAGATTTTAAATCTGCTGGAAGTTGAAAATCACCAGCAACTGTGTCAAGGTTGCAGGCTACATCAGTTCTTTGAGCATCTCCGGAGAACACGACACTCTGCTCTTGTACCAGAACACTGGATTTTCTGCCACTGGAACTTTTAGAAGAACCTTCACCCTCATCATCTGAGGGCAGGGAGTTGATGGAAGTAAGCGAGGACTGGACTCCGCTTAAAGCACTTGTATTTTCTGGACACAGAATGTCTCCTGTGCCGGTAGGTCGTTGCGTTGTATTCTGCTGCACAGGGAGCGGAGCGGGAATTTGGACTGTTTTTTCTGTGTGTGAAGCAGTGAAACCTGATTCAGTGAAGCCTGGCCCTGCTTGTGGTCCTTGAGTCAGCTGAGTGGCAAAGGAGCTGGGCTCACTCTCAATGCCGGAGTCCGAGAGGCGAGATGAGGCACTAGGGGCCCCTACATCTTGGAACCTGATACAGTCGCTCTTCACCTGCACTGTGACCGCACAGGCCTGACTACGTTGTGCTGCAGTTTTACTTGGCCTTTCAAAAACAGATTCCAGGGCCGACTGCTGCGAATCACACACATCCGTCCGGGTGATCTTAGGAATATTACTGCTATGACCTGAAACAGCCTGATTTGGCAGAAGAATGTTTACTTGATCAGCTTGGATGACATCCTTATTACTTGGTTTTGACTCATTTTCCATTAAGCCCGGAGAGCACTGTCGCTGTTGTTGGCCAAAGGGGTCTTCATGAACACCTTTATGAACTTGTTGACTTGTCATAATAGCCCCAGTACCAGCCTGAGGGCTGCTTTTTGAGTCCAAAGTAGAAAGATTTTTATAAACATCTTTATTACAAGCAGCAGTAGTTCTATTGTAGCTTGTAACAGAGTCATCAGCAGTGTTTCCCATATTTGTTGACGTGCCACCAAAATCAAAAACAGAGCTTACATTAGTCCGTGAATAGCTACTTGAGTCAAGCCGCAAGGTATCTTGCTCCTCTTCTTGGTTAACAGAGCCCTCCTCTTCTTTGTACTTTGTGCTAATATTGCTGTGGGGTGCTTTAAGGTTTTTATAACCCACTAAAACCACAGAGTCCTTGGAACCCTGTCTGGTCAACTTTTTGGAGTTTTCAGTTTTTGAGTTTTTCTTCAGTTTTACTGATTTGCCTTTGGACTTAGGTGGTGGATCAAAGTTTTCTGGCCAGGCATTATCCAGCAGAGCACTCTGTGACTCTGGTATTGTACTGGCTGATGCACTGCAGTCCTTTGAGTTAGTCTTGTCAGTTTTACTGGAAACTGAGGGAATTCTTGAATTGTGCATGCCCAGCCATGGTCCATCACGATCTTGAGGAAAAAAAAAAAAAAAGATTTAATTGAACGCAGACATGAAAAATGAGTGCAACCATATATTTCGTAATAAACTATGAATCATGAATGCTGTGTTACTGACCTTCAGTGATAGATTCAAGGTATCTATCCTCAAAGATGATTGGCAAAGAACTAACGTCCCCATCAAGGTCTGCACATTCCACAGGTAGTGGAGGCAAGCACAGGAAGTAACTGGAGCTTTTGATGGCATTAGTCATCTGTTGGTGGCTGTGAGCACTGATGGATAAAAAACCCAGAAAGAAAAGGAGTTCATAATTTGAATGAATAAAACAAAATGTTCCCACAGGCAAATCAAAGCTATTTCTAAACAATCAAGACGAAGTCTGCAGAACAACTTACTGTAGTTCCTGATATGCCAGTGCAGATTGCCTTGGATGTTCAAGACAAAAGAAAGCCTCTGCAAACCGTCTAACCTGTAAAATAAAGTAACATTAAAAAACAAACTGTGCAAGTACAATTTCTGAGGTTTATTTTGATTCATTTAAATATCTGCATGTTTGTTTTTTTAATTAATAATTTGAATGTGATATTTTGCAATGCATTTGTACTCTATAGTTAATTTTTTCTGGCTTGTTTTAACAAATTTTGTTACATTTTGTATTAATTTTCCCATAAAAATCATTTTAAAAAACTATAAAAATAAATTCTATACATTTTAGGAGAAGCTGTTAGAAAAGAAAAATCATCTTTGTACATTAGTCATGACTATTGGTGTTTTTTAAACAGAAGTAATTTTGTCGTAGACAAACCAATTTGTCCTTTACTAATTTGTGGGGAATACAGTAGTGACAGAGTGGCACTTATCTTGTGTGCAGCATAAATATGATTTAAAAAAAATATGCATATACACCATGGCTGGATGGTGAGCTAGTTTACTGTAGAGATTAAAAACATTTTTTCTGTGCTTTTCTTACAGTGTCTAAACAAAGTTTGTGAAAGAACAAAAAAAATCTTTTTTGCAGAATGGACTATGTTGGTGGAGAGTGTGGGTTTTACCGGTTAAGTGTACCCAGATGTTTACATTTATGAAAAACTGACATGCCGGACTCACTCTTAAAGTGTGGTGCTCCATTGCTAGTAGGGCAGCAACGTGTTCCTGCAGGGACACAACTTCCAGGAACTGTCCCCAGAGAGCCATGAGCAGAGAGCAGAGCTGTGCCAGGTTCATATTAACAAGTTCTGCAAGCTCATCAGGTGACTCCGCCTTTAGCTAAAAATACAAGAACAAAAGTTAAACAAATGAAAAGTGAACATATTTTCCTTAACAAGACAGTAAGTACCAGGAAGTTAAACAATTCAGCATCAAGATGAGGAATTTTTGTCACAACCTTATTGAATCAGTATGTTGCAAAACTCTGCAACAAACTAAGTTTTCCAACTGTACAGAGTTAAGAAGTTATGATATTGCTTTGGTAATTATATCTAAATGAAAAACTACTTATTACCATTTTAATAACTAAGAAAAATTTAAAAAGCTCAGATTCTGATGACAAAATATTTGCTGTCGGCAGAAGCTGACATCACTGCATCATAGTTTAGTGCCACACCTTGAATCATAAAATAAAAGTTTCTCACCTGCTAAAAAAACTCTTCTTCATATTATCACTTCAATATAACTAATACTTGCACCAAGATTTGACAAAATGTCAACACTGCAAGCAGCGAAACACTTTCCTGTCAAGCAAATAAACGCTAAATTACAAAGATCAAAAAGCAAAAAGTGAAGGAAATCTGACCTTTACTTGTTCACACAACTCCGTTAGACGTGCCTCTAAGTCAAGTTGTTCTGAGCAGGAGGAAGTACAAATAATAATAAAAATACTGTTATTTAACTGTACAGAAAATGACAGAAAAAGAATGTGAAAGCTGAAAAGGTTGTAGTGCCAGATAGAACAGATGTTGGAAGGTACTTTCTATAAGACATGACCAGACAAAGCAGAGAATTTTGATAGAAAAGAAGCATCAATAAACTTTTTTGCCCTTAGTCTTTAAGCATAAAAACCAGCAGTAAAAGTAAAGAAGAAAATAGCTGAAGATTTTTTCTCTGGAAAGTGGATCAAAGGTGCTGTTTTCTTGATGGAAGAAACTGGAGTGAAGAGAAGGAGGGAGAGAAAGGCAGGCTGATTCGATGAGCTGAAAGGGTCAGGACATACCTATGTAGACGTGCCTTTGCCCTCGAGGATATGGTCTTCTGAGTACTCTCTCATATAGCGCCTGCATGCTGGGCTTGGCTAGTAAGATTGCACATATAGGCATGTTTAACCTTCATTAATTATCAGATTAATAATTTGTCCACTCATGGGGACTAGCTATGGTAACTATGGTTAGTTGTGCTTTGGTTTTAGTCCACTTGTCTAATGAGTGCAGGTGTTTTGTAAGCTTAGTCAGTCACCCAACATTGCTATGTGAATATTTAAAGACTTGTTTCTGGAGTTTCTACAAGGGTTTAATATGGTAATGTGACAGGGCCAGGTGAGTTTACATGGGATAACATCTACAAACACACATTTTAAAACGGTAAAAGCAAAGCATCAAAACAAAAAACAAATTAAAAAAAAGGTGAACACAGGGTAATGCCTAATATTGTGTCCCATTTACACCCATAAGTTAAATCTGATTCAACACCCCTAAAGCCAGAAATACAGCTTTGAATTCTGGAGTTTCTTCAACATCTGACCTCTAAATGAAATGCTTATTTACACTTCTTTCTGCATATTAGGTCAGATGGACAAACAGTATTGTCCACCTGGTTCTACAAGTTGTCGCTAAAGGGCAGAAATGTCCCTTTAGCAATATACTATCAATATTAACTGATAGTATGCCATCAGATAAGATAAATCTTTATTGTCATTGTCACAAGGACAACGAAATTCAGTTAATATTGTTATTAGAACAGAACATTCAGAGGGTAGCTGTTAATAAATCACAGGTTTTCTGAAGTGTGGCTAAATAATTATTAAGTGATTCAACTTCCAAGGTAAATGGGACAACATGGGCATTACCCATTTTCCTGTGTTTTAAGGAAAACAAAAACATGCAAAAATAAAAGTCACAACAACGCCATTATATAATTCATAAAGTAACATTTAATACCTAGTTCCATTCGGTGTGAGGAGGGCAGGTCCTTGGTTATAGAGGTAAAGTAATCAAAGAGGCCCCGGTAGACTATTAGGAGAATGGAGCAGAGGTTATGGTGCATGCTGAAGGCATGTTGCAGGCAGTTGTCCGATACCAGAAATGTCCTCCCCTGGTGGAAGACAAAAAAAACCAATCTGAAACATAAACCTCAAACCATTTGTAAAAGCACTATTACTTTTGCCAAACGCATATTTTTGCTTTAGGAACTATGAGAGAACACAAGATCGAAAGTAATACTTTATAAATTCAGAAAAAGTATATCTATTTTCTTGGGTAAAAAAAAAACTGTCAATGTTCTTCATTTTGGAAATACAAGTGCTAAATTTATTCTGTCTTAAATGCTAATTCCCTTAGAATAATAAAACAATCAATGAGTTGTTTTTCACAAGCTGAGCCGTAGTGATGCACCTGGGATTAAAGAGGACCGCCGCCTTTGTTCTGCCTAAATGACTGTTAGAGTTACAGTACAAAATCTCAGGGGAAGATCTGGATGGCTGACTTGGCTGAGAGAGCCAAATCACTCATGTCCAACAATGAAAGAGCTCTGATTTTTTTCTCTCTTCTTCTATCTTATCCATCAAGAATCTGACACATACCTGCATGCTTCTACAGCTAAGAATGCAACTAAACATTACCTAAGGAGTAGAATTGCAAAAGTGTTAAACTAACACACTCTAAATCAATTCATTGGGTGGAATCATGTATTTTATTGACCATTCAACACCACCATTTCTCTTTCATAAAACTAAAGTATTCAAATTCTCTTATTTTACTGATTGTTTAATGAATAAGGGTTCTAAAACTAATAATCCAACAGCTAAATAAATTTAGTAGCATCCACAACTTGTGTAGTTTTTTTTTTTTTAAACGATAACTTACATCTGGTGACACCTGCTTCACATAGCTGCTGCCAAACACAACATTCTCGAGAAGTGGGATGATTGAATCTTTGCTCTGTGCAGGAGCATTTCGATTCAGCCATGTGGTTTTCACAGGTCGAGGGAAACTAAAGAAACAAAGCCAGAGTTGTGATTAGGATAGTAAATACTGATAAAACTTAAAAAAAAAAAATTTATAGGCATGCACAAATATTTCTGCTCATCCAACCTGATTAGGGGTTGATGTAGTGCCACAAGGGAAGCATGGATGGCTACAGAGATGACAGATAGATGGAAGTAGTCAAACATGACATTGATGTGTTGGTGGATGCCCCGCTGAAGGCTAAAGTGCAAATGAAGTACGCGACTGCTAATATTCTGCAGAGAACTTGGATCTTCTGGTCTGAAGGGATAATGATAAAAGATAAAAGGTTTTAGCAGTGTGTGATTCACATTGGCACTGCTGTTAGAACCGTACTGTCATACACCTACGTATAATCGCCATCTGTGAAATACAAATCCAGGCAGAGCTGGAAATCCATTTCATTGAGGGACTCTTCCACCTGAGAACAAAAAACAGTCAAATCAGAAACCTCCCTACACAAAATAGGGTTTGTGTGGATGTAAAAAGAACTAAATGGAAAGCAGAACAGACAATCAATAAATAGAAAAAAAACATATCACTTTATAATTATTAAACAAGAAGCAGTGGAATAGTAGAAAATGTATTTGCAATAACAAGTTAAAGCAACACTCCTCTTTCCAAATCATACCTTTTTCTCATCCAGAAGCATCATCACTTTGAAGAGAAGAACATCATTGACAACAATCTCTTCGTTCTTATACAGGATTTGGAAAGTTTTGCTGCAGATGACGTCATCCTGGACTGAAGCAGGAAACGCCAAATCTGAGCCTAGAAAGAAACCATCATTAAATACATGCGGTTAATAGAGAAAATCCTAAATAAATGCAAAATTGTACATTTAAATTTGGGCTTGTTTTAAATGATTGCAGATACATTTTGTATAGTTATTCCACTATGGTAAAAGAATAGTTAAAAGAGGACATTTAATAACTGCCTTAATATGCTTTAGCAATTCTGTGACTCATCAGATGAGTTGGACTCAAACATGCAGGCATTAGAAAAATCCAAATAAAAGGCAGTGTCTTGTTAAAAAAATGACTAATTTTTTCCTAACAAGACACTGAAGGCTAAAGTGCAAATTATTATTTTTTTTAAACAAAAAGATTTTATGAAAATTAAAATAAATCAAATTTTCCTCCAAAAAAACCCAAAAAACAAAGCAAATAAGAAAAATACATTGCAGTAGTAAGAGTAAACAGAAACTAACATAAAAAAGTGGCAGCAGAAACAAATTTCTAATTGTATGTTTGTTTAAAACCAGGTCTCTCTCTTGAAAGATGTAGATGATGTATCTGAATTACTGCAGAAAACTGCAAACACTGGGCAAACCACATTATGTTAAAAACAATTTGAGAATTGCAGTTGCAAAATAACTCCTTTGTGCACATATGACTTTACCTCCGGGATGAAGGAGACTAGTCTCAACTTTGTGTGGGACACGAGGAGGCACCTTAAGACTGCCACGCATCTGGTAGAACCTGTAGAGGATTTAGATATTTGAAAATGATTACAAAAAGGAAAGCAATAAAACTGCATCATTGGCTTCCAGATCTTTATTACAAACTCTGCAAATGGAGAACAAATTGCACATATTAGATACAAGTGTCCTGTAAAAGGACACTACACCTTTCATAAATGAATAATGAGCACTTCTTTTGCAGTCACTCGTGTAGTAAACCTAAGCTCTTAAAGCTCTGATGAGTCACAAGCCGCTGGAGAGAGCTTCATCAGAGAACACCAAGGTATCAGTACATAGCTGCTGTAAAAAGAAACGTCTGAATACTGAAGATTTCAACAAGAGCAGCTTGAACACCGGTTGGCATTTTGTCCCTCTAAGTTTCTATGAAATCAGGTAAAAGTATTTTAAGAACACATTCCAGTCTTGTTTTACCTGGCAGAGAACTATGAAAGACTAGGTGTATGTATTTATTTTTTTAACATTGAAAAGTATTTATTGTTCTACAAATCTTCATTAATGCATAAATAGAAATAGACTGTAGAAGTCAGGGATCAAACCAAAGAGATGATGATTAGCTCACAGTTTGAGTCACATCCGGCCCACAAATGTGGAAACAATAAGTTTGTTACACAATACTTGACACAGTCTGTGCTCTACACATATAGGATCCTAGTAGAAACGGTTACAAATTACATCTGTCAAATATGCCTATTCCTTTACTCGAGACAATGTTATTACATCATTAGAAGTATTAAAGGTTATCTTAAAAATTAGCAATAGTTCTGCTGTGAAATAAAGATGACTTTAAATTTACTAATGTTTCCTTAATCAAACTGAGCCTAAAGTAAATTTGTGGAGCATTTATCTTCCCACAGGATTTATTTTCATTTTTTTGTTTAAATCCATTATTCAATGATTGTTACCCTTGTAGGACTGAGCACACCACAATAAATTTCAGATAAGCTGGTCATAGAAACACAGTTACAGTCATTTTTATTTAACAGTTAGAAGTTATTGTTGTATCTACAGACATTTATTCTTGAGTCTTTGGGATTCTCTTAGAGAGATTTGGGTGAGAGTGGCTCCACCTTAAAAAACAAGATGAATGTTTGACGCATTCAGTTACTAATGTCAAAAAGTTAAACTATATATGTTCTGAGAAAACCTCCAAAGTACAAACTCTTCGTATCAATTGAAGTTAAACAGAGGTTGATGGATATGCATAGATATATTTAGCAACATTTCAGACAAAAAAAGTCGGTACCGCCCAAAATCGGCAGGTCAAGCTTTTTAAAGATTAGTAATCGGCGATCGGCCAGAAGACTGCAATCGATGTATCTCTAGTTTTACAAAATGATCTAAATGCTTTCATTATAAATGTAATCCAAGACATGCTACATATAAATAAACAAAGTGAATAATGCTAATTTAGTTTACACATCATGACTGCCCATGCTCTTCACAACTGAACATATTTACAAAATAGACAACTCTCATTTCCTGCAAGCAAAGTAAACATGTAATAACCTTTTTCAGTCAGCTGACTGGCAGTTCTCAGAAATGGGTAGCATTCATCTGTGCACTCATGGAACGTTTTCACACCTACCAATTGGCCCGAATCAGTGGATGAGTTTCAAGCTGGTTGAAAGTATGAAATATATAATCTGTTGTTTTTCTTAGCAAAATTATCATCAGAAGATGTCTTAAAAATGGCTCAGGGCTTAAAAGCTTTACAAAAACTGCAAAAATTGCATCCCATGATGCAATGCAAACCTGGCTTTGGGAATCCATCTGGCATGCAGCATTCACCTGGTAGTTATGTTGGGTGACAAGGATCGCATTCACACCATAAACAAACTGCATTGGAGTTCACTGGAACTGTACCAAGACCACTTCCTCCAACCGGTCTTCCTATTCACTACACTGGCCTCACATTATCTCTGGCATCTCTTTAAAACGGGATTTCAACAACAATTTATGACAAAAAAAAATGTCCATCTCTATCCTCAACCTGCATAAAAGATCTGCAAGATCTCAGAAACAACACATCACTCATGCCAGAAGTGTTGACTTTAACCTCCCCCTGTCGTCTCCATTATTATAAAAATTTTATCCAGACACCAAGATGATGTCTTAATACTGCTTGAAATGTTTCATAAAAGAGGGAAAATTCTGTCTTTGCTAAGAACATTTGAGTCTGCTGAAAATGCCTGGAGGTCCAAGAGAGTCTGCCATCTGTCCTAGATTGGCTTGGTCAATCACAGAACACAATCTGTTCCCCCTCCGAGACAAACGGCAACGCATTCGTTTTTGCAAATCCCTTTAAAGCACACAATAAAATTAATCACAAATGCCTTCAACAGAGCACTGGGTAAAGCATTTTATGGGTAAAACATCAATGAACTATCATTGAGCTAACAAAAAGAGAGAACAATCTTAAGCATCCTTTAAGACAGCAAGAGAAAACTCACCCTCTCTGGAACAGGTCCACATTGTAGAACTTGTGGAGCTCCACAGAGAACTCCACTGTGACCTGAACTTCAGTCATCTTGGTCAATACAGGCAGAGGTGCCTAACATTATCTCGGATACATCTGTACTCCTGTAAGGAAAATGAATATAGACTAATTATTCCTAAGAAGCTCTGGAGGAAACTTAGCAGAAATAGTTGAAAGACTGGATTTACAGTTAAGGTATTGTTAATTACATGTTATATGTATGTCATATAACATGATTATAAAGTATGTTACATGACATTTTAATGTTCTTGCTGTACCAAATACAGATGCAGCCACAATTTGTCCATGATATTTTTTGTATTTATTATTTCACAAAAACTTGACTCAATACTAATTGAGCTGACTGTGTTTTATTGAGTCAAGCTATGTAATAATATGACAGACACAGGCACAGTGATATTATTAGTGCTTATAGTCACTATGACAAAAGCAGAGCAGAGTGAATGCCAACACTAAACACCAACAATGAAACATCAATAAAGAACCATTTATTAATGTAGATTTATGAATTTAAGATGGCATAATAGGCGCTTCTGTGGGGTACAGATGATTTATCTAGTTGTTTAAAAAAAAGTCAAAATATATGACTAGATATAAACAAACTTAAATTTAAATCAAAATCTAACAATGGAGCCAACTGCAGAAAGATGCAATTGAAAAACAACTAACTGCTAACCTGTTGCAGTAAATTAATAGACAAAAACAACAACAGAGAGAAAATCTATGTAGTCTGCTTGATGAAAAGAGGGTCACACGTTTATAATAGCTACGTAACAGGGACTTAGACTTAAAGATCTGTTTGCACAGTACTGACAACTAAAAATATCTGTTCATCAGGCCGTGATATTACTTAGTGTTACTGAAACTTAAGGGCAACCAATTCCCCTAAACAAAAGGTCAACAGAAAACCACATACAAATACGACAGCACATCCATTTTGGAAACTGCTATTCAAATACATGCAAAAAAATTGGAAACTTTTCACCAGCAGCTTAGTTGTAATCATTTTAAGCCGGCAGTTTTTTTTGTTTCGTTTTGTTTTTCAGTAAAGAGAAATTCCGTCTTGCACTTAGAGCTTAAGCAAGAGCACATTAAAGAAAAAAAAAAACTACACACATATAGAAAACATGTTAAGACGTAAGGCCGTAATCAATCGGCGGGGCAGTTCCTCTTTTTCACAAGTCTGAAGAGAAGCTAACATTGACGAGTTTAATAATGCATAGCGAGAAATCTTAAGACATGTAGTGAGTTTGATTCTATTCCGAATATGACAAGTCTCCAAACCCTGGTGGGCAGAACCTCTGCACCGGTATGGTTTCACTTTTTCAGGTAACAAACGACAGAAAGGCCAACAAAACAGAGGCTCGACACAACAAGGATGAAAGATATAAAAAAGGACGAAAATAATTCAATTTTGGTTGCCAGTCTGCAACCACGGTTAGCCACACACCGAACAGTTGTCACTGGGAAATATTACCCAGACAGACAAGCAAGCTAACGCTACTCACCATTGCGTTGGCAAGCTAACATTAGCTCGCTAACCAACGTTAGCTCCAATTTCACTTCTGCTGTCGTCCTTTTACTAGTGGCTACAGACTGAAAACACCTCTCTTCGTTCTATTTTACTTTCTTATTCGGTGAAATTGGCTTGACATGGACCGCTAAAATGGGATAAAAAGAAGAGCGGCCATGTAACCGTCAGACATAGCTGTGCTTGCTATGCAAATTCAGCTAACAGTGCTCAATCTGAGGAGCTGACGGCAGCTGCTGCTCCCTGAACACTGAACTGCGCTCAGCCGCACACAACACAGGGGCAGCTGACAGAATTGCTCCCTGTGATTGGACTGACAAAAACAACAGTCAGAAGCAATACGAATAATTATTATAATAATAGAAATAATAATAATTCCTAAAAAAAAAATGTTGATGGTTCCTATGTTGCTTCTTTGGTCCTACAGGTTAATGACATAACCTAACATATGACATACATCAAAATGGTCTTTTTGAGCCATTAGTTATTTCGCTCTATCTTTTTTTATAATCTAACAAGAGAAAGAATTTCATTCTAAAGGTCAGCTGCGATCTTTATTTTGAAGGTTAATCCCGCCTGGTTTAAATTAAGGCTAAGATATGCAAGATATGTCAGGCTTCTCTTTCTAAGACTAACATTTGAGCTTTTTTTTTTTTTAAAGGCCATCAACATTTTTTTTAATTTAATAAGTGTTGATTAATTGAAGACTATTCAAATTAATCTTTATTATTCAAACTAATTCAATCTGTTTATCATCAGTTGTTTTTATGACCAAGGAATTTAAATCCTTCTTTCAAAGCAATCCCTCATAAAAGAGTGAGACTTTTGACGAACATCTGTCTGCTTTACTTAGAAAGTGCAAGTTTCGTCTTCAAAATATATATATTTTTAACAAACCTGCTGCTTGTTTGTGGCAATTTTTGATTTGATTGTATTTGGAATATGCGACAATGCAAAAAAAGAAAAAAAGGTTTCCAATTAGACTTTGTAACAAGATTTCTAAGATTCCGTATGAGAAGAAAACTGCATTTTCTACCATAATGATAAATATGTTGTCCAAAAATATAAACATTTTCTTAGAAAAACACAGAAACTATTGGTGTTTGCCAAAAAATAGACTATTGTAAACATCTCAAAAAAGTCCTGCTGTGTTTTCATGTCAAGTCAATATATCTGCTGTGAGCAACGTCGAGCTTGGCGTTGTGCTCTAGAAAACTGCAAACATCGAGACTAATGAAGCGAGCAACGTGTCCATGGAGTTGCACCACTAAACGCCATTATAATCATTAATATTAAGATAAGTGTCACAAATCTGAGGGTTGGGGGGGGGGACTCTAAAATCCTACTTAGAGTTTCGCAGACACAAAAACACACAAAAACATTCAAAAATTACTAAAGTCTTTTTTGTACTGTTGTTACCATTAAACAATCTCCCCCTCAATTCAACCTTATAAGTAGAGACACATAGTTGATGTTACCATCATACAGTAACTTGCAATTAAGTATTGGCAAAGCTCAATGTAATTTTCACAGGTGGTGGAACATTATTGTCAACAGCTGCTGAAAGTAACTAAAAAACTTACTATTAAATTAACTTAGCTACTTTCCAATTCAAGTAATCAATAATCTAAGTTACTTTTTCAAGGAGTAATCAGTAATCTGATTAAAGCTTTTTCAAAGTAGCTATGCCATCACTGATGTTAATTATATGGAATTAACATCAGTTAATTCCATACAATTAAAGTTAAATAAAACTTCAGTATTGATTAAACTGGACAGCAATTATTTCACTCTAGTTCAGAATTTATAATACATTAAGTTTACATGTAGCAGAGATTAGTTAAAACTCAGATTAAGATTAATATAACCATCATTTAAATTTGTTAAAATAAAAGGAAACATTTTAATGCTTCTTTTTCTCATTGGGACTGTATTGAGAAAAATATGGGAACTTCAGGTTATAGACTACTCAAACCTGGATTGAGTTACACTAGAGAAATTTTAAAAAATAGGGGTTTGATTTATGAAACCTTTATTGTATTTGTGAAAGCAAATAAAGTGTATCACATGCAGAAGTAATGGGTTTGCCTAGAAAAGCCTTCATGCCCCGGTCAATCTTGTTGGTACCATTGGAGGGACATAATTTTATCATTTAAACCTAATTAAGAACAGTGGGACGTTGGGAGGAAATTTGATGGAGTCAGATTAGTTCATCAGTTTCCGATGACAAACCATAAAATTCACATGAAGCAATTACCACAAAACATTTCTTTAAAATCCGGATCTCATCAGCATTTATTTCTTACCATCAATCAAAAGTGCGGAAAAGCCTCTTAGCTTGACACACCCTGGCCTAAGTTTTATCAGACATTGGGCTTTTTCATTTTTTGACTGCATTGGAACTACGTAAACTGAATACTCTCCAGCCCAAGAGAAAGGAAGGAATTATATTCCAAAAGTGCAGAAAAATAAAGTCATCCTGGGGTAATTCCCTGTTTTTCATCACTGTTACAAACGGCGGTAAAGACTAAACAATGAGACCAAGGAGGGCACTGGAATGCAGAGTTGACATTGGGGAAACTGTTTACTTAGTAAAACCTATCAGGTACCTCACTGTGTGATCTGAAGTTTTTCACTTCCACTTACAGTGTGACAATGCAAGATTATGTTCACTCCTGGAAGTGAGACTAAAAATAACCAAATATCTATTGCTACATTCCAATTCAATCTGTGAAATAGGTGAATTCCCAAAGTAAGGAATTACTCTAGTAGTCACTGTCTCAGCTGCATGTCCGTTTATTGATGCAGATCAGGCATTAATGCAATAATTAAACGACAATTCCACTCTGCATGAAACTGTCTCTATCTCATAAAGTGATACAAGCAGTTTGTTTTTGATTCTGTATTTCAGAAACTCCACGCTGTTCTCGCACTGCTGCTACTGCTGCTTTGTGATTCCACAGTGTTTTTGCGCTGGACCTTTCAGGGTAAGTAATTTGTGCTGCTTAGCACTCACACAGAGATATAAAAACAAGATGACTAATAAAAACACAAAACAAAACCTTTTCTTTAAGCAAGACATTTTTGTTTTGCAATACAAACCACCAAGCTTTGCTTTAAACATGACCAATGTAATTTCTTTCTATGCAATGAGTCATTTGGTGATTTAGGTTGTTTTATGTTTTCAGGTCTGCAAGTTTGTTACACCACAAAGATGTATGTTTGCATTGTTTTGCCTTTCCTCAGTTGGCTTCTCTGCTGTGCTGCTGTGCTTGTCAATATTTTATGTTGCACATACTGTGGTTTGTGTTAACCTTATTTTAAAATGCACTGACATGTACAACTGTGGCAAATGTGGAATAATAAAATATAAGTCCTGAGCCAAACTGCTGAAAAGCATCAGGCTTTCAAAGCAGCACAAGCTCCTGGAAAATGGAAGCATAGCTCTTTTCCAGACAATTTATTCACACTTAATTAAAGCCTTTAGATTCCAATTCTGACATTTAGTAAAAACAAGTTAATCTTGAGAGCTTAAGTCCTGTTGCAAGAATCACAAACACTCAGAAAGATAGCCTAATATTTATTCAAGGCAGTGTCACAGCTTTCCAAACACAGAGCTTTTGTTCCCTCGCCACAAGACGCGCAGACTTACCCTGACTACTAACACACTGCTTTTGCTTTCTTCTCCCCCCGTTTTATAGCTGTGAGGATTTCACCTCAAGCTGGCGTTCATGTGAAGGAGGGGTTCTCATTTTCTCAAATGAGCGGTGAGGAAAATAATTTCTAAGGTTGAATCACGGAACATGATTTCGAGTACCACTGGAGGTCCCAAAAGAGTAGGTATTGCACCACATTATGGAAAATGCGACTTAAAAATCAATTCAATAATGATGGTGCCAAGTAAAATAAAAGACAAGATTCATGCTTGAGTTTCTTGAAAGTATTATGCTCCAGGATCTGATGATTTTGTATTTAACCATTGTTTATGTCTCAGTTCCACATTGCTGAGCTGGCAAGAAGAGAAGCACTTAGGAAGTTTGCAGTACCATCTCTTCATGATGGCTCTTATGAGATAGACCCTGGCTTTAACTTCAAAATAAACGCAAGGTTTACTGCAGTGGGTGGGGTTTTTGTTTGTTTTTATGTGTGGGTGATGACTGACATCTAGTGGCTGAGTTGTTTTAAACCCCACTTACCCTGTCCATGGTGCTGAACATCAAAGACTGATTTTATCTGAGCTGCACAACAATGCAACAATATGGCATCTTAACAACTGTGATCTGTAGATCTAAAACGCAATAGGTGCTTAATTTTATCACAGTCCTCAGAGTCCATCTTTTCTGATTTAAAACAGTTTAACTACGGGGAGTATCGCTGGAATTTACCTTTATGGCGGTACAGTCATGTTTGGTTCTCAGAATATTCCACTACACCAAAAAACTCAGTCGCTGTGATGGCACAGCTCAAGAAGGAGCCAGTGTGTCCTGCTACAATTGCAAACACATACACAGCAAAACTGTGAAAAGATTACAATTTCTGGATAAAAAGTAACCAACATTTCGTACGTCTGTTTAGGGACAATATACTACTAAGAAATAAAATGAAAAAAAAAAGAGCATAAAGAAGTGGTTCTAATTATATTTTCCTCCTGGGGGAAGTTTCATATGCCCTCTGACAACTGAGAATTTAAAGTAATTTAAACTTCAATAATTTATTCTTCAATAACAAATTAACTTCAATAATTCATGTCTGCTTGTAGAAAGTTGCTCAGAGATGTTTTGGTTTGGTCCAGGGCCATGAGGCATTTTTTCATGCCAGTCAACAAAACAGAGCAACGAAATGAAAGAATGGTAGGAAAATCTTCCCTTCTTTCTCTGTTTATGTTTCCTTTCCTCTCTATTTTTCTTTTTCTTTTTTTTTACACTTAGACACTGCTTTATTTAAAGATATCTCTGCAGACATTTCTTTGTAATGTTGTTTTTTTCCTTTTTCATGTAGTTTGAACTCCTGTCAATGCTGACCCAGGACAGAGGCTGGACATGTTCTTCCTGCCACAGTAAGAGCAAAAGCGTCCTGACAAGTGTCAGAAACAAATGTTTCTGTTTATTAGATATTGATCTAAAGGTAAATAATTGATAGTACAGGAACACATTTAAATAGGGTTCAAAAAGTATTGTTCTTCAAAATTTTAACAATAAAAATCAATTGGACATAAAATGAAAAGTGTGGACAAACTGCTTGTAGTCTGGTTGTAGCAGAGGTTAAATTGCCCGCTGACGGTGCTCATTGGTGCTTACTGCAGGGTGGCCCCTCCCCTGTGAAGGCCCCTGAAGGCCTCCTCCAATCTCCTTTCTGTTTCCACTCTCTATATGAATATGCATGAGCTCCTGACAGCCCTGGGACCTTGCATCGTCTAGCAGGAAAGCTGGAGTGGACTTAGCTGCCTTGTTTTGACGGGGGCTCCCTCTAGCCAACAAATCCAGAGGAAAGGACTCCAACGTTCACCCTTTCCTGCTCCTGGGAAGATCATGGCTGGGTTTGCAGGCATTAACGGGTCTTTTCTGGTGGTGATCCTGCAGCTTGTTCTCCTTTGCTTCTCTCAAGTAAGACCTTTGATATGCTTCTGTCCATGTGATTCTGTCTTAACTTTTAGATTAATTCTGCAGAGGAGCAAATGAGTATCCTCTATTTGCATGCAAAATATAATTTTTTGCAAACTTTTGTGATTGATTGTTCAGATTATTTTATAAAACAAAATTATTTGACAATCTACTGACAATTTACTGAACATTTCCTACAGCAACTTTATTTTTTTGTCAAGTCTGGTATTCTATCAGAAATAGGCAGGTACCAGTCTAGGCAGGTGTGCTGATTTTAACTCGCATCATGAAATGAAGTGGTGCACCTGTTCTTTCTTTTACATTAGCTGTACAGTTGCATGTTAATCTAAGAAAGGACAAATTTAGTAGAAACTTCAAATAAAAATCAGCATAAAACCTTTCCTATTTTTCTAATATAACCATTTCACACAGAGGAATCAAGGGCCCCCTGGCCCACCTGGACCCCCAGGAGTCCCAGGAGTTGATGGCATAGCTGTGAGTTGCTTTAGCTTTGTAAAAATATTCATATTTTGATAAAAATGCTAACAATGTTTGTGATTAGCTTTTGTTGACCAATAAAATCGCATGTCTTTTCTTTCAGGGTGAACGGGGGTTAGATGGCCAGGACGGTTTTCCTGTAACTATGAGATTTATCAATTTTCAATCTCTTGTTGTTTCCTACAATTGCTGGTAAATCATTTATGGGACCTTTAATCCCGTAGGGCCCTGATGGGGATGCAGGTAAACCCGGTTCTTCAGGATTACCCGGAATTCCTGGAAATGTTGTGAGTAGTCTTTGTTTCATGTTTTATATAATAGCCGCTCGCCATGTTAATGGTCATGACGAGGTCAGCTTGCAACCTTTGAGCTGGTTCTGTGGGTGGAACTGCAAAATGTTATCCTCCCACCAAAGAGCTCATGTTTCACACTAGTTTTGTAGAGACCTAGGAGCATTGTATGTGTCCAGGGGGTTACTGAGGGAAGATAGGTGCAAAAAATGTAAGGAATTTATTTAACAGGATTAACAAATTCAGAGCAGAATCACGCCTCAGTATAATTAAGTTAGAGGGCAAGGTTAGGATAGCAAGAGCCAATAAATCGCACATTTTAGCTGTTGAAGGAATTATAAAAATGACTGTATTATAATTTACCTTAATGTAATAGTTATATTTTACGTGCTTTATTAAATTCCCAGTTTAAAGGAAAAATTAACACTTCTATCTAGTACCTGTGTGGAGAATACGTAGCAGGATTCTGAAAACAATAGGTGCTCTATTGAGACACTATTAGTGTCTCCTGTTGAGAATCCTCAAACCGGTGTGGAATGACTTCTTTCAGTTCGTTTGTTTGAAGAGATCCGGACATGAAAGCTGCTCCCAACTGAACAGTCTGAGAGTTTAGATGTCTGACTTAGGGTAGATAACTTTCTATATACGCTATTTAAAGTTGAAAACAGATGCAATGTATGATCAAAGGAAAACCTTCTGTTGTATGTAAATGTTTAATAAGCATGACTGTGTTTTGTCATGTCACACATACATTAAGATTTTGATGGAATTTGAAAAAGATACTCTTATGTGGGACATAGATTTCTACCTATATGTATTGAAAACATTGATACTAATTTGCTTCAAAATGTGAAACTTTATCTGGATGTGTTTCTGCTATAGGGTTTGACCGGCCCTGTTGGAGACCCTGGGCCTGATGGTCCCCCGGGACAGAAAGTGAGTGACCAGTGAGCCTTTACTTTTGCACTTCGGAGGTTGTCAGGGAAACTGTGCCAAGCTGCTGTCCGCTGTTTTGGCTTGGCAGCAAGAGTCGCAGCGCATAAACCAATTCCTCTTGACAAATGAGACATAATCCTACAAGCCTAAGTAATCCCTGCAGGGCATGAAGCTCCAACATTGCTCCTCATTAGGCTTAATATTGCTGGGTCAAGTATGCCCAGTCCCAGTCATATGATTGTGCCGGTGGAATGTTAATTCTGACTGTCTGCAAGCTCGCACAGCTTAATTTTACTCGCTCAGTATTTCTGTTTGTCTCACTTCCTGCGGTATTTGTGAATAAAATGTGTTTATTTCTTTTCTTCAGGGTGAACCTGGAAAGTCCGGACCTCGTGGAGCTGCTGTGAGTAAACATGGCAGTCCAAGAGTCATTATATCTTCACATATTCCAGTTTTAGTGTTTTGTACAAACCCAATTTTCATACTGCCAATTTCCCTTTAGGATGTCGGGCCTGATGGATCCCCTGTAAATAACTCCTATATGTAACAATATCAAAACAAACATTTGCAATGAACAAAAAAACCCCCAATATTATATAATACATGAAATGTACCTTTAAACAGGGACCACCTGGGCCTGGAGGACTTCTGGGTGAATTGGGAAAAGTTGGACCTCCTGTAAGTAAAAAACAAGAATTTGTTTCTTTTGGGGGTTTTAAATCCAATAATGGTAACCCTTCCCCCCAAAAAAAGGTTAACCAAAAATAACTAAATAAACATGAAATCTATGCTATTTGGAATCAAAATATAATTTAATAAGTGGAATGTGGATGTTTGTTCTTTGTTGTTGTTATTGTTATGGTTTGATAATTTCTTACTATTTAAAAACACCTCTCAGCTCTGCATAAGAATTCCTGTGTATCCAAACTAAGTATCTGCTCAGAAATGTCAAATAAAGATCAGAATAACCCGACTTAGATCTACTTCATGGACATTGTAGTGCAGCATCTGAAGTCTTATGCATATAATGAACAAAATTGTTGCAACGCGTTTCACATCAAATGTAAGTTAAACTAGAGTATTTTTAATACTGATTTAGATAAAGTAAAATATCCTGTATTAAAACAGAATTTGAGGAGTCAAGTAAAACAAGGTGAAACCACACAAGGATGTATTTTGTTCTGTGGAGTGCTTAAAATATTTATGCAAACACAATATAGCTGACAGCACATTTATATGCTATGCAACACAAACTAGTTTGCAAAAAGATATTCTTCACCACTGCATCTGTTTTCAAATGTTTTAGTATTTTCCTGTCAGACTAATTACACATTCAGCATTTTATTTACCCACATATAATGGAGGTGAAAGCTAAAAATAGTTTTAGCGATACTTTGAAATAACCTCATTTTTTTTATTCCAGCTTCAACTTTTGGACATACTTTTCATTAATACACTTACTAGGATAAGTTATTGTTGTAACTTATCTACTGGCTAGTAGATTCAGTGCTGTGGAACTGAAGACCTCTGTTTTTCTCAATATCTTTTAATTGACAGAGTCTGTGGATTACACATAAAACCTATAAGCACAATTAAACAATTTTCTGAATGGTGAAATAATCTATATTAATTAGAATACTCAGTTGTCATAGCAGCAGTTTAAGCAAGTTCAGATAGTTTTAAAATGCTTAGTTATTATGAAGCATGGACAAGATAGTGCTAAATAGTTTAAACTGAAAACCACATTGTAAGCAATAATGCTTTTTAGGATTCCTACAGCTGTGGAATCTTCAGAACGATTGTTAATCTAATCTCTAGTTTGTTTTAATGCATTTATGTTTTTGCATAGGGAGCAATGGGTGTGAGAGGGCCACAAGGACCCCGTGGACCATCAGGGCCCAGAGTAAGTGAGAAAACAAGTTTAATTTGAATACGTTTTCATACACAAGCGCATCTGAAATAAAATGAGTATCATCAAAGATGTAATTAAATTCAGTAATTCCGTTTAAAAAAATTAAACCTGTTTCCTATTTTGATTCACTACACACAGTAAAGTATTTCAAGTTATTATTACAGGATTATGATTTACAACTAATCAAAACCAAAAACTGAGATCTTAATCTGAGATCTTACAGTGAGCAGCAAAAAAAAAAAAAAAAAAAAGATTGAACTGTCTCTTAGTGTCCCAAATGGGCGCGTTCATAATGAAGTACATTTTTCAATCCATTTACAAATCAATGTCTCAGAGTGTGTGGGGAGAGTGGAGAGGCACAGAATTAAAGTTGCCTGTGCAAGGTGAAGTTTTCACAGTCAGTGAACATTAAGGGGGCCATACCATCTGCTTGTGTTCTCTGTTTTATCAAGTCCAAAGACAACAAATTTAAGAGCCCTTGATACTTCTCTCTGCTGGCAAGCTTTATGAGAAAGGCTTGCCAGCAGAAGCCGGTAGGACTTAGCTTCTGCCTACTCTGCCAAAAGTAGCCATGGCATTACCATTCTTGATTTGTTGGCAAACTCACCTGCAGCAAAATAACAGAGACACCGGACCTAACAATGCAGATAAACTGATGCTTGCCACAGGATGATCACCCTGATCCCTGCCACACTGAATTGGTGGAGTTATTCATGGAGGAATAACTCAAGTATTAAGCTCAGAGCACATGAACATACTAATCTCTAGGCAAATGCTTTGGTGTTTAAATGTATTTTGCTGAGAAAACTGAATATGGAGTTTTTACTAGCTCTAAGCCATAATCATCAAAATTGGTCATAAAAAACTAAATTACATTAGTCTGAGTGTAATAAACATATGTAATATATGAGTTTCACCTTTTAAATTGAATTACTGAGATACATGAACTTTTGTAGGATGTTTGAATTTATTTAGAGTAATTGCATATTTTTTAAGGGCGGATTCAAGATGCATCAGTTAGTTTCTCATTATGGCAGATTTTGTCTCTACAGCGGCAAAAAGCTGAATGTGTTCAGTTAAAAGTCACAAATAACAAGCAAGGTCCCTGTTGTCTCTTGTCTTTATTTGACAACATTTATGATCTGTTTCCATCATCATAAGATATCAGTGTTTCATGAATACATATGTTGAAACTCTTTTATGTCCCAGCTGGTGTGGTCCCACTGCTGGTTGGCATCTGGTCGTTTATAATGCACTGATTATGTTAATAGTGTCGACGTAATAACTTTATTTTTCCCACTTTCAGGGTGCAGCTGGGATGCTTGGTACTTCCGACCTGGTAGAGAATTGTTTCATACAAAAACATGTAGAGGTAATTTCTTTGCACATGGTGCCAGGCGTTGCGACTGACTGACTTATTTTGGTATTTAGTGTCCAAACTCTTGTCCACCTGGTACCCCAGGGCATCCTGGTCTACCTGGTATGAAGGTGAGGTTGTTTGCTTCTCTTCTAAAATCAATCCATCAAAAATCATTACCAGTTTAATTGATCTTTCTGGGATGTTTCCAGGGTCACAAAGGTGCAAAAGGTGAAGCAGGAGAACCTGGGAAGCAGGGACACAAGGTAAAAAATTATGTTTGCTTCAGAGAAAAGGTTCAAATTTGTCACTACTTACAAATTAATCAAAATTGCATCATTTACCACTAGAAAATGCAAATTCTTGAAAAAAAAGTGTCAGTTTACATTGCTCCACATTTAAAAAACCTGCATTAAAGACCTGTTTGTTATTTTTTAGAAACCTTTTACAGATGCTGCTTTGTTTAAAACAGCAGGGATGCGAGCGTTTGTGTAATTCCCCTGACTTTTTGCAATTTGGAAAGGATAACTTATTTGAAATGATGTGCAAGCATGGCAATGCTCACCTGTTAATATTCCTGTGCACCATATAAATGGAAATGAGTCTGGTCCCATCTTCTGTTATCTCCCTGATGCTGGAATATAATTTACTGTCAGTCGACTCTCCCTCTCAGATGCAATTTTCATACTTGCTTGTCACATATACGAAGATATGCTGAATATGTACAACAACCAAGAAAACACACCAGCTGTTTAGGTGTATAGGGATATTATTCAAATGGAGAATCATTTTGAGATGTATTTACTGTGTTGTGAAAAACTGATTGCCCTGTTTTTGTTACAAAGAAATGTTTCAGATCATTAAGTAAATTTTAATATGCCAAGTTAATGACTGGAGTAAATGTAAAAATGTAGTGTTTATGCAATGATTTTGTCTATTAAAAGAAAAAATCTGAAAAACTAATCTTGAAATCAATTAAACAGAACCCGTCTGACAACATAAAGTAGACAAAAATATTGTAGAAAAGCAACATATCATGATATTCAGCTGTCTGGAATTCCTTACAAGCCATTTACAAGGCTTTGGAACTCCAGTGGACCACAGAAAGAAGTGGTCCATCTCCAATTGTGCATCAAAGGGTCATGCAAGAAGTCAGAAAGAACCCAGAACTGAATTTCAAGTGCACTGGGCTTCACCTGGCTACCTTAGTATAGGCCCGTGTTTATGATTCAAAAGTAAGAAAACATCTGTACTAAAATGCCATTCTTGGGAGTGTTCTAAGGCCAAAAACAGCCAAAAAAATAAACAAACAAACAAACAAACAAACAAACAAACAAAAAAACAGTTTGCCTAAAAGAACACAAAGACCCATCTCGCAATGGCTAAAAGTATTCCTAATGATCTGCTTTCCCTTTGGGGAAAATGTTGTGTGGCCTATGAGAAGTGTTCATACATCTGGTGTGTAGCTAACACAGCATTTCAGGAAAAAAATTTCATACTGACAAACATGTAGAAAGTAGTGTGAAGGTCTAAGTGTGTATTGCTGCTTCAGGCCCTGGACAACATGTCCTCCTTGATGGATCAATGAATTCTGCTCCCCATTAAAAAATCCTGAAAGAGACTCTGTGACTGTCAGTTCATGACCTTCAGCTTGACTGCACTTCAGTTCTGAAGCAGGATAATGATCCGAAGAACACCAGCAAGTCTTGCTGGAGAACACAAATGAAACGAGAGCAAGGTCTAAAGCACTGCTGCTGGCCACCTTACCTCACCATACCGCTATTAAACTCAGTGTTTAAGGTTTAATAATAGCAAACTATCCACTAGGCCACTTCAAAACTTTGAGTTTTGGTGGGGTACTGAAAGGTTTACATCCATTTTCCATAGATAATATAAGTAACCGATTTCATAGAATAGAATAGAAAAGAACAGAACAGAAAATTACCCACGTTTCACTAAAATACAACTCAAAATAATAACAGTTTTAACTGTTGTTCTGGGTTGTTTTTGAGTCTACTTGATTGGCCATTTGCGCTCTCCTGGAAAGGGTCACCATTGTTTTATGTTTTCTCTATTTGTATTTAATGGGTCTCACTGTGCATTGCTGGTGTCCCAAATGTTTAGAAATTGCTTCCTTACGCTTTGCAGACTAATAAATGTCAGTGACTTTGTTTCTCATCTATTCTATAAGTTGTTTTTGAGCATCAATTGTTGTTTTTTTTAGCTCCATTAACCAACTTCATGTTACCAGACAGATTCTGCTGAAGTGATTCTGTCTTTTAGGTCTGGCTGTAATGACACCTGGGAGAGATGAAAAAGCTGCAGTGAATTTTGCTTATTAAATTAATACAAATTATTATTAGGCTTAATTTAATTTTAAATTAATAATAATACATTATTCTTATTCTTATTATTCTTATTAAATTCAAATATGGTTATTACAGTAAATTCATAATCCTACAAGGAGGGCAATTTCTTTTACATATTTTCTTTTTTTCTTTTTAATATAACAAGTGGAACCATTATTTGAAACCTTGATTTTTGTATTTACTCAAGTTGTCTGTCTCGTTGTAATTTTTTTGTGTGTAAAATAGAAAAAAAAAATAAAATAAAGGACGTTCGCAGCAGTATTGTTATATGTTAATAAATAATAATAAAAAAGCCTAAATTTTTTAAAACTTAAAAGCTGCTTTCAATCATTGCTAAGGGTTGTTGTGTACAGTCGTTGTTCAAGGGCTTCAGAACCATTTCCCTTTTATTCCACCTCACACTACAGAAACAGATAGGACACCTCACCCGCAAGAAACACAAAGGTCAATATGTAAAAACTTAGGACAACAGTCTCTAACATTTTATTTATCAATTGGCAACCTTTTAATGATAGTTTTATTCCTACTAGTTAAAATTCACTCCACCTCCCTGCCGCTTTTATTTTTTTCATTTTTTAAACATCCTTCTCATCCCAACATTTGCATATAAAAGCAATAAAATGTTCTTAACAAGAGCACATTTTAAAAACTCCAGGCATGAAGCACAATCTTTCCAAATGTAAGAACGTCCTCTTCTTACCTCTGATGCAGAATAGGGAATTATTTGTAATGATTATTTTCCTTTGGAACAATTTGTCTCACAATTTGTATTTAAATGCTTTTTCACTCATGAAATCCATTAAGAAATGTGCATGAGACTTTTATTTAGAGTGGCAGCCTCTCTGTATAATTAACACACAGCAAATAAGGTCAACATTTTGCTGGAAAAGAAACTGATGGAACGTCAGTCCTAATCAGACTAGAGGACTCACTCTTAGTTAGGGCTGCTGCTCATTGTTTCGTCTCATTAATGTCATTCTGTTTTTCGTCTGTCGTTTTTTTTCCCTTCTTTTGTTTGCTCAGGGTGGGGAAGGAGACCAGGGAGGTCCAGGAGATGTTGGATCCCAGGGTCCAACGGTGAGATAATGTCTCTATTACATGATATTAGGTGGTATTTATTTTTCTAATCAGAGTTCAATCTCATATTTGCGTCATCCTCATCCTTTTCCTTCTGACATTTCTGTTTGATCCAACTGTTATTTTAGGGACCACAGGGAATACGTGGAGCCACGGGAATGATGGGCCCCAAGGGAGAGATAGTACGTTTTTTGAATTACAATTAGGGTAGTTGTGCTTGTCAACTTTCCTAATTACTTCTAATTACACAATTACCTTCATTTATTAAAAAATAAATTGTTGTTTTACCACAGGGAGCTCGAGGTCCTGATGGAGATTCAGGTCCACAGGGAGTTGCGGGGGCCACTGTAAGCTCGTCAGTCAGAACATGTCTATGTACGTGTGTGTCAGCTGTGTATTATATGTTCTGACCTCTTATTTCAGGGAGACAGGGGTCAAAGAGGAGTAATGGGAGAACCTGGGATTAAAGGTGAAATGGTTAGTGGGTAAACCTCAACATCACAGACACAAATAAATCAGGGGTATAAGATAGTTCTGGAAACCTGGGTGTTGTTTGTCATTTAGGGTGTTTTAGGGCCACAGGGGATCACAGGGCTTCCAGGTCCAAAAGGAGAAGCTGTAAGTTTCTGATCATCGCTAAATAATCCTTCACTAGTCTCAGATATGTTGTCCTAAGTGACACATATTTTAATGTATTCTCTTTACCCTCAGGGATTACCTGGTGTTGAAGGCCGTGATGGCATTCCTGGGTTGCCGGGTGCAAAGGTAGAGAGTGATTTGCGCTGTTTCACTGATCATTTTACATGCCTCAATCATTGACATGAAGGCATTGCTTAGAACTTTATTTAACATTCAGAAGCTGAGGTAGCTAAGACTTTTTCCCCTCCATGTTTCTCTGCAGGGAAACATCGGCAAGCCAGGAGTTCCTGGAGAGATTGGACTTCAGGGGCTTCCTGTGAGTATGACCCTTGACCTCAAGCTGTTTTGGCTGACTGTAATTGGACTGAACTGTTTTGGTGCACTTTAAAGCATCGAAGCTCTTGGTTTCTGCACAGCAGGACTCAGTTTGCCTCCTGCCTTGGAGTGACTTAAAACTCCCTAATAAATGTTTTTGCTTCTTTTTGAATAGCATAGGTTTCAGAGCCAAGCCTCTGAGATGATACAGAAAAATATTCAGTGCCTTTTGATTTGGCTGATTCTAGGAAATAATGGCTATCAATTTATAACATAGCTGACAGAAACAACCTTATGAATGATTTTAATTTGCATCTCTTTGCAAAAGCAGTGAAATGTAATTATTTTCAGATGTTTTAGTGTTTTTTTTACTAGGATTTTATGTGTTCTACTAACACAAACCGATGGTGTGAATTTGTTTGGAACCCCCTTTACTCCAATACCATTTAATATAAACTACTGCAAATAATTTACAAAACATTGTGAAGGCCAAGAAAGACACCGAACATGGGTTATTTTTCATTTAATGTCATCTGTTCCGTGATATGCTATTTGTCTCTCTTGTTAGGTTAAAATAAATTGTTGAAAAATTTCACAACCTGCTTTTTGTTTTCAGGGTTTGCCTGGAACACCTGGACCAAAAGGCTTGAGTGGCCCAAAGGTTAATTGCTCTATCAATTAATAGCAATGATCACTTTTTTTTTGTCATCAAAAACATGACTGCTGATTTTTTTATTTCCAATCAGGGAGATTCTGGGAAGCCTGGGTTTCCTGGGACATTGGGATCTGCTGGAAAACAAGTAAGTGTGAGCAGAAACATTCTGAAACCTCAGCACGGTTAGAGTCTTTTTTGCATAATTTTACTGTTACACCGCAGGGTGAAAGGGGAGAACAGGGAGAAGTGGGACCCATCGGACCCATCGGGGAGCCTGTGAGTGTTTCTTCCTGATTCACCTTCAAGCATTTAGTCAAGGACTTGACGAAATCAGCTGGGCTTCTTTGGACTGAAAATCTTTTGCCTACTTGCTGTTTTATTTGTCACACTTGCATGTTTCAGATCATAACAATATGTTTAGTTTCAGACAGAAATATCTAAATGAATATAAAAAGCAGTCTCCCACTGATGATTTATTTTATTAAGAGCAAAAAATGTTATCCAAACTATCCATCCATTCATTTTCTTCCGTTTATCCTGGTTTGGGTCACGGGGGGTAGCAGCTTAAGAAAGGGGGTTTAGTTTTCCAAACTAAACCCGCCTTATGTGAAAGATAGTCTTGAATCACAAATTAAATTGGTTCAGACTGGGACAGTCAACAGATCTCTTGGATAAAATCCAAATAAAAGAAATTCAGTAACAGATAAGAAAGTCAGTGATGTCTATCAATATGGAAAAGGTCACCAAGCCGAAGCTAGCCTATCAAAACTTAGTTCAAAACCCCATGCAGGACGTCACAAAATAAACAAAAACAAGTATGTAGAGACGAAATTAGGTGAGCTATGTCCGTATAGAACTTATCACAGGATTACAGCATAAAAGTGCTTTACAATTACAGTAAGAACCATACACTTGTACGACATTTAAAACATGGCATAAACAATTTAAGATCAGTGTACAAGTTCAGTGGTCATTAATGTTCATGATTCAACAGTAGTAAATAAAGTGTGTAAAAATGGTCATCTATTTGTAGCCTTAAGCTTGAACTGAATTAGGCTTTGCTGAAGAACAATCTGCTTCAGGAAATCCATCTCTGAGTGAGCAACTCAAAGTATCGACTAAAAATCTAACTGAAAATCTGTGGCCAGACCTTAAACATGTTCATGTTCGAAGCCATCTGATGCAGCTGAATAGAAACAAATCAACAAACAGTAACTGGCCAAAGATCCTCCACAGTGATGTAAGAGTAATCGTTATTGGAAGAAAATACATCCTCTTGGTTATCTGCTCTGGTGATCAAGGTCTAAAATGTTTTAATGTTTGATTATTTGAAAAGTTTAAGTGGGACAAAAATACAGCCAAATCTTTGGACATATTACTGGATTTCATTTTGACCTGGCTATAGTAAAACAGAATGGAGTGGAGCTAATACTTATGATTTTTTTTTTTTCTCATGCATTGAACTTAACTTCCCTTGACCTCTTCATTGTGTTTTCATTTTACTCTTAGGGAGATCCTGGAGAGCAAGGTCCTGTAGGTCCAGCTGGCAAGCCAGGTGCAAGGGTGAGTCATAAAACACAAATTGAAGAACATGAATGCATATTTAGATTGATAAAATGTAATAAATTATATATTAGCTTAATGTGTATATATGTAGTTTTATCTTGAATTTTTAACATTCTTCAATAAATGGGACCATGCAATAACTGATTCTGTAGAAAAACCATAGAAAGACTCATAACACTGTGAGAGTATTTATCTCACACATTTCTGACACCTTAAATGAAGGAAGTTTACAAGAGGAAAACGTTGGGAGTCTGTCGGGCAGGTCATTGTTTCTCTGGAATTTCTAGGAGAATACTCTAAGACTGGATCTCACTTGAGGTCTATTTTCACAGTAAGGGGAGACTAAGCAGCAGGCTGAAAGAGCTCTCTGTCTCCTCTGCATTCCTCTGTTGGTCGGTGATCAAACGCAGAGCGGCACACAGAAACATACCTGAGAAAATCCTGATGCTATAGTTTAAAATAACGTTCACCCTGCGCTCATGTAACTGACACAAAGCAAACTTCACCCTTATGTTCGGTTGTTGAAGCAGTTTCAGCATGAATGATGCTCCGTCATAATAATCTAGCCTCTTGTTTTCCCCTTTGATTGCAATATTTCAAATCCTGCTGATGTCATTCTGTTCATTAGATGTTTTTTTTTTTTTTAATTAAAGGGACCAAAAGGTGACCCTGGTCTTCCTGGTCTCCCAGGGCCCCCAGGCCTGCCTGGAGTGAAGGGAGAAAAGGTAAGAAATGAAGACATATTCATGCAAGAGCAGCTAACACCAGTCAGCAAATCACAACATATATAAACATAAACAAAGCCTTATGTTTTGAATTTTCACTTTTGCATTCTGGTTTGTCTGGGTAACCCCTTCAATGTGTTAATTACAGGGTGAGCGTGGAGAAGCAGGACCCAAAGGAGAACAAGTACAAAACACATCAATGCCAACAACAAAGTATTTGCTTTACATAAATTAATACACAGGCTTTGCTTTGACAGGGGGCTCAAGGTGATGAGGGAAATCCTGGAGAGAGAGGGGAACTTGTAAGTTCTTACCTGACCGCTAACAACAATCAAAATATACATACATTTTTTTGGTTGCACCAGAGCACATTATTAAGTTTCAATGATGTCATAGGGAGATGCCGGGGAATCTGGATCAAAAGGAGAGGTGGGTCCCTGTTTCTATAAATGCCAATAAAGTTTAGCACTTTTGTAATATTTGTGTGGTGATTAAATGATTTACTCGCAGGCTGGTATTTCTGGTGAACCTGGCAAAAGGGGTCCTGAGGGACGCCGAGGCCAGCCTGGCATCGAGGGCCCTCCTGGCACACCTGGACCACGAGGCATGCAGGGGAACAGAGGTCCACGTGGGATCCGGGGGTCTCAGGGGCCTGCGGTAGGTCAGAAACAGAAAACACAAGTAATTCAGAAAATAACTCCTAAAACATGAGGATGTGTCAACCCCCTCAGAGAAGTGTCAAAGACCAGCGATTTGAAGCCTGGAGGACGTCTGAGTTTTATTCTTTCTCATTGCTTTTCTGATTCTGAATTAAACTTTTCTCTGTGCTGTGCAGGGATTAGATGTTTAAATACAGAATACATTTAGAGTGAGGCTTCTGTTTATATAATAAATTTTTTTTTATCCTCGATATGATCAAATGAAAATTTCAACTATCAGTGCGATACTTTCATCATTTCTGTCATGTCTGAATAAATATGGCATTTTTACACTTGTAGACGTGTGACATGGTTGGTTGAGTTAGATATTTTATCATTACACAAGAGGAACGAATATCCCAGTTTGATATTTCTCAAGTTAAATTGATTTTACAAAATTGAGTCCCAGGAGTCGCATGATCACATAGTAACAGACTTTGACAAATCCAACCTTTGATTGATTTTTTATTTCATTTTTTTCCAGTTGAACATAAACATTAAGTTTTTTGTAATAGTCTCAGTGCTTGCATTGATGCTTTTCTTGATTCAAGTAAATAAGTATATGAGTTTTTTTCCCCTCTGGAGTATAAATATGCTTTATTTCTTAAAATAGGAAAGACACAAAAGCTTACCATCTGAGCAGGTCAGGTGTGAATTGATATTCATAAGTACAAAGTAGCTTTAAGATAATAGTTACTTCACATGAAAAACTAGAATTGTGATGAGGACTGTTTGAGTACAAAGAAAATCTTCAAAGCTCACACTTCAAAGCTAGTTTCCTGTGTTGGATTGTGATATTTCAATAAAAGGTACATTTTGAAGAAGGTACATCTTTATATTCATGAAATAAGGAATTTTCCTCTGTAGAATCAATTTTTGGATTTAATTATGTTTTTTACTTTTAAACCAGGGGTTATTAAACATAATATTAAGATGTCAAAGGTTGATTTCCAGATAAGGGTAGAACGGATGATAAATACATGACTTTTTATTACATTTGCTCACAAAGCAAAAGTTAAGAAAATCACAATTGGTATCACCACTTGTAACCTAAAGCTACTTTTACTTTTCACAGAAAATCTTATTGAGCATTAATTAAAAAAAGAAAATCTTAAACTTCATCCCCTTAATTACTTTTAAAGGCCTCAACAAATGAGCCTAAAGTGAAATGAGACTTACAGATACCCAAAGACGTTTAACGTGCAACTTAATAGGAAACAGGGCACTGCTGCCTCCAATGAACCTCTTTCAAACTAGTTTTATGCTACTGTTGTTCCCTGTTCATTAAATAATTTGCATCTAAGAAGCTTCACCGTTTCCAGTCTATAAAAAACATCAATCAACACTTTTCTGAGTTTAATACAAATCAAATTAAGTTTGAATAAGTAGGTCAAACATAAATTAAGACCAGAAAAAGAGCAAAGAGATTAACTTACAGTACAATATATAAAGAATTGTTCCAACCTCCTCAATGATTCACAAAAAATTGGAACTCTGGCACCTTCTGTAAAGTGCCTGTGACACGATGAACAGTGTTTGGGAATCATCGCTCCTATAGCTCCGCTTTCATCCTTCACCAGAATATAAAACGAGAAATAAAACTTCGGGATAGAAGCGATGGGTTTATCTCATATGGAAAATGACCGGGACAAATTCTAAGCACATACAGTCAGGTAGTTTGAAACAACAGGGATTATATCAAACTTTGTTTAAAGTGAATTGTCTCTTGTTTGGCTTTACTTGCCTGCAGCCGAAGAAAAAAAACAACAAAAAAAAGAAATTGTATGCCTCTTTATTAGAGTGAGCTGAATGCTGTAAATTCCATTAAATGTTTTGTTTTCAACATTTCTACTTCGGATGCAGGGACAAAAAGAAGCCTTTTTCTTTTATTAATGAGAAATAGAATTAATTTTCTTCACCCATTTAGTCTTTCAGCTAAAGCAAATGAGCAAACGGCATCATGGAGTCTATGTCTCAGGCACTGAGATGAAAGCTATTAAAATATTTTTTCCTTTATAGGGCAAGGAGCCAAGCGATCAGCACATCAAGCAAGTCTGCATGCGAGTTATGCAAGGTAAGAAAAGAGAAGAAAAGCAAAGCTTTTGACCCCATTTATTATTCCCTTGTGTCCCATTTCATGGCTGTAATGTTTCTCATTACCGCCTTAAAGCGTTGTTTCATTGATCAGGGCTGTCGCTGGATGGTCTGTGGTCAAAAAACCGGAGGGTCCTTTAACAAAAACATGAAATAAGCTTCAGTCTCTGTTCATGTGATGGATGAAAGCATCCTTCTCTGAGCCCCTTGAAATGTTTCACTGAAGTCACAACATCTGCTCTCTTCATTCTTCTGTTCTTACATCTTCACAACTCATCTCCTGCTCTCATGACTTTTTTATACCCGCCGTGTTGAAAAATTAATCTCACCTCCAGGAGACCTGCTCTTTCCCGCTCCGAGCAAAGTCAGCCAGGAAAGGAAATCTTAAAAAAATGAGCAGCCTAGCTGCTTCTGTGGCATGAATCTCCTTCAGACACAAGAAAACTGAAATCTAGATAAAAAGATAAAAGCTACAGGAGATTAATTTTAGTTTGTTGGCACTGTGGGCTTAAAGTTTCTGTTTTGTATAGCTGTAAATGAAGAGTATTATTTCTGTTTGGCTCAGCTTAGTGATGCTTATTTAAAAAAGAAACAACAGAAGGTGCTCAAGGGATATTATGACCAAGGTTTCACCTCACTTAAATTCAATGTTTAAGACATGCAGGAGACATTGCATAATCTCTGCAACATGCATTGCTTTGAGCTGTCAGAAATAAGCCATGTGAGATTCCTGCATTATTTATTATGATACGTTATGTGCTTAGAGATCCCTTCATAGCTATGAGCTGTGAATGAGCTTTCATGCTGATAATCGTCTTCTTTCTTTTGTTCCTCAACAGAGCAGCTGGCTCAGTTAGCTGCTAGTCTAAGGAGGCCAGAGTCTGGCATTGCAGGTTTACCAGGAAAACCTGGCCCTCCTGGGCCTCCAGGACCCTCAGGAGACAACGGTTTTCCAGGGCAAGCTGGAGCAAGGGGCCTTCCAGGACTCAAAGGACCACCAGGGGCAATGGGAAATAAAGGTCCCAAAGGTACTAAATGTGTTCTCTTTTAAAGGGTCAAACTTGGTCAAACGAGACAGGAGACAGTGGAACAACTTGTACAACTGCTTTTACTAATCTGCTGCAGGTGACATGGGAGATAGAGGTTCCAGAGGGCCCACTGTACGAGGACCTAAAGGCCAGTCAGGACCTCCTGGGCTTCCAGGTGAGTATATATTTATGATGTTGCAGTTCAGGCCAGTCAGGTTGGATCTTTGAATGTCGATCTGACGACTTCTCTAATTAAGGAAAGTCTTAATTAGATTTAGATCTGGACTTTGACTGGGCCAGTTTTAAATCATGCCATTGTAGTTCTGACTTCTATTATAGGGCGGTTGTCCTGCTAGAGGGTGGATAGGCCTGCTACCTCAGCAGGACTCAGGACTGTCCTATATTTGGTTGTGTCCATCTTCCCATCAAAGCTGACCAGTCTCTCTTTCCCTTCCGAGGAATGATGCTGGCACTCTTTAATGTTTCAGAGGACTAGAAAGTATTGCTTTCCTACACATAGAATTTTCCACATAGGTGAAAAAGTTTGGTTTTAAGATTAGACCTTTGATGACTTTCATGTTAGTCGTTCTTTTAGATAATGATAGTGAAAACATTTGGGAATTAGGGACAAATTAATGTGAAAATTGTGTCCGAATTTGATATCCGATATTAAAGTTGATATTATGGCCTATAACAAAAATTTACCAAAATATATGTGGTATACTGTATATTTCACTTCTATATGTACAATATCACCTTCTCGAACCAAATGGCAGCGAGTTTTATCTATTGGACCAATACTGATATTTTAAAAGATGACAAATATCGTCCGATACCATTGTTAGAGCTGATATATTTTTCCTTCACAAATTTGTGCTACTATAGTTTGTATAGTCTATCACATTAAAACTCAATACAACGTATGGAATTTTGTAGAGCTGTGTCAAACATTTAAAGGGTATGAATACGTTTGCACAGCACTATAGAATCCTAAACACCACTAAAAAAAATAAAAATATTTGATGGCATAAAAATATTTGGACCCGATACAAATTAATAGTCTCTTTAAAGTTGAACCTGCAATTTTAATTCACCCATTTTGTAATCACAGGAGAGCCAGGGAAACCTGGGTATGGTCAAGATGGTCAGGATGGGCAGAGGGGACCTCCTGGCGTGCCAGGACAGCCTGGCGTGCCTGGTCCTCCTGGTCCAGCTGGCCTGAACGGCTATTGTGACCCGTCAGCCTGCAACCTCCAGGCAGGGGCTGTCCAGCAGTCTCTGGATGTGAAGGGACCTACAGGGAACTAAGAGCCACTCTGGCAGAGACACAAAGACTGCTGGATAATCTCCCCGAGCACACAGCATTTGTCACGCTCTCCTCCCAGGGGCCGTCGTCGCCGTGGTGTCTTTGATACATTAACCTCTTTGTGTGAGCATGTTTCCTGCCAATAACCATCTCCATCAAAAGGAGTCATCATCTTTGATTTGTGAAAAAAAGGGCTTATTTCATTGTGCTTTTCTGGATGAGAGGTGTTTAAATAAGCCCAGAACTGGGCTCATATCTCTAAATGAAATGATCAAAAAATACATATTGTTTATCCCATTTTCCTTTTATCCCATCCTTTCTTTATGCGCCTCATTTTGAATTTTCTCTTCCACTTTCTCACAGAACAGCTCACAGAATCCCCCAGTGCCAATCAGTCTATTGTGATTTTGCGTTATTTTCTCTTATGATGTTGTCTTTGTGAAAAGACAATCAAGAGCAACTCTGTTAAAGTCCAAAAGTCTGATTTCCTGTCTGACTGCTTTATGAGCAAATAAAACAGAGAGGCTGAAAATTTCATAAAGTCACACTGACTTTAGTACATTTTGTAAATCTGTAAAAAAAAATTGTGAAATGTGGTTAATTATATTTCCTATAAAAAATTTAAAAAAAAACTCCTGATGTGAGACTTTGCTTCACTGTACAGAATAACAGGATGCATCCGTTCATGAATGAGAATAGATTTTGCCAGTGAGAAAAATGTGCAACAGTCTAACAAATAAATATTACGTTTTTTTTTTTTTATTTATTTGGTACACTGATAATCTTTATATTTTCAGAAGTATCTCAAAATGCATTTAAAATGAATAATACAAATAAAATTTAAATAAAATAGTTCTGAGGTAATTAAAAATGTGTCATCAGCAATCGTTTCTTTTAAAGGCAAACAAATCTGTGCATTGTTTCACTCAAAGTGGGTTTTATTTCTCACCATCTCCAACATAACACAACACAGACCTTACACCTTGTAACACCACACACACCTCTGTGTCCGGTTTTAGGACTGGCATGGTGAGTTCATAAATAATAGCTCAGCTTTATATGCATTGTGTTTTGATTTCTTGCAACAGTTCAAAATCATGCAAGTAAGGTTGATTGGTGCTTCACTTTAAACTGAATGAGTATGCGTCTATAGTCATTTATCTCATTTGTGTAAGACTGTGTGTGGGGGTGTGGGTGTGTTGACAACAACCTTCACCTACAGCTGTAGGTTATATAGCTAGATGTTTTCCCATTCTTCAGTGATATTAAAATTTTATTGTTTTGTGGCTTTATGGCTTTCAGTTCACTTCATATAATGGACAGATTTAAACATGTGGAACAGAAAACCCATCTTAAAGAGCATGGATCATAAGTTTTACAACTTATTCTTTTCAGTTGTGTCCAGGCCTGTAATAATATTATTTATTTACATGAATGAGAAATATGTAGAAAACATGAATATACAAGGCAGCCCAGAATGTAGCTGTAGCTAAAAACAAAAAGTAAGTGTGATAATGTTGCATTTAGAACAACAAACTCAGGAATTGCTGCAATAAAACAATGGCCACAAATGACAAAAGAAGTAATAGCAAACGTGAAACTACAGTTTGAATTCATAAAACATTGACCTAAATTGCTATAACAACTGGGAGATGTAAGCCAGAAAAAAACTGTCTGAGCACACTATCTTTGAGACTTAACAAACTGGCACCATATGGTTGATTTAAAAGCACTTTGTTGCAAGTCTTCCTGTAATACACTACAATGGTGAATGGTGAAAATCTGTCATTCAAAAAACTTCTGATAGCATTTGAATATCAGATGTAAATTCTGCTTCACTTTAAACAACATTGTCTCAGGACATCTACAAATGCAGCAACACTATTTTTTAAATAAAGAAAACAACCTATTCTACAATTAGTGTGGTGGAACTGTTGAAGATGCCTTTACAGATGGTATATCAATATTGATTTATGGTAGTGTTTACCTGTTTTTCATGGATATGTTTTGTGAGTCTCTGTGAGGAAAAAGTGTTTAAAAATTACTTATCTGATTTGAAACACAAGAAGATAATGAGTCATGAATGTTTCTCACAAATTTCAGAAATTACACTTAATCTTATGCAGTATGTAGAAGTTTTGGATCATAGATGTGAAAATGAACAGTGTTAAAATGAGTTTGTCTATCTAAATGTCTTTATTTTAATTCAAATACTGCAAAAGAGTCTAAATAATTCTGATACAACAACAACCAAGTCTCTACTAAGGCCTAATAAATATTACGTAACTAATATTTCAGACACATTTTAAAGCATTCAAGCTTTGTTTTTGTTCTGTTTATGCCTCAAGGAAACCACAGATAAGAAATACTTAAGAGTCTCAAACACATAAAGGCCACATAAAGGTGTAAATAAGATAGACTTTTTGAAGGAACTACTAAAATAAAACCCAGCACAAAATATAAAGCACTTGAGAACATTTATTGCACACAGAAAGGCAGATGGCATTAATAGACGTAAATAAAAGATTCTGCAAAGAGTAAAATACAACCTCTGATACCTGGTAACCACAGTTACTGTTTTTTTGTTTTTTTTGTTAGTCAGTGAACTCACACTGACATCGACATAAATCCAACAACTGTTTCTTGCATAAACACATGAGGGTTTTCCCATTTTTCCAAGGCAATATTTCAGCTTTTTTTTTTTCCTGATCACGTAGACATGCGATAAACCAAGAATGAGGTAGTTATTCAACTGAACAAAAACTTTCAAACCCCCCTCCCCCAAAGAAAAACAAACGTTAAAGTCACACAGCATGACACAAACTTTTGCGAGAGTAAAGATACGTTTCAGTGAGAGCAGCAGGTAGGCGCTTGAGGGTCCTCGCTGCGAGGCTGATCCATATTTTCCCTCATTACAAGCTTGCTTACAAGATTAGATTACACATGGCAACAGGATCACCTTACATTACAGTTAAACACAAGCAATGATGAAAGATGGGGACATCTGAGGTTCATTGTCTTGAGTGAATTTTACATTATTTAGCAAGCTTTTGTTTAGATACATTCTCAAAGGAAGCTGCTCCTTTGATTTTGCCTCCATCAGACAATTTCCACTTAGAATAAATTGAGCTTAAGTTGGTGTGATGGATAATAGCTTGAATTTGTAGCGAAGTGAGCTGTGACATTAACGTCCTCCCTTCTTATCACACTGTTTGGATAAATGGAAGTAGCAAAGTGGAGCATATTAATAACAATTCATGCTAAATTCAATAGGCAGTGGGAGTTGCTCTCAGCAGTACACTGCAGAAAAAAAGTTTAGATGACATTAATCTGCTGGTGCTGTCTCATTTGAATCTCATCAAGATCAGCATAATTGTCTCTGGTGGAAGCCCATAAACTAAATATGAAAATTACAAAGATGAAAGGACAAGATTAGGTAGAAGGAAGGGGAATTCAAGTGCCCCTAAACCCAAAGATGGTTTTCCCTTGTAGATTAAAAGGTGGATGAAAATCCAAACACGTCCAGCAGGGGGCTCCTTTTACTCACAAATAAAATCAGCTGCACGCTTTATGTCTAAAATTAGACTCCCTTGCACTGATCAAACCAAGCTGGCATCATGAAAAAATAATTGTTCCGCAGCATTTGAGTTATGTGTGATTGGAAAAGAAAAACGTAACGTCAAAGACTTCAGACAAGTAAAAGCAAAGGCAGAAAAAATGAATCAAAAGGATCTCATATAAAATAAAAACACGAAAAAGAACACCATCCTTTTTAACATTTAATTGAAACCAAATAAAAAAAATAAAGCTTTTCAGTCAAACCCCTTATTAAAAATAACTGAAAATGAAAGCTTAATATTAATCATATACATTCAACACGGTCCAGTTACCACTTTGCTGTTTAATATGTTATGTATTGACTAACAGAATTTAAGTAAAATAAGCAAGTTAGCAACTTAAATCTTTGCTAATGGGATGTAAATTCAAATCAAGGGATCAGAGGAAGAAAGTGTTTGCAGATGATCAAAGGAGTTTCTAGAAATTAGAGTGGTCTGTTTGGGTACAATCATCTCAAACCATAAAAACAAACAAACAAATAAAAAACTAATGAACAAACAACAACAACAAAAAAAACCAGGGGAAAGCATTAAACTAAAATTCAGAAAGAAAACTTAAAATAAATAAATAAAGCAAAACAGCAGCCTCAAGGCAATCAAAAGCCAGACAATTTATGGCGACACACAGTGCTGGTTAGTAACTGGAAAACCTGGATGTAGAGTATGAAGCAGCTTAGACATTTCAAGTACATTCACGAGTAAAATGTCTCCTCCAAACCGAAAACAACCGTCCGTTAGCTGTGGTGTGGTAGTCCGATTTCCTTTGTAGTGATGAAGTTAAATAATTCACACTCAAACCAGAGGAATCATCATTCGTGACACTATGTAAACGGCGTATGTGAATAATAATCTCAGATGCAACACATTCTTGTACAGTTGCAGCAATGTATGATTGACAAGTGATAACCTTGAAGTGTCGTTACAGTGACAGCCAGCTTTTAAAGTTATATTGTCAGGTCCCTTTTCAAGACTAGAAGAGTTAGACTTAGAAGAAAAAAGTAAAAATAAAGCACATGAAAGATATTTACAGTTAAAAACAAAGTACAGAGTAAATGAGGAGCTATATTAATTGAAAATAGACATTTCAAAGTACATTCTTTTTTTGCGGAAGAATCTGCTTTTAAAGGGATCGTAGAGGCTGATTTGAAAGAGGCCATCTCGGTGTTTGTAAAAAAAAAATCAAGGGTACCTTCGAGTGGTTGAAGGCTAACTGCTAGTATGATGAGATTTCTGCAAATTAAAACACCTTGAACTGAACAAACTATGGGAACTTAATATTAAATTCGTTGCCCTCTTATTTAAACAAATTCAGTTTTTGTATTTCAAAGTTATAATGATTAACTGCAAGCTGTATTCATTCACTTGATTAGCTGTGACTCATCAGTCTGCCAAGAGTGGATTGAGGATTTGGATAGCGTGTCGCGCTGTGATTTGTGCAACAGCATTGGTGAGACTAGGTTCCTTTCCAGGTCTCTCAATTCTTTGGAAAACAAAATGGCAGACTCAAAATCAGTTGCAACGATACAATGGCCAACTTTTGCATTGTTATGTTGTTTGGGGTGACAGTGTTAGGAGTCGGTTTGATTCCCGCTTCACCTGCCTCTGTCTTTGTGTCCTTGGGCAAGACACTTCACCTGTCTTGTCAGAAGGCCGATAGCTTCTGTCGGACTGCCCCAGGACTGCTGTTGCTACAATCCAGTAGCTTGCCATGAATGAAAATGACTGATTTCATTGTCAAATGTCTTTGAAAGGGTTGGAAGATGCTACATAAGTCTGATGTCACTTCATTAACATTTGTGTAGAAACATGAAAGTTTTTTGGCTGTAAAAATCACGACAAATTTCTTGCTTGTGAAAATGGAAACATCTATTATTTGCTAATCTAGCATTGTATCCCATGAATGGAAACATATTTAGCTGTGTTGTCAAGGAAACTACTCTGGATATTTTGGAAACTGGTGTTTTTCCTGTTGTCTCCAATGAAAAACATTGTGATGCCTATGCTGGGCCAGCAGGTGGAGAGAATGTTGACATTCTGGACTAAAGACGCTTTTTCCCCAAAGTTGTTCTAGCTTACATTTTATTTGAGTGTTTTGAAACTTTTTCTCACAGTCAAAACTTTTTCAGTCCACATCTTGCATTTACTGATTAAGTCGGGGCAAAGGGAGAAATATGTGGGAAGAAGAAAGAAAAATGACTTGTTTTGGCTGCTGTTGCAGCTTTTAGCAGTATGAAAATGTGCAACGGTTTCTGTGTTACTGTTTTCAAAAATCTGTGCAACCAGTCAATATATCTCTCGATATATACATATCGAGAGATATATCTCAAAGAGCATTTACATTTTGGAAACCATTTGAAAAATCTAACTTTTTGCAGGGTCTAGCTACTAGCCTCAACCACTCTTAGGATTTATACATTTTTATTGGAAATATTACATCTTCCTTTCTCAGATAATGAGAAGTATCTCTAACAAAACCAAATTCATAAACAAATCCCAAATATAGTTTAATGTAATGAAATAAATCTGCCCTTAATTCTTTGCTTGTATTGAAAATAATACCGGCCAGGTGTCTGTGGGTTTAAAAAAAATGCTTTGTCAACTTAATAATTGCTCAGTAATGACACGCAACTTACAGAAAATGGGAAGACGTCTTCAGCTATAGTTTTACCACAGATTCTTAAAAAAACACAAACACCTCATCAATTCAAAGAAACAGAAACATTGAAACTTATCAGCAACTAAAACTTGTACTACCTCATGTCTTTATAACTTAATTACTAAACAAAATGACATGTTTTACATGCTACATTTCTAGCTGACTAGTACCATCTTTTAAATACATTCTTAAGGAGCACACTTAAAATAAATAATTTCCATATCAGACAAACTGGCTGATGAAGTTACAGAGGAAGTAATTTTACTTACATTTGCTGAAAAATAAGTACATTCACTCAGTTGATCTTTCTCTCTCTCTTTCTCTCTCTCTCACATAAACAAACAGCTAAAAATGAGACTTACCTACAGCCAGTTTAACCGAGTAAGAATAGAAGAGTGCATCAACAGGCCAGTTAAAGAGGCAAACAAATAATTATTAAGGTTATTCAGCCGGGGCTGAACCTGACAAAACAGTTATCTCTAGGTCTTGAAAGACAACTTCAGTCGATAAGGAATGCATTGCATCACAGTAAGAGTTGGAAAGACAAGAAAAATACTTCAAAGTACAGCACTGCAAAAGGTTTTCAGCTGCATTCAAAACAAAACACAACAGCACACCTAGGAAAACAACCCCCCACAGTACCCAAATGTTATTGTGAAGTGAACAAAAGAGGTCAGTTTTGAGTCCGTTTGATACAGCAGAACTGTAGAAGCTGTCAGACACAGCGAGGTCAGCGAGACAGAGCATTTTTTTTTGCTCTGTGGCTGCAGCTTGAAGATCATGGATGACAACCGTCCTCGGAGCGCACCATACCATTTTACACTCCTGCTCTCTGCTTACAAGGTAGGAAGAAAGCAGTCATTCGGGTCACAAATCCCTGGGGGTCCACGAGGCCCAGGAGAGCCAGGGGGGCCTTGTGAAGGGATCCCAGGTGGCCCTTGAGAGAGAATGTTGTTAATTACTGAAATAGGCTACACCTTATCAGCGCTAGGAAGAGCTTTCCATTGACAGCTAATCTGAAGGGTGGGAAAGTCATGATTTCCTTCATACAAACAGTAATTATCTAATTATATGTAGCAAGTAATCAGAAGTACAATGTTCTGCTTAGAAATGCTCTGCATGCAAGCTGCAAGCAGAGCATTTCTAAGGATTTAGTAGGGCAGGAGAGGGCACAAAGCCATAAAGACATTTTACTGGCACTTGACAGACATGGCCTCAAATTACCCCCACAAAAGCAGATCAGGAGATTCTTAAGAAGGAAAGAAGAAGCAGAAGAACTGACTTAGCCTCCAAACTCCTCAGACAAGTCTGATGTTATCACACTGCCTCATGCTCATGAACTGTCAAACTTAGGAGTACGAGGTTTCCTGGACTAGAGCCAGTTTTTGTGTGCTATCCACACTTTTACTCAGGGAAATTAGGGTAAATGATGGGAAGGTCCATAAATCAGTGAGTAAAAACTAATGTACGGTTTAAAACATCCCCTGGTATGCATCAAAATCTTGCTGTTGCTTGATTTGACTTGGGTTTGATCAG
The DNA here is from genome assembly GCF_003331165.1 of Xiphophorus hellerii. NCBI lineage: Eukaryota > Metazoa > Chordata > Actinopteri > Cyprinodontiformes > Poeciliidae > Xiphophorus > Xiphophorus hellerii. Next base: position 12,561,570 of record NC_045693.1, read on the forward strand.
AAGAGGGGCTATGACTTTATAATTTTCAAACACTTGAGTATTGTTAATATTCATAAAATATCAACAACATTGAGACACCTTGCCTGATACGTGGCTTAGACTCTCACATAAAGCAAAAATGTATGCAAAACATACATTCATTGAAGAAAAAAGAAACATGGGTCATCGAAGCCCTTTCTAAAGTTTGACTAGTTCCAAGCTGTTTTAATGCATAAAGTGAGATGTGAACAACATTAGGTCAGGGGCCTTTGATGATCAAGATGAAGCAACTTGTACATCTTAAAGTCATGAAATATCAGAATCATGGTTTTACGTGAGCAGAACAAGATGCTATGAAATCAAATTAAAATTATAGGGACATAATTTATTTGTTCACTTTTGAAATGCAGTGATATCAGACTGACTAATAATCACAAAAAGGACAATAATAATTTTTGATGATCTTAAAACCTCTGAAAAACCATAGACAGAAAGAAAGAGGAGAAGGAAAAGGGGACAGTTGAAAGGAATGAAGGCTGTAAGGAAGAAACAATGTAAAGACAGGACCAGAAGAAAGAAGGAAGAAATGGAGGATGGAAGCAAAGAAGGACGTAAGAGAGGAAACAACAAGCAAACAAAAGAACAAATGAAGGACAGAATGATGAAATGAAGGAAGAGGAACCAACAAAGAAGTTCTGAAGAAAGAAACAAACTGAGGAAAATGGATAGAATAAACAAGATAACAAATGAGAAAGAAAGGAGGGAAGGAAGGACCAATGAAAATAAACAAACATAGAAAGGAGCAAAGGAAGGAAGGCTAGGAGGACATTCGGACGGCGGCAGCATTTATGATGCAGCAAAACTGAATAAATGTAGTGTGGTATTTTAAATCTTCAGAATTTTCAAGCATAAACAAACCATTGCTTTCATTAATCATAATACAGTGTCAGACTGTGAGTTGGTATTTACTTTATTTTTTATTTATTTTATTATTTTAAATGACTCAAATTGATTTAGAGGGAAAGAAAGTGATTAGAACATCACTTATAGTGATCAGTTTGCTATATTATCTTAGCATCAGTACAAGTATCTTTTGATTTTCTGTTTTTAATACAAGCAATTGGATTGGAGCAATTAGATGTCATGCATACTTGCGTAAAAATCGAAATACAGTATTCTGAAAACAATACTATTTTACTCAAGAATATATTGACACGTGCCTAGTTGGGCTGTTTGCTTTTAAGTCCTGTAATTTGTCATAATTCTTTTATTTACAAAGTAAAAAAAGTTTCACTGGTTTGTTTGGAAATTAAGTCACGGATCATTATGTTCCGAAGTGACTTTGGAAATGTTCACACCATCTGTGTTCGAAATGTATTCATACCCAAAGGATATCTCAATTACAATTAATGAATTCTTTAGCTGCACTAATGAGAATGAAAAGGAGAACTAATATTTCTCTGCTCTCTAATATGTTGAGGCGATTATGGCATCTGGGACATTACTATCTCATCTCACCTACCAAACAGCTTGTTAAAGCCACAGTTCCTGTGACTTTTCATTTATGGTCTTTTTTCGCACTGTTTATATTCTGGTCATCAGATACAGTGGCCAGAGTTAACACTGTCTTTTAAACAGATCTCGATAAGCCTAAAAAAAAAAAAAAGAGACCTCCTTTGCTTCAGTTCTCCCAAAGGACTGTCCATTACATCACTCAGAGCAGAGACAGCTCAACAAAGGCCTGCTCACTTTGAACAAAGAGACCTGCTTGGCCTTTACTTCAGTGTGATAACACAGCTTGCCCCTTCCATCACTGCCACAGCCATCTACTGCTTAACCGCTCACACAAGCAAAACGATTTGGTAACTGTTAACACAGACTGTAAGAGAAAAGTGTTTGCTAAATCTCTGCACTTGGGCAGCAGGGTTAAAACTACTAATTAGCAACTCCAGACAAATGTTTCACTTGTGGACATAAGGACAAAGACTACAGATAGAACATGTGGTCATGCTAACTTAATTATTTTCAGTTTAATGCATTGGGGTTGTCTTTGCTCCTGTGTTAATCTATACCACTTTCAGAGCACAGACATTGCAGCCCAACATGAGAATTTTTAGTTCTCAGCATTTGAACTGATACAACAGCTGGGTGAATCTCCAGCATGGAGCGGATCCCAGCCTTTAGACTCCAAGGGAAACCAGCTCTGAGTAGATGCCAAGGATACCGGATATCTTTGATCAAGATGGCAAGGTGGAAGAAATTTTGGCTGAAAGAAAAAAAACCTTCTCCTGTCTACAGGAGTCTACAGGAAACTTGTAAATCTGAAGGTATGGAGGGGAAAAAAAAAAAGAAAACAGAAGTCTGTGGACCTGCATTCATATCAGTCAGTTTGAAGAACTTTCTGATTTTTTTCCAAGACACAACTACGGCTTAAGTCTAACCCCCACCAGTTATGCCGCAGGTGCTTCCCATAACTGAGCACCTCTAGAGATGATTTCTTTCAACAGCTGTGATTTATCCTCTCCAGCGGAGCTACAGCCAACTTTCCTTTGCCCCCGCACATACATTATGCACAGATTGCATGAGTGACTTCAAGTTCAATGATAAACTCCTGCTGTCACAGGCTTGAAGTAAGTGAAGTAATCCCACTTCTCAAACCGGCAGGGGGATATGCCAACATCATGGCTTGGTCTTTTTGTTCAGGAAGATGGCACGATAGGATTTTAGTTTTCAGAACAGATGCCATTTTCCATTACTGCAGAAATTTCTCTTCTCTGGGGGGTATTTCTTTTTTATTTTTTTGTTAAAGCAGCATGAGGCTTTAACAAATAGAATGCAGTCAGGGGGCTGCATTTTTGCCACCAAGATGAAGATAACAAATGATGGCTTAAAAAGCTGTGAAGGTGTTAGCTTGACACAAGTCTAATGCATTTTCTTCCTTTCAGCAACTATGTAAGAAAACTGATTTTTTTAAAAAAAAGCGAATGTGGAAGAGAAATAGCTGTCAGTGCAATGTCTGGTCAATCTGACCTAAAAGTGGCAGCTCAGAAAAGTGCTCTTACATTTTTCTCTACATATTTTACTTTAAGCGAGTGTTTAAATGACCATAACATAGCTGTCAGAGCAAAATTCAAACTCTGACAGAGGAAAATTGTAAATCTTACAATTTTATTTATTAGTTTTTAGAATGATTGGTGATAGTTTGGCTATGTCTATAGCCTGTGTCTATGACTGCTTTTAATTTTCAATTCAAAATTCAAAATTAATCGACATTACAGATAATGGCCTGTCTTGTTTAAGTAACTTAAATTATTAATGCCAGTATCAAGAACACCATGTTCACTTGTCTTTTAAGGATTAATGAAAAATATTCTGATTGCAAAAAACAAACTCTTATGTTGCACTTGCCAAATCTATATTTAACCAAATGATTAATATTATGTTAAACCAATTTAATATAGTAAGCATGCCAATTTATTAGAAAATGTAAATATATATATATATATATATATATAGGTAATTAAAAAAAAATTGCAGTACCATAATGTCACAAACCCTTTAATTTCAGCAAATTTCTGTAGTGAGGCAAAATGATCAGATTACTTTTTTTTCCACAATTACTGGCACCCCTGTTCTTATTACTTTGAATTGGCTTGTTTGCCAATAGTACAATGCTTAATCTTCTTCTGTAACATTTCACTTCATTAAGGGAGATGGATCCTTGATTATTTTGTGGCCATATATAACTTGGTTCATTACCCTTTTGAGAAACAATACATTTTAGTTTTCTGGCAAATGGCAAGAAATATTTATTGAAAATATAGTGGTATTTCAGAGAGGTTGCAATGAGATCCTCAGTGCCCGAAGCATCATTCATATATGACCCTTATGGCCATTATACCTTAAAAATCGAGGAGTGTTTTTGCCATACTTATCGTCCAGCTCAATGTGAGTGGGCGCAACTTTGCTATAGGTCCTTGTCCTTATTTGCCACAGTTACGGTTGTTTTTCACAAAAACTGTTGAGAGTTGCCAACAGTTGTGAAAGTTTTACACAATAAGTGGGGCGTTAGTGGTGGGCAAGGAAGGGGAAGAGGTCAGGTTTGTCAATACAATCAGCATTCAAATTAAAAGGCCTTCTATGTTTCTTTCTCACCTGGTGGCCCAGTCGGTCCTGGATCTCCTGGTAACCCCAGACCAAGCTGTCCTCGTTCTCCTTTCTGACCCCGGTATCCTGAGGACACACAGATATACAATAACCCGAATAAATACTAAAAAAACTATCATTTATATAGAGTACGCAGTACAGTTAGAAAAATTAGAACAAATGCCACAGCATGTTAAAGAGTCAACATGGCAACACATTGTGCAACCTTTTCATCTGGCAAGGAACCAAGACATTGTATCATCTTAAATACTGCTAGCAGGACAAAAATGTCAGACATCTGTTGAGCCCTGTGTTTGTCTGAGGGACACAGCTTTAGTCTGTAGATACTGACAGCCGCGAACCCCCTTTCTCAGTGTTACATCTTTAAATAATAAAAGATGTGCTGACATATTGTCAAAACAGAAATCCTCAAACAATTCATCTGCAGGTTAGTTCCTTGAAGGGCGTCATGGACAATGACAGGATCACAAGAACATGTCTTTCAAGACTTCAGAGGAGAGTAAAGAGGATTATTTCAACTAGCCATCAAATATGTGGGTCACTGCAGGTGCTCTGATTTTGGAAACAGGTGGGCGAATAAAAAGCAAGCAAACCAAAAATACACACACAAAAACTGTTATTAGAAAAATCCCTGTTGATCATCTAAATTGTGTTTATCTCTTTTCCATGACTTTACAGCACTATCCACTTTTATTGGAAACAGTAGTGAAGATGTTTAAGAAGCAATAAAATCACCCCATCTTTTAATATATAAGCATTATCTCACACTAAAGACATCAGAAAAACCCAACATTTACACAATAATTTATTCAGAAGCAAAAAATTCCATGTTGATAAAAAAGAAAACAACAAAAAAACGTTGTTTTAGGTTCGGCACAGTTTTAGGCATCCCTAACAATTTCTATAAAATAAATGTAGTTGGCCAGAGTCAATGCAATGACAAAAATGAAATGATTAACTCCAAGTTTATCCTGCCACCAAGTATGGTGAGGGAGGAAAAACAAGGAAACTGTAATATTTTCTACTTTGATTATGCTCCTTCAATAAAAGATGACTATGATATTGAAAGAATATCTGTAGCTATCCACTTAAAGATATTTTTACATCTTTAAAAAGAGTGGTAATAACTGTAGAGGACACTGAAAATATTTGTTAAAAAAATTAATTATTCACAAACACATGCTAAATATGTAGAGATGCACAGAGAAAGTGGATGGTTGCTGGATTCAGATGATTTTCAGCTTGATCTATCTTTTGCCTGGTGACTGTGGTCATTTTGGTAGTTATATGCATGGCTCAAAACTCCAATCTTTTTACAATTAGTGAATGCAGTATGTAACTTTTGCCAATCTGTGTGTTTTTTACGTATTTGTTAAAACTGTCAATGTGTTGTGACAGAATAACATGAGACAGAAAATATGGGGGGAAAAAAAATCAAACTTCCTACCAGTGCTCCAATTGCCATCTGCAGCAATACATATACTGCTCCTGGTCAGAAACAAAAAATCAGAACTAGGAAGAAGGTCTTGGCGCTGTCAGTCATGTTTGCGTATATGCTGCAGCTGTGCTAATAGCTTAGAAACAACTTACCGGTACAGGAAAACAGTTTCTTAGCATCATTGGTAGCCATGCTTATTAGCCCGCGTGCATTTACAACAGGTACGACTGTGGGCAAGGATATGTAGCGTAACAGAGAGCAATGGGGAGACAGTGAGCAGTGCATACATGAGCCTGATAGACAGTGCTAAGACCCTCCTCCTGGCTCTGATTGGTTAGTGACCAGAAGCAGTGTATTCATGTAGATGACAGAGGGAATAACACAGAGGAGCTTGATTTTTTTTTTCATAGGTTATTTGTCTCATATTATGCTGTCATGACATAGTGACAGTTTTAACAAATATCCAAAAAAATATATTTTTATAAAAGTTACCTACAGCAGCTTTAATAAAAAAGCTTTTTGGCAGTTCTTGCTGCCAGTGATAGTGCAGGCAGACTTGACTTGACAAGCTCTCTGCCTTTAATAAATTAAATTATCCTTTGAAAAATGACTTTTTCTATTTACTCAGGTGTTTTTTTTCTGGTGTTAAAATTTGTTTGATCATCTCATGCAATTACCTGAAACAAAATGCAAAACTAAAAGAAATCTCTAAGGGAAAAAATACTTTATCATAGCGCTCTAATAATAAAACCATGTGTTACAGCAGTTCCTTTCTGACTCACACAGATGTTGTCTATGCTTTGAATATACATAAAAATGCACTCCAGGAAAGCTAGAGAAAAATATTTTGAACGCTTAGATATTGTTCTTAAACATAAATAATAATTGGATTACTATGAGGTTTGAAAATTGACCAAATTTCAGACCAGTGCACTTCCACAAGCGTGTTAAGAAAAAGGTAAAAAAAACAAAACAAAGCAAAAAAAACATTAAAAAGGCAGACCAGGAAATGTTTTTGTTTATAGCAAAAAACACACAATCATCCTTTAAAAGCTTTTCTCTGCATGCAAAGTGGGTAAGTCTTCACAGCCAAGAACAGCAGCATACCAAGTAAAAAGGCAAGGGGCCACAACAATATTTCCCCATGAGGCACTTAAAGTAATGGAGTCTCACGACCAGCAGTTGCATGGAGTGCGTCAGAAACACTGACAGGAGTATCAAGCATCTCACTGCCTGGCCCAAAGGGGAAACGCTTCAACGCTTACATGTCAGAGAAAATCTCAGAAGAAAAGGCTCATGAATGCTCCAAAACGGAATCTCAAAGAAAGTGGGGCTAGCCACACATCCCTGCAATAATGAGAGTTCTTTTAACACTCACAGGGCCGGGGGCATTCATTCAGGGAGGAGACGTTCCATGGAGAAAAGTGCACTGTACCTTAAGCAAAATGAAAAAAATTTACTGAATAGCACACAAAGCAATAAGCTTGGGTGCCACGTTGGATTGGTGCACCCTGATGAAATTGAAAATGTCACACTGGGCTTGGTTGAAAACAAATTGTTTCCAGGACCACTAATGGACAAAGTACAAAAAATAGAGATATTGTCATATAATACTGTTTCATTGTTGATTGATAAGACTGCAGCTGTACACCTCCATGTGTACACCCAATCAAAAACATTATTGACAGCAACACCCATGAATTCATGCTAACAGCATGCGCTAAAAATGTACAACACACACCTATCCATAAGGAGTTTCTCTATCAAAAACACTCAGATTTTCATCCATCCTGCACAAGAAAAATCAGAGCAACTCCAAAACAGAATGTACTGACTGAAACTGCAAATAAAAAAAAACAAACACTTTTTTTCAGTAGGTATAAATAAAAATACAAGGACTAAATTACAAAATTTAAATAAAAGCAACAACAAAAGAAACTAAATAAAGAGTTAATTAATTATACAATGACACTAGAGATTTTTTTGGTAGTAAAAAGTAAAAGAAAAATGAATAAAATTATAGAAAATCACCAGCTTACAAAAACAAGAGTACAGTAAAAGAATAACTGCTTTTTAGCATGTGTCCTCAAGGGCACATGCTCTAACAGCTGGAGACCTCCTCGCCTGTGCAATCAAACCACAAACAAGAAAAAAATAAAAGAAAGACAATGATTTCAACAGGGTTATTTTTCTCCATAAACAATTCATTTTGCCACAATAGGGAAGAAGTCAAATTGGATATTCCAGAGGAGCATGGTCTCCAGCGGAGGATGACGAGAAATAATGAGGAAATATTACCCCAAACTGCCTCACCAGCTGAGTGGAGTCACAAGTCAACAAAGAAAAAAAAAAAAAATTAAGAAGTTGTTGAATTCTTGATGCATCAAGGGAAATAACTTTTCTCTTTATTTTCAATAAATATTTATTGCAAAGCTGCACTTTAAATGGCCTATAAAACACACTTTAAAAGCATAAAAAACACAAACAAGCAAACAAAATCCAAGACGTGTAATGCCTGTAGCAAATATTTAGAGTTGAGTAGTTGCTTACATTAACTACAGTGGAAACCAGATATTTACATGCACTTTATAAAAAATACACACACCGCCTTTTTCTCATTGAAATAAATCAGTCCAAATGTTTCCTGTTTTAGTTCAATTAGGACTAACAAATTTTTTTTTTATTACTATCACTTTCTTTGCCTCAACCACACTGCTTTTTGTGTGGAAACATTGGGAAATCTAAAGAAATCATCAAAGATATAAATAAAAGTAGTTGTGAACCTGAATTATTATCAAATAATTATGCAAGTTTAAACACCGTGGGACTTCCAAGCCATCATAATGTTCAGGAAGGAAATGGGTTCTGTGTCCCACATATGACTGTGTTTTCAATTGACATGTGCATATCAACAAAAGCAAAAGAGCTTGTTAAGGTGCTAGCTGAAGCAGGTAATCCACAAAGAAACAAATCCTGTGTCAGCATGGGCTGAAAGGCCATTTAGCAAAGACATTAATTTGAAAACAACATAAAAATGCAGGCTACAGTTTGCAAATTCAGACAGGGAGAAAGACATTCTTTTTCTAAGACCTGTTCTATGTTGTGACAAAATTAAATTTGAAGTGTTCCTCCGTAATGACCATCGGTTCAAGCCTGAGGAAATTATTGTAGCTGTGAAGTATGGAAGTACGACATTACGCAGTGCTGATCTTAGGCTTCTGAACTGACTGTTGTGCTTTGAAAAATGTAGTTATATTCAATCAATATTTTATAAGGTCCTTTTCAGATTAAAATTATCTTTTGAAAACAACAACCTTTAAGCAAGTATTACACACCCTTTCCACTAAGCCCACATTTCTGAATTAAAAATGTTTTTTTAATTAGTCTAATGTTTTATTCTAATCTCAAATCTCATGTTTTCACTATCTGTAAATGGAATAATCATTTAGGGAAAAAATGTGCCTATTTTTATGTGTTTGTAAACATCTGGTTGCAGCTGTACTTTATTCATGAATGAAATGAGCATTAGACGTTATAGCTTTGAGTTAAAATATATGTATGGTCTTGAACAATGTGAGGTAGATACAAAAGTTTAAAGAGAAAGGCCAATGCAGCAGTGCTTTGATGTGCACCAACACATGAAGCACTCCTTCTCTTTCAAAGCTTTACCGAAGTTCTGCTGAGGACACAAAATAAATCTAAGCATGTTGGAGGTACAAAGCCTGACCAGCAAACCATTAGTGTTGTGTGAGCAGTCAGAGAGTCAGGATTAGTCCTATAATGAATGTCCACCTTCCAACTCGACTACGCTCCTTTTGTATTTCAGAAGCTTTCTCTCCTTGAGTGAGGTATCAATAATTGAGCTCTTTTCTGTCCACACTGATAACATTTTCTCTTATTCACAGCCAATTCTTCGTTTGTCTTCATATTTCCCAGAGAGCTGCAGTGCACCACACTCCTGGCCTTTCCTCTGCTCCCAGCCCCTCAGTCTGCATTGATATATGGGTCTATGCAAAAGAAAAATACTCATGAATCCATACAGAGTAGAACTGTCAGCCTGACCCCATTCCAAGCAACCTACAGCAGTTCAGATCAGCTCTTCTCATAACAAAAACATGCATAAGTGAGTAGCCTACATGAGATGGAAAACAGTGCATTTTTACAACGGTAACTCCTCCATCTTTCAAGCGCAGTCTGGGCAACAGTGCAGAGTACAGTTGCCTGCTCAAAGTTTCATTTTATTTATTCATTCATTTTTAAAGCTCTGGTGCAGATATATACAAAGTATTAATTTTCCTAAATGTTCTCACATTTTGTCATGCTACAAAGACAAGCTTCTGTTTACTTTATTGGGATTAAATGTATAGATAAATATTTATTGTAAGTGGCAAATAAAAATGCATTCTACATTTTCAAATTTTCACTTCTAAACATTTGGAAAACCCAATATAATTCCCTTTCATTTCACAATTATGCAGTTATATTAGTTATCTGTTAATAGAAAACTAGAAGATATTTCTCTTTCTTCCTCACAAAATTGCTCAAATAAATTAAATCAGACTGGATGAAGAAAATGTCTGAAAAACAATTCTGAAGTCTTGCCACAAACCCCTGGATGGACTTAGGTGTAGTCTTTAAGAAATTTTAACACCTGAATATGCTTTGATCTTGCTGGAAGATAAACCTTCACTCTGGTCTCAAGTTTCTTTTGTGACCTCTAACAGGTTTTTGTTCCAGGATTGCCTTGTATTTAGGTCCAGCTGTCTTCCATTCATCTATAACTAGATTCACTATCTGTGCTGAACAAGAAACATCCTCATAGCAAACTGTTTTAGACTTGAATATTTTCTTTTTACGGTTTTGCTATGTACGCTACATGACTTCTGGCAAACTGTAAACTTGACTTCTTATAGTTTTCTTTTAGCAATGGCTTTCTTCTTGGAACGCTTTCATAAAGCCCACGTTTGTGAAGTGCATGACTAATAGCTTTCCTGTCAAAAGTTCCTTCGCTCTGAGCCGTGGAACTGTGCAGCTCCTTCTGAGTTACAATGGGGCTCTTCGCTGCATCTTTGATTATTGATCTCCACCCAGTCTGTCAGTTTAGGTCCAGTTCTTGAAAGCTACTTTTACATGAAACTTTTACATGGTTGCCTTCTCCAGCACGCCTGAATCAAAAAAATGTTTCACTACCAGGCATCTGCAGAGTTGAATAACATGCTGATGAGGGAAGACAGCCAAGTGATTCAGACATGTTGGAGCAGAGACACATCTAAGCTGTCGCTCTCCAGGTCTGGACTGGATGGCCGTGTGTCTCAGTAGACTTTGCTTCAAATCCTAATCTTAAACTTGTTCACAGCGTACTCTTGGACCTTTCTGGTGTGTTCCCTAGTCTTCATTATGCTGTTCTCTAGGAGTTTACAAAACCGTCACGTTTATATTAAAATTAAGTTGAACACAAGCGGACGCTAGTTATGAAATAGGAAAACTGTGAAGACAATTGATAGCATGAGATTTTTCCAAAAATTAGAGTCGTGGGGTAAGGATACAACCTTATGCAAACCTTTTCAGATTTTTTTTTTTTTTAAAACATGAAACTGTGAATTATTACCTTTCGCTCTAATTTTTATGTTTCTTCTAGCACATAATTATTCACTAGTTTATGCTGATTTATCACAAAAAAGACAAGAGAAATGCACTAAGTTTTGGTGACTGTAAAATGGCAAAATGTGGAAAAGTTCAAGGCACTTGATGGGTCAGTATTAGTATATTAAAACACCAACAGGTAATCCAAGCCATTTATGGTTATTTTTTATTTTTTTTGAGTTGGTGGTTAAGTCAAGCCTTTAAACTCAGAGTGTTAAGCTACTACCTTGAGGTCCAGGTGGCCCAGGCTCTCCTGGTGGACCTGAGAATCCATCCTTGCCCGGGGGTCCTGGAGGACCTTGGAAAGGTGAAGCTAAGATGCCGGCAGGTGTCTTTTGTTGCGTGGCGGTGCCAGACACTTTCTCTGCAGGGCAGGAAAATATTTTCAAAAAGGATGTATGAGTAAAAACTTGGAGAATGACAAAAAGAGGGGGTGTTAGAGTGAACAAGAACACATCAACTAAATTAAATGTCAGACTATTTTTACCTTCAAAAATCCTCATTACTTCACTTTGGATAAAGATTTTGAGTTCTTCTGTAAAGCTGGGATCATCCTGTGTGAAGGGAGAATAAAAGATCACTTACTGAAGCATTTTAACTTGGGCAAGAAAGACGGAAAATCCAATTAAGAGACAACACAAGCTAAACCTTCATTCCGAGGCAAATGGAGGCAGAGAACATACAGCGAAGATTAAAGTTATCATGGCATAACAATTAAACGGATACTCCTCATGTATTTATGCTCAACAAAGTCCGCCAACAGATATTATTGAAACCAAAAATTGTCAAAAGAAAGAACAACAGAGGATGGTAAAACCTTTAAAAATCTTTCTTTAAGACCCTCTTCCAATCTCAGCTCAAGATCAGAACTCAGCAGGAAATAAAACATATTCAGGAAGGAATATTAAATTTGATACTATAACTCTCTAAAGTGGTATTACTTTATGTTCAGCTCTGCAGTGATGCACCCTGTGCCACAAAGGAATTGTGTTAGCTCTGTGTGCCTCTAAAATATAGCGAGTTATTATGAAGATGCATAATATAAATATAATATCCAGAAATATTTTCACAGTCAGAAAGTCTATAAGCCACTTGTAAAAGAATAGCAAAGTTACGACCGCCTAAGAGTATGGACTTCAAGGTAGGATAGTCAGCAGTAATCAGATTGGAAGAAGAGTTTATTCCCTGTAAGAATGCAATATGTAAATCTTGCTCTGTTCAGGGCTTACTTCCGACTGTGCAAATTGAGATAAGCAAAAAAATACACGTTAATTTGATCATTGTTCTCAAAATCTGCAGTGGCAAATGCCTGAGACGTGTCTCTTCTGAGTGTTTTTGTGACAGGCTTCCTCTTTTGCATAATTCTTAGTGATTTTTTTGATTACCTAATGTATGTTCCAGGGTTTCCTCACTTTTTTTGAAAATGGGAAAGGATAGGGCTGCCCTACAAATACAACATAATGAGAATTGCAGGACAAAATTATGCATTTGCTTTTCTAGTGATCTCTCTACTACTGAACCAGTTCAACACATTGTACTTTACTATCTTCATGTGCGAAGATGTTTATTTAGGGTCTGGATTCATAATATGGAAATCAATACATCATAGATAGCCTGGTCTCTGACCATAACAATTAATGAGCTTTACTGGTATTCGATTTGCAGCTAAGTCCTGCTAAAGTTGGGTGTTATGTGATTCCCGTATGTGAGATCCAATTTCCAAGGGAAATAAAATGGGGAATAAGCTGCACCTTTTGGGCAAACAGTTTATCTTAAAATCAGAAAGCCTGTCCACTTCGGGTCCTAAGAGCTGGATTCTGTTGCTGAGGATCAGTCTGCCAAGGTCCACATAGCACCTGACCCCTTTGTCTATGAGCTCATCACTTATGATGGACCCATGGGAAGGAGGACCCAGGTTTACATCTCGGGTTCTGCCCAGCGGGGCTCCAGGGGTACCTGGTTCTCCCCAGCATGCCCTACCCCTAGGTGTGGCTCCAGCAGGGGGCCCCAACGACCACCATCCAGGTGAGGAAACACTGTTTCCATTTATGTTCCCAATAGTAAGGGGTCATTAGGTTGTGCTTTGTCTGTACTTCATCTTGGGGTCTTGTTCAGGGAGAAAGGAAAAAATAGAGTGGGGGATCAATAAGCAAATTGGTGTGGTGTCTGCAATGATATAAGGGCTGCACTGATCTGTCATGGTGAAGAGAGAGCTACCCTTTAAATCTGATTGTTCACCCAGCCCCAGCAACCCCCAATAGAGCAGTCAGTTAGACTGTTTGTGGCGCAAATAGATTAGCATTTCAAATTGAAACTTTCAGACTGAGGACCAATTTATGGAAGGATACAAAATAGTTCTCCCCCACCATCTTTTTAACTTAATATCTTGGCATGCTGTTCATTACGATCTAAGACTACAGGGAGTTTTGATAAAATTGCAATTTCAGTGTGTCACCCTTCTACCATCTGTGCCCCTGCTTCGTCCCCCCCCCCAAGAAGGAAAAATAAAAATCTAGACATGTCTCTGAGTGCATCGGGCTCTTTTTAAGTCACCTACAATAAAAAAGTGCTCCAGTATTTTGTTTTTGTTTACTTTATTTAGCTTGTCAATATCTCAACAGTGTCTCC